>NC_135265.1:14507472-14811520 GCF_051311805.1 Agelaius phoeniceus | reverse complement strand
GAACACCTCAAGCACTCATGGAAGGGCAATCTGGGAGTCTGCAAAAGGCATCAGCTCATCCCTTGTGCTTCACTGACTTCCTCTCCTGGACACTGCTGTTACTTTGGTGTGTTGGGTGTGAAGAGAACTGAACTCAGCAGCTCCAACCAAATGAGTTTAGGAGAGAGTAAGAAACTGAGTGGAAAATGCATCTAGAGGGGACAAGGATATTTCCTCCTGTCCTATTAATGTTCCATATCTATAGACACCCTAAAGCTGGCTAGGTTACAAGGACTGTGATATTGCCAGTTTCAATAGAAATAAGGATGAAAAAAATAAGGTGCATATTTAATTATAAAATTAGTAGAGTATATGCATTTCATACCTTAATTACAGGCTAGCTCTATTCTAGGTTAAGAAGCCAAAGCAGTTGACAAAAAAAAGTAATGCTACTCTGCATGTTCACAGAGCTCTTCCAATAAAAACAGGGATATTTATAGGCTGGGATATTTTAAGAGTATCTAATCTAGCTTAGCAAAAATATTGATTTTAAGCAAACTGACTGCTGATGTGAAGAACTAGAAGACAAAGCATCCCCTGTGTGTCTCTCAACAATCCAAAAATATTCTTCAATCCTAGGAGCTGCTCTATTATGTATCCACACATCTAGAAAAAAAAATTTAAAAATCACTTGTAGTATAGTTTAAGCCAGTATTGGCAGTATTAGTAAGTAAGCAATCTCACTGTCAAAACCAGTTAAAAATTTTCAAGCTGCATTCTTGAAAGCCCCACAATCAAAGCAGAAGTAGATACACTGAGCAAGACTCAAACTGTGATTAACGGACTGTGACACACAGTGAGTTTGAAGTGACATGCAAAGGGGGAAAAAAGGAAAGAAAATGAAAGGAGATACAAACTGAAACTTAGAGACCAGCTTTACGTCCATAGTTTGGATTCTTGAAATTGTTAATAGGGCTCTTGTATATTGGATTTTCTTGCTGAAGTAAAAGAAATGGTCAATGTCGAATAATTCAACAGGAAAAAAAAAGCAACATTCTCAACTATCACTGAAAAAGAATCATGCTATATAGAAAATAAAATGTTAGTAATTTTTTTTTCCCCAGTACGAGATGAATCAATTTTCTTAAATAAAACCAAAAGGTTTTCTAGGACAATTTTTTAAAAAGATATTTTCTCATCAAGCACATGGGGGCGTTGACTTCTACAGAACTGTAGTGAAGGGGGTCTTGATTAGCAGGCTCCTGACATTGCCCAGAGGCAGCGATTCTGCAGTCTCTGGAAACCATAGACCACAGGCTTGTTTTTCTTGCACATTTCTCTGTTGACAAAGAGCTGGGAAGATTTCAACAAACCAGTACCAGCCATGATTTTGTGACTTTATGGAAGTCTCCCAACTAACCCTGTGTGAGTATTTACAAGATTTCCTCAATCAGTGCAAAATTTTCTTTGCTTTCTACAGAAATGACTCATCCTTGTAATAAACGCTTTAATCATAGGCTGTAGAGTGTGGTAGAACTGCAAAGCTGAACTGTTCTGTCACCATCACATTTCCTCTCTGAAATCTTATTTAAAGCATATTATAAGCAACTACTCTCTTTTCTGCCTCAAGAAACACCTCTCCAAGAGGACTGGTTATGATGTGAAACACTTCAAAGCACATGAACAAAAATCTTCTATTTTTCCTCTGCTACTGCAGCTTTTATGCATAGAAAAGCTTCTTGACTCACCGTATCCCACTTGGCATTCATCTTCTCCTTTTCAAATTTAGCAAATTCTCTTCTGTCATGAATGATCATTAGTAGTTTCCAAATCAATAATAATGCAAGTCCAATAAGAACAATTCCAGCAACCACACCGGCTACAATGGGAATGATGTCAGGACCACTGGGGCACTCTGGGGAACAAAGCAAGGGAAACATGATTTTCCAAAATGGTAAAGGTAATGCATATCCAGAAGCTGTTAATGTTTGATTTTGTACTGAAGCCAGTATTTTAAATATCAAATGAGCCAATATTACTTTTCTTTCAAATAACAGAATTTTTGGAATATGTACATCCTGTAACATTCCAGCTTATTTTTATCCTTCTACTCTAGCAACAGAACAACCTGTTCTGAAGATAGTCTATACACTGCTTACCCCTTAAGCTAATTATTTACAATATTAAGAGTAAAATAACTAGCAACTGTATTTAAACATGCAAGAGCTCCAAGTCAAAGCTGTGACAGCACAAATGCCAACCAGCAGAACAGGCCCCACACATAGAAGCAGAATATCTTGAGTTGGAAGGGACCCACAAGGACCATTGAGTCCAACTCCTGTCCCTGCACAGGGAAGTCTCAAGAGTCACATCTGTGCCTGAGAACATTGTGCAAAGACTTCTTGACCTCTGTCAGGCTGGTGCTCTGACCACTTCCCTGGGGAGCCTGTTCCAGTGCCCAACCACCCTCTGGGTGAAGAACCTTTACTAATATCCAGCCTAAACCTTCCCTGACACAACTTCAGGGCATTCCCTTGGGTGCTGTCATGGTCACCACAGAGATCAGTGTGTGCCCCTCCTCTTCCCCTCACAAAGAAGCTGTAGACTGTGATGAGATGGAAGGTGATTTAAAGTGGCTGACACAGAAATAATAACCCTCCAAATTAAAATCCAACTCCACTGTTAACATGAAATCCCCAATAACCACAAACTGAAGAAAGGCTTTTGCAGAGCTCAGTGCACAGACTGAAAGAGTCAGAAGCAAATGAATACAAGTCCTCTACAACAGAACAACTGGATAGAACACAGCTTCCCCCACACTCCCTATCTTCATAGCTGCCTCTGCAAGAGTGAGGGAAGTGGGAAGGGCCATGACAGGAATTCCTTGGGAGCCAGTCAGGAAAAAGTGTCTGCTCCACAGAACACAGCTCTACTGACCAGAGCTTGTTCCTTCAGCACTTGTATGACACAAATTAAGGTGCCTCCTCATGCACAATGGGTTTGATTCACCTTTGAGCTAAGGCAGCAGAAGTTTGTACATGAAAAGGTCAGGCCCCAAAAGCATAGGGCATATACAGCTTGTCCTAGGAGAGAGAGCTCCTCTATACTGTGGACTACTTTGGTAGAGAATTTAAAACATTTTGAATTGAAGCAGTATTTATTTCTAAGAGCCACTAGCCACTAGGACTGTGTTAAGAAATGATCATTAAAATGATACATTCTGAAAATTCCTCAAGTATATAATACAGCACTAAATCTCTAACGTGTATTTTCTATCAGGCTTTTAAAAATCAGGAGACCACAAACTCCTAATGTACAGAACCATAAATTCTGCACTGTTAGATGCAACATCCAGTGATTCAAACTAACAATACTCTTGGTAAAGAAATGGTAAATTACTGATGGAGCTATAGAATTGTTGAATTGTTCTCACTTTTTTTTTCTATCAGAAGATTGATCTATTAAGGATCAACTAAACAAAATTATTTTGGGATCTACTATTGAAGGTACCACAGTCAAGTAAAAGCAAAGGTTTTCAGCATAAAAAAATTCAAGCAGTTTGCAGCATAGTACACAATCTCATGTAGACTGATCTCAAATTATCAAAAAAAGGAAAAGAAAAAAGGAACAAAACCCCACAGACTCCATTGTTTATGACCTGTAGCAGAAGCCTAGTTAAAAAAATTATCAAAATTTATCTAAATAGGACTTGCTACAGGAGAGATAAAGTAAGTCAGAGTACATCAAGTGCAAACAGGAAATGTTTCAACAAATACGCATATCTGATTTACCTTTTGTTTTTAAAAAATAGAATCTGTTTCTCTATCAGCCCAAGGGTTTGAAAAATCTAGATCTAGGGACACACATGTTTTTCTAAAACTTTCTTCTACTTTTTTTTTCTACTTGGACATGCACAACTGTCACTCAGGTAACAGGCACCCGTTTCTGAATGCATTTAACTCACCCAAATCAACCAGAGGCACCCAACAACTGCACAAATCAACAACAAAGGAGGAACAGGCAACATCAAGTTCCTACCTGGGGTCTCCACCACGTGGACATTGGCTTCACCATTGGAGTTGACAGAGTAAGTGAAGTAGAACCAGCAGTCATCCACGTCCTTCTCTTTGCAGTGGGACAGGGGGTCGGGCTGGCCCGGCTGCGGCAGCTTGTCGCGGCTCTCCACGCGCGTCATGTTGAAGTGCATGCACTCCTGGGAACACGTCTCCTTCTTCTCGCCCTTATCGAAAGCTCTGCACTGAACACAGTCCCTGGGCAAGAACAAAACAGAAAAAGTGCTTCTGAATGTGTTCATGGAAGATTTCTAGCATTTAATCTCAAGAAATGTTATGGAGAAAACAGGGCAAAAAGCCCAAAAAAACTCAACCCTTTTGCCATAAAGGTTAGGAAAAAAATAAAGTAAGACATGGCGTTGTACCAGTCAGAACATTTATATACCTTGAGATTGACAAAAGCCCTTTTCATAAAATCCTCTTTCCCTGAATGACACACAAGTCTGAAGGACAGAAAAAAACCCCAAACTTCTTCAACACCTCTACCTGGGAAATGAATACTCTCAGAGAAGGCTCTGTAAGAACAGGGTACTTAGAGTGGAACACACACAGGTTAAAAAGAAAAACTCAGTGATGAGCTTTACAGTGGGGTATCACTGAATAATTCATTGAAAAAAGCAGATTGAACAGGATTTTTATACTAAAAATACCAAGTTTTTTTCTCAGCACAAAGTGAGTTGCACAGGAATCCTCTTAGCCACTAATCCTAAACATACTTCAAAGTTTTCACGCAGAAAACACTAGGTTTCTAAAAACCTGGATTTCCAAATTTCACTGGCCCACACAGGTCTAGGTTTAGTTACTGACTGTCAAGGTAGTAATTTCAGTAGTATTTCTTTTAAATAAAAATCTTAGCTGAAGTTTTACCTATCAAAAGCTTTGTTTTAAAAATTCTCACATATCACAAACTCAAAACGCACAGAAGCTGGGACTTGGTTTTCTGAGTACGTACTTGTGCTCTGCACAGACACCAAGGCAAGTCTGACACATTTCACAGGTGGGGCCTTGGAATTTGGGATCTGTACAGTTACAGGTGCCACATTCACAGGTTCCTCTTCCATTGCAAATCTGCCCATTCGATGCCATACATGGTGTAGTATCCAAGGAACAATCGCAGGCGCTGCCAGTGAAGTTGGGGAAGCACTCACACACTCTGCACTTGCAGATCCCGTTTCCTGTGCAGTGAAAAGGTATTGCAATGAAATCGAGTCTAATATAAAAACATCTGTGACAATGAGAAATAAATCTTCACCACCTCAGGGTAGATAAAAGAAAAAGAAATAATGGTGAGATAATGAAGAATGAATTAAGAGGTACAAAATAAATTTTAAATTTATACTCCCTGAAAGACTACTTGCAGGCATTTGTTCCCTTTTCCCATTCTCCTCTATATCTGGATTTCTCTTTATAAACAAAATAACAAGACTCAGGAATGTGAGATCAAGAATAGTATAATGTGATGACCATATCTCCCCTGGGTGAAGAGCATGACAGCACTGCTTCAGTTCACAATCTTGTAGGCATTGACTGCCATATGATAATACAGATAGATACAGACTGCTACAGCTAAATTGACCACTCCTGTCTTCATATCTATCACTATACAAATGTACAAAGTAAGACTTAAAAAGATGAGGAGTGCACTAACCAAGTATTCAAAACACAGAAAAATGAAACAGCTTTGGCTCCACAGGACACCAACATTCAGCTGCTGTACTTCTGACCTCACACACCCAACCCAACTTCATGCTCCTTACACTCTCTGCACAAGCAACAAGATGCCTTTATACTGATCTGGATGACAAGGGAAAGTGTTTGGCTACTCCCCTCCTTCTCCAATGAATGAAGTGTTTCAGTCAACACTTTCCTATCACTGTGTATTCTGGAACATCACCACCATTGCTCCCATCCTTTGTAGAGCAATAGTGGATTCTGAGCAAATCAGACAAATGAGGTATTCTCATCACTCAGTTAGAGCTTGTGGCTTCTTTGTTTTATTTTTGCAGCACAGACAAGACTGAAGTAGTAGTTATACTCCTACCAGATACTTCCACATGCAAAGTAGCAAAATAATTTAGACACTGGGTGCTGAATGATGTTTTAAATTGCTTTTGATTTCAGGAATTAACTAGCATCAAAGTCTTGCTTCAAGTGCTTAAGGTGTTTTTCTGGATCTTGCACATTCTAGTCTTCACTTACCCTTCAGAACAGTGTCAAGCAGTTCACTGGTATCCTGTCAAGTACTCACTATTACAAGTAAGCTGAGAGCATTCTCTCGTTCTTTTGACACAGTGCTTACTTACACTGAGCCAGTACAACATTACAATCTCAGGACAGCTGTCTCAGCCTTCTTTACTGAAATACCTGAGGGTAACTCTGTGATAAGCAGCAGAAGTCAAGTTCACTTTATGCCCTTCTTGGAGCTGTGATTGAAGGAAGGTGAAATGTGCATTAACAGACTACCTGTTCAGAGGGCTGTTTTATTAACAGACAAGTGTTTGTAATCACTAAATCTGTGAGTATCCTCATCTCTGTTATCAAGTGGCTTTGATCTTTTAGCTAAGTATCTCTACTTTGCTGGGCAGAGAAGACAGACTTGTGAACTGCTGACCAGCTTTGCCTGCAGAAAGCTGAAGCATCTCTCACCTCCACAGATTAAACCATTTGACCGATCACAGTTGAAGTTGTCACATTCACAGTATTTGCCAGAATACACTTCATTGGTGTTCTCCCTTTTCTTGCACACACATTGTCCACAAATGCATTCTCCATTGTTACTGCAGATTTCTGTGCTGTTCTCCCTCCTGCAGTAAGCATCCATATCCTCACTATTTACTTCATCTGTGCTACATTCACATAGTCTTCCAATACGTCCTTCATTACATCTGCAAGGTAAAAGCATGACTGAAAATGTAACCTTCATTGAAAGTCACACACAAAAAAAAAAGGCCACAAGAATAGCACAAAGAACAGCACTAAAAGTGACTGCTCTCTCAAGGGATATTTCAACTTAAACTTCAAATGAGGTTTCCAACAGACACCTATGTACTAGTTCTTGAAGGCACTGGCGCAAACTGGACTAAGCTGCTTTTATGCTGATTATCTCATCTGATATTCCAGGTGAGAGACTATGTGTCATTCCCTCTAACTAAACTGTCACATAATCATTATTAATCCCTCTCTCATGTGACAGAATAATAATTATTTCGCAAGTGACAACAACTGTTCCCTGTAATGCTGTTGTATTTCAATGAAAAGGTTCTTATGAACAGCAATTAAGAAGGAGAGTAGATGATCTTCAGAGCTGCCAAACTGAGAACTTCAGGGATCAGCACTTCTCATCATCAAGGGTAAGATACAGATGAGAAAATGGAGGTTGCTCTGGTTCCCATCAGTGATCAACAGACTGTTACATGGTGTCCATCAGAGACAATAGATCATTGGGAAAGTGCTGCATTTACAAAACAAAAGGCTGTGCTTACCCACAGGCCTGTTCTCACCCACATGAAGCCAAGTGGACACCAGTGACAGTGACACCAAGTACAGGAAGTTTTTCTACACATAGATAGGAAAATCTGTTCTCTTGATTTAAAAAGGAACACCAAAAACTGATCTATATCCTTTAAAGTACTGACTCAAGGCCAAATTTGAATTCTGACTCATAAAACAATGCTGATCTAATGATCAATATTTAAGCATAGGGATTATTTGCAGAGATATGGCAGTATTTCAGAGTATCCTAAAAGAAACAGGCCTGTAACAGCAATTCTTGTTCTTTAAAAAAAAATTAGTAAACCCAAGTAAACCCTAATTAAGGAAATAAAGATCTTGCTCATATTTCTCTTTGGCAAAAATAAAGAAAATGTGTATTTATTTACCTGCACGCACCACATTCAAATGTTCCATTTCCTGCATGGCAGGCTGGACTATTAGGTTCTCCTTCACTCTGACACTGACACTCACAGATGAACTGGAGATTAATTTCAACTTCTTCAGTGAATCCCAGTGGTTTAATTTTAATTGTTTCATTTTGTTCTTTCTTTGGACATTCATTAGCTGTTACATTAATCTCAAATCTAACCTGCAAAAAAAAAAAAAGAAAAGGGAGGTGTCATGTTACTACAAGGAGTTTTGTCTGTACTATTAAAAAGAAATGCTGTGTTGGACTTTTTAAGTGCATTTTGTATTTGGGCAGCAGATCATATACTCTGAGTTACCTCATCTCCAATAGAAATGTTAGAACACTTCCTTCCATCTTCTTGTGTGTCATTCACTCCATTCTTGCAGAAGGACTTGTAACTGATTGTCACTCCTTTTGGTAGCTTAGTATTTTCCAGGATGACCTCTGAAGAAAGGGACTGAAACAGCAGTTATTACCTAATTTCAAACTGAGTTGCAGAAGTGTTTTGTTGAAGAGCAGACATTATACAACTATGCCCAGGTCTAAGCACCAACCCCAGAGGCACACTGGAATTATTTAAGTTCCAATGTGCTGAGAAACACCAGCCCAGGGCTGCCCAAAGTCACTCTGTGGTCACTCCTTCCCATGTCTGAGCTTGTTACAAGGTCAGGACAGGTTTCCACAGATGTTGGAGGCACTTGTTTACCCCATGTACTCCAAAGAAGAAGGGAGCCTCATTTACACACAATGCAGCAATGAAGAAAATATTGTGGGGCCAAACCCAGCAAAATGGCCTTTTTTGCTAACAACTGGAAGAAGGTAAAAGTGAAGAAGCTGAAGAAACAGCGTAGGATTTGGTTGTGAATTTTATTTTTTGAAAGGGAAAACGGGGATGGTAAGTTTTCCTTGTAATGCCATTTAAAATGACTTTAGGAGTGCATCTTTTTACTCATCTAACCTCTTACTGCCACAGAGGCTTAATGATTACAATATTTTACAGCAATAAATACACTTGTATTTATAGTGTAGAACACTTACTAATCCACCTCAGAGTCTCTGCTTGAAAAACTTACGAGCAAGAAAAATTAATACCTAAAATCTGAACTTACATTGTATGCATCAATGATCAGCTGAATCACATTACTGGAATTTGAAGACAATGTTCCCACTGCTGATTTGGGTATCAGATTTTTCAGTTCCTTTCAATATTGACAAAAAAGAAGGAAAAGTACAGTCTTACTATCAAACAGAGTATAATTTGCAGTAAAAATGGTGATATAATGCATTAGTGGATTAACTAGTCAAGTGCTTCAGAAAATAAAGCTGTGTTGCAGTGATGAACACATTTTTGAGGTTATACACAGCCTTACTGGCACAAACTCTACATTTGGTAAGAGAAACTAAGCCTTGTACAAGCTGACCACAATCTCTCTTCAACCACACTTAGAATACATTAAAAATAGGCAGGCATCATTTTCCAACAAAAATTTGAATACAGTTTAAGAAAGAACCCCAAAACCAAAAAAACAGGTTAAAAGAAGGAAAAATATGCATGTCCTTTACAAAGTCATTTCCTATTGCACAATCACATCCAGCAGTTTAGTTAATTTTAAACATGGGATATATAAATAGAACAAAAGAGACAAAATATGTTCTTTCATAAGCGTGTCCCCAGATTCAGTGTCCACACCCCCCCCAGCTATTTTGATGTAAAAACGTTCACAAAAATTAGAACTGCAAATGTGTTCTCCACTCAGTCATACCTATAAAGAGTAGCTAGGAGAAGGGGCACTTTCTCACTGGAAATTACAGAAAATCAGCTTTGATTTGAAGAAATAAAAAAAGCTTAATAATAAAGTATGTGGGTAGCAAAATATTACTTCTACGATCACTTACTTCCACAATTACTTTAATTTCAAATAAGTCAATTTTAATGACTTCAGAGTAATTTCTTTACCTTATAGACTGCCTGAAACTCTTCAGTAACAGCAAAGATTGTCTGAATATTGTTCTCACTAAGTTTCTGTACCAGATGAGCAATAGAGGGATAATCCTAAAACGTCAAGCATAAAATTAAATTCAAATTTGAGACATGTTGTTAGAAAATAATCAAAAAGACTGACATCATAAATACAAATCATCTTTAGAAACATACACAGAACTCCTAACTCTGCATGTCACAGTTCTAAAGCAAAACAACCTCTGAAAACAAACAGGCACTGGTAAGATTTCATATATGCCTCATGAAGATAGGTGTTTCCTCACATGGATGTTATCAGATTCCATGCCATACAAAAGGTTAAATCCTTAATCTCAATGTCCTCAGAAAATTATCTTCAGTCCCTCAAAACCACTACTTTTTGCACTGTTTCACAAAGAAATGGTGAAATAAAACTGAATTGATTTTAGGTTTTTGATTGTGCTATTTTCACTCCAAGTCAGGAATATATGAACACACAAACTTGGTGAAGCTTATTGTGGTTACCCCATCTGGTAATTTTTTCTCTTTGCATTATTTGTCAGATCTCCCTTCCAATAAACCACGAATGCAATGTTAACCATACTCTCACCATAAACTTTGCATCAGAAGATTTCAGTCTTAAAAAAACATTCAAGCAGATATTTTACAGTATTTTTCACTAGTAAACTATTCTGAAAATGAATACTGGTGAAATAATAAACTCATGACACAACTATCAGTTTTCCAGTGGACATACAAGTCCAGCTTAGGAGTTGGACTCTATGACCCCTGTGCATCCTTTCCAAATCAGAATATTCTGTGATTCAGTGTAGCATACAGGACTATTAGTCATCAAAAAGTTTAAAATCCAGCAACATATAGTCATAGCATGAAAGCTGTCATTTCTCCAAATTTTCCAATTAAGACTAGATTAATTCCTGCACATTTGCTTTAGTTCAACTAAAATCACTTAATGTAAACAGATAAATTTTCTAAGACATAGTGGTCTGACACTGTATCAGATGACCCAATAAGTTCTTTTGAGCTTAAGCATCATAAAGTATTCATTTCCCTAGAAGATGATATAATGACTTACGTAATAGTGGCTCATTGTGTACACATTATTTTCCAGATGACATTTCCCATCATTTGGCAGAACAATTCCACCAAGTTTACCATCTCCTGCAAAGTGGAATCCAGCATCCGTGGAAAACACCAATAGTCTTGTAACATTCCTCCAGCCAATTTGTTCCTTGGGAAAAACACAAGCATATTTTTGGTATTTTGTACCAATTTATTTTAAACCATTGGGAACCAAGTCTTGCGAGAGAAGCACATGGAAAATGAGAGACTTAGGAGAAGTCACATTGCAGAAGTGTCACCCTGGAAAACATTAATTCATGTAAACCTTGGAAACACTTGTGCTTCATTTAATGTCTGCTCCAAAATATCTGCTGCAGATTTTTCATCAAAGGCCAAAAAGATTCTTTTTGAGATAGACCCTGTTCAGTTCTCAGTGGAGTATCTGAATAGTGGCAGGGTTTAGAAATCAGGCTCTTCAGTGCCAGTTCCACTCCCATGCCATCAGCAGGCAGCCCCAGGACACTGATGTGCAGCACTGCTGCAGTGCTGAGCTGCCCAGCATAAGACTCTGGAGAATCATCAGGCTTTGCCAACCTAGTGCAGATCTGCACCCAGCACAGTGCTTGCCAGAGGACTGGCCCACCAGCATCCTGACTCACAACTGTTTAATTATGTAAATTGCCCTTTTCTATTTTTTAAAATTTCTCCATAGAACTGAAGCCCTAGCTAATTTAATGAAAGAAGACCATGCAGAAGTGTCATATACTAACAGTTACAACCAAAAAACCCTAAAAGGCTTATGATAAACACTGCATTTTAAATCAAGACTCCAGATCATTTCAGAAGGTCTTGAATCCATTGATCAACAGCAAAAATAATATTGAAACAAAGCAATAAACTTGGGTATTGCTATTTTAGGAGTCCATTTTGTACAGGTGCATAGAACAGTCTGAAAAAATGACAGAAACAAGTAATCTTTAGGCCTTCAAAACTAAGTAAAAAACCAGTTTTCCATCTACTTTGAGAAACTAGTAAAAGTCACAACACACCAAATTTCTGCCACCACAACAACGTTACAGACCTTAAAAATAATCTGAGAATAATTGCTTACTCAGGATCTCATACATTTTAAAGCAGAACCTGAGTCTTCCTCTACAGCAAACTTTAAAAGCTTAGTCCCCATGTGCTGTGATCACAACCTCTGTTTGGCCCCTTCACATTTCCCAGTTTCATTCACTCATTCAATTCTTCCTCACCTACCCTGTCTTGCTCACAGGAGGTGACATACTCAAATGTCAGCCACCATAAAACACTAAGGCTGCATTCAAACAATTTCATCTAAAAGAAAAGTAAAAAAAAAAAAAAAACCAAACAAACACACTTACCCCACAAACTGCAACCTGCATTATTGCATCAAATCCACCTTCAGGAGAATCTAAGTTCCCAGAAATATGCTGTTTACCTACAAGTTCGTTGAACTTGTTTCCTTCACTGGTAAGGCTGAGCACATTTTTATAGCTAAATGGACTTGTACAGTTTTGGTCCCCTGTACAAGGATTTCTGAGTTTGGCTGGTGTTGTACTTATATAAGGCATCACAGTTTTCTCCACAAAAGAGCCAAAGCCTAAGACAAGAACAACAAAATCCCTGTAAGTTGAAGAATGGAAGTCTCATTTCTATTATCACACAACAGAATTCAAATGCATTATAGCTGAACTGACATCAGAAATAGCTCTTATACTTGTTTATATCCCATCTTCTCCACCAATGCCAAATACTTTTATGCTGTTCAACAGGTCCTGTGTATTAGAACATCTGCCATAATACTGCTAAACTGAAAAAAAAAATACTCTTCATATACAATAATGTGAAAAACATCAGGAAGGAAACTTAGAAGAAAATTATTGTATTTTTAGAACAGGCAAATCTTTCTTACCAATCCGAAAGTCTGAAGTTATTTTTTCCATCTCTAACATCAGAGCCGTTCCGAGACTTTTCACATTCTCTAAATCATCTTTCATAGAATAGGAGAGGTCCATAAGATAATAAAGGTCAATGGGGTAGTCTTCAGCTCTCTTGAATTTTAATGAAAATGTCTGGGGTTCCCCTGTTTTGGAGATTAAACAACAAACAGAAACCATTAAAAATTCTGTAACTGCACTGGCAAGAAAAATGCCTTTCTAAGGAAAGGCTTGTAAATTCTTATGAAGGTTTTGAATTACTAAAAGTGAGTTATTAAGGTGAGTTATTTTTTTCTCCTGTTGACTGAAATGCTTAACAACAAATTATGATTAAAAAATATGCCAACAAGTGTTTCTTTCAAATGTTCAACTTGGTATTTCTGAGGTACTTTATCTCCCCACAGAAAAATTATCGTGCCAAAACCCAAGCTTCTTATAATTGCTGCAATTTCAAATCTTCATACTTGCAGTCATTCTAACAAGGCTCCTGTAAGACCTAATGACACAAATGTTCAACATCTATTTTCATCCAAGATGACTTCAATAATTCTCAAAAGTTAAAAACTACATTATTTTAATAGGTTTATAAAAGAAAAAATAATTCTGGATGGAATATTGCAAGTTATTTTGCATCTACCAAGCTCAGAGCACAGAAATGGCAGTGAGAGAACAGCAAGTTAGTATTTGTTGTGATTGTAAGCCCAGACCCTGCATTTTACCTACAGAAGAATGTAGTCTCACTCTGATGCTGAAAGACAGTGCAGAAGGACTGCACACACACACCACACACCCCCTTTCCCAGAAACTGGAACAGTATTCTTTTGCCTATTTTATATGAAATATGGAATTAAATCAATAGGATTGCCCACTCCTCTCAGTCATTGAACTTAAATGGCAGTATTGCTGCTACTTAAGTTTGCTTAAAAATTAGGAAAAATTTACTTAACATCAGCAAAATTAGTGAAGTGAGAAAAACATTACATGGGCAAGTCACACAGCTATGTAACATGGTTTTCACAAAAAAAAAAACCCCAAACAACAAAGGGGGGAAAAAAGCCAGCACAAAAATCTGTTTCAATTTTCCTCAGCTAGTATTTCAAAAAGCCTGCACAGAAAGCAAGTATCTCTCTGCAGTTCTCAGTCTGTCAGAGAACTAATACCAATGGAAGTGCTTGCAAACATCTTTTGGGTAATTAGATTCTGGTTGCCCAGGTCCCTGCTATGTTCTGATGAAGAAACTTCTGTGTCAGCAGAGGAACAGTAATTTGGTTTGAAGCAAAAAAGTTCCCATTAGAAATAAATAGGAGCCATACCAAAATTGCAAAAAAATTTTCATTACTTTTCTCTCTACATCATGCTGAGCCTGCTTCACATCACCTTCCAATTACTACTGCAACTACCACCAAGCAGCTGACCCCAAGTACCATCTCTTCTTCCAGGAAAACACAAGGCAGCTGCTCAATGTGTCTACAGTACCTAGGAACTCTCCCTGAGGACAATCTCCATTGTGCTCAAGTGAGCCACTAGCCCTACTCCTCCCTCATTTGAACTAGATAAAGTTCTCTTTAGGGGTTAGAAATGCTACACAATTACTTTGTGTTTTCACTGCTGTGGTTCTGTGCCCACATCTGTAGCCTCGGGAAGGTATTTTACGTAGCAATCCAAAAATCGTGCTGCATAACTACAAAAGCACTTTGTTCAGACATGCACACTTCAGGAAACAGCAGAACTTCAAGCAAAAGGAAATGCTCCAGTAACTTGATGTTTTTGCTGACTCCTCTACTTTTATCCTACAGGCACACTTTAGAAAATCAACTACAAAATACTGAAAACAAAACAATTTTACCTTTCTGATATATCTAACAATCCATGTTGTATTAATTTTCTCCTAAATTCTATTGGAAAAATAGAGCAAGTGATAATATCTAATCTTCCTCAAAAATCAAACAGTATTTGGAGTACCCAAACATCTGGAGCTAACTGAATGGCTCTGCTATCATTCACATTATCTGAAAAATAGTAATTTCTGTAACAAAATGGTTACACATGCAAATCAAAAAATGAGGACGTGGAAGCGACAGAGAATCATCCCAAAACTGGAACGAAACTCTCCTTACCAACTCTTAGATGCAGTGATAATTTCTGTGGCTGGATCTGTGTAATGGCTTCTGGTTTCAGCTTCTCTGCAGCACCTTTCTTACGGTTTGTTACTTCTCTATTTTCGAGCACCTGTTTGCTGCCTCTGGGATTCTCTATATCTTCCATGGGGCAGCCTTTACTCTTCAGTGCTGCCAAGTCATCACACCGGGCAGATGTTGGCTCTCCTTCTTGCAAAAAGTCCTAGAAAACACAGCAAAAGTGCAAATTGTTATATTCTACCCACAACTGCTCTTTCTACAATGATCACATCTATTTTTTTTCCAAAGTTCAGTAATAAAACACACAGTCTTGAAATACATTAAATGATACTACATATATTCAATGACTACTATTTACTCCAGGAGTTTGCATCTACTTATACTTATCTGTGTATAAGATACAAGAGAGGAAAAAAATAAAGCCCAATGCCAACTCAATCAGAAGTGGCACATCTGTTTAAATTGGCTACTCTAGAAGTGACTGTGAGTAGAAAAAACTTTCATTTTCACATAGTACCAACGTGAACCTACTCATACAGCCTGCTTTTAACATTCTTTCCTTTTTAATTAAGATTATATAAGTGTACCTTGGTACTCCACAACAAAGTAATAGCTATATGCTGACAGAGCAGGGCAAAGACAGACAACTCTTCTTTTGGGGAAATTCAATCTGAAAGCAACACCCATAAGCAAAATCAATCCTTAACTTTGTTCTGAACAACAAATTATCATTACATCAAACCTTAAAAAAGCTATAACCTCAAATATAAATAAATAAGGCTTCTAATTGAGAAACTTGGCAATTCTGATTCTGCTCCCTCCCTTAAAATATGCATATAAATAAATGTATACTAAAGCTTGCCAGTTTTTGGTGACACAGACCTCCAGGAAATCTGATAGCTCAAGGTAAAATTATAAAACCAATCAGTTTAATTAAATATTGCAAGTTTATAAGCTGGTTTGGGGAATAGTAAGTAGGCAATATATAGAAATAAAAATAAATTATCATCTAGCAAGAAAAAGGAAAATTTCTCAGTTTCAATAACAAACCAAAGAAGAGCTATAGAAAATAATTTCTTCTGTTTCTAACCTGAAGAAGATATGCCAGCATACGGTGGTTATATTTTATATTTTGCAGTTTCCTAAACTTAATTTTTCTTAACATACCCTTTTTGTTTCATAATGAAACAAACTAGCCACCCACACAAACCTATCTCTTACTCCTCAAGTCTATCAACAGAAAACTAAAATTTGAAAATCTTTCTCTTAGAAGAAAAATCCCCTTCAATCTCTTTCCCTACTCCACCTACATCTGTCTAAAATTAGCTTTAACTCTAATGTCACTGGAAGACTATAATTAAGCGTACTCAAACAGATTCCACAGTGGAGTAATTTTAAATAACTATGAGACGGCTTATAGGGTCTGTATACACTTAGGATTTAGAAAAGGAGAAGTAAACACATTGTGAAAAATGTTTATACTCAAATCAGAAAAATCACAGCATTTGATTTTTAAAGTCCAAATAAGTATCGAATTGAAGAACTACAGGAAATTACTATTAATGAAAACAGTCATTTCTATACGGGTAAAGTATTTACTAGAGTCTGAAACCAAGGGGAAAAACCAAACCATAAGAAGATTTTTGCAACACTTACTGTTTTTTTACACCAGCCACAGTTTGGTCCTGCTTGTATACATTCCCCACATGACTTTGCATTTGCTTTTATGCAGTCGCTTCCACCTAGTGAGGAACGCAAATCCGTCACTTCAGGTATAAAAAGGCGTTTTACAACAACAGCATTTCACTTTGGTTCACTCTGGTTTTGTAAACTAAGTTCTAACTACAGGTTATTGACAAGAGATACGACTGACCTACTGCCATTAGCATTTGTCTAGTGAGGATATATTTATCCACATAAATAACTGCTAAACAGATACAGTTTTAAAGCAGCAATTAACTACTGCAGTGCAATCAAGTGCCTTACCTTGCTGGGCAAATCCATTCCATATCAAGCAACAGAGGACGCCAGCACATGTGAGCCATCTGAAATTAGTCTGGAAGACAAAACAGAAACCAAACTGGATGATTTACTCTAATGAGTAAGTGAAAAAAAGATAATTTCACGAAGCTGTGGACACACAACAGTGTTTCAGAGGAGACAAGGAACACGGAACGAATGCAAATCTAATTATCTTAGTTGTACCACTGGACAGCTTTGCCCTAATACAGACCATGTTTGTGGGCTACACTGTATTTAGAAGACATCAAACAGGGTAGCTTCTTAAATTATTTTGAAATGCTCTTCTGCTAGGTAAACTAACAAGCTATGAGAAATTTGGAAACGTTGTCGACTTGGGAGGAAGAACCCAGACCAAATTTTTAACACCTTATAAAAAATATTTATGCTCTGAATGTTATCACAGAGAGACTTCTAAATAAAGCTACCACAGTCCTACAGGACGGAAACAGAGCTTCTAGACTCACGCCTCTGTTTTAAGATAAACACCAAAACATGTTTTTTACAAAACATTTTCTTCATAATCTTCAAAGGGCATTTTACATATTTGCACTTTATCCAACAAACTAGAAATTTCATATCAAAATATGCACCATAAAGCATCCCTGACTTAAAATCTACCCGTTTTTTCTTCTTTAGACAACAGAGAATTAATGGATACCACCCATATCAAAGAAAAAAAAAAAATTGTTCAGTGCTGTAAGTACTAATGAAAGGCTAAATTTTTCTAAATTGTTTCCTACCTTAATAGCAGGTAGTCAGCCAGGGTCAGTTGCCTTTTAAATTTTGATACTATTTTAAATTATATTTCTCTTTTATTCATTATAAGAGTTCTGAGAACTTAGATGATAACGGCCAGTTTCCTTGAACACCCTAAAATGTTGCTGCTAATTAAAGCCTTTCCAGTCATGCTTGAAACAAAAGTATTCTTAATAACTTTTTGTCCTAAAAAATATCGTGCAGTATAGCCAAGGAAAGTGAATTTGGCAGAATCTCCTAAACGGAATATGTCATTTTTCTAGAAGAAGTACTGTTTTTTGTATAAATTAGCAACAAAGTAAGCAATGCTCAAATTAGTGCAGCAGTTGAGCTTTTGTTTTTGCACACTGAAACACAATTGTTAATTTGCACATTTGCACAGCCAGACCTACCAGAGAAGGGATGGCCACTCCAAAATCTGATGGGGAAAACTTCAAACAGAAGCCAAACCTTTGCTAACAAATTGTATCCAACAACAGTATTAGATGGCTCATATTTTTCTGATAAATCATTTTGGCTCACTTTTCAGTGGATGCTATGGTGAGAGGACAGGCAGTGCAGTTTAGACACAGCAGAATTAAGAGAATATGCTGTTGAACTACTTTGACAGATGTTATGCATAAGCACAAAAGAAATTAGGGGTTAAAAAGAGAGGAGAAAATTGAAGCATGACTTCTATCTTACCTAACTTTTGAACACTACTTTCTGCATATACACAACTTGAATTTCTCTCTGCACACTGTTGCAGTCCTTCATTCACAAAAACTCTCTTCCAGAACACTTTTATTAAGTCCCTTTATAAGTAATCACCTAAATTCAACCTGTGCAACCACAAACCTTGATCAGAGGGAAAGTGACACCAGGAATGTGAGCAGGTGGAAGACAGATGAAGGGACTGAACCAAGGCTTGGAAAGACAGTGGTTACATGGTTAGGAGCTCACCTACCAGACCAGGAGTCTGGACAGCAAAAGTCCTTAACAGGTTGCTCAATTTTCAGCTTCTTCTTTCCTGGTTTTATGGTAGGTGTGCTGTGTTCAGCAAACCTTGCTTCCCTCAAGTGAAAGGATATTTTGTTATTTGAGAAGCAGTTTTGCTTTTAGTACAGCCCAGAATGGGGTGGACTTATCAGTAAGAAAAAAGCCAAGCTGCTGGCATCAGATGAGCACCAACTTTTTTGTTAGCCTAGACAAGAAAACTACAAACAGTTCACCTTTTTAGGGCAGACTAAGAGTGGATGTCCACACAGATTATATAAATAAGTCAGCAAAGATGTGACACAGTGCTAAAGCTATGATTAAGACCGTTTGGAAGACAAACGTTCCAGTGGAAGCGCATCCGCGTGATGAATGCAGCTCTGGGCACAGCGTCCCGGCAAGGCTAACAAGGAAAATGTCCTTTCCCATATATGGCTGCGCCAATGCCTCTCTGCAGCGGCTCGCTTCCTCTGCCTCCCAGCTGAACAGCTTTTCCAGCTCTCTTCCTCTGCCTCCCCAGCTGAACAGCTTTTCCAGCTCTCTTCCTCTGCCTCCCCAGCTGAACAGCTTTTCCAGCTCTCTTCCTCTGCCTCCCCAGCTGAACAGCTTTTCCAGCTGCCGAGGGCTGGGAAACGCGAGCACAGATCTGCTGATGGGACTCAGCTCTGACTGCTGCCCCATGCAAACCAAGCCATGCACGCCCTCATCCTCCCACCCTCCTGCGGCCGCTGCAGCGCCGAATGCATTCCCTGCAAGTCCCGGCAGATTCTTCCATCGGGGGAATAAACCCAAACAAATCACTCCGAGCGCACCGGCTGGCCAAAGGAAGCCTTTGGAAACCCTTGGTGGAGCTACAAATGTCATGTCAGTATTCAACCAGAGATGACTGCCACTGAATAAAATCCCAATTGTTACAATGAATTAATATTTTTATGCAACATTTAACTATTTTCTATTATACTTGTTCCCCCCTTTCTAAAGCCTTTGTGAAAAACGCCAATCACTTGTTTTTTTTTTTTAAATTTTAAAAGTTTAATAGTAATAAAATGGTTATAAAAATAGTAATACAATTAGAGTAATAATAATTTGGACAATTTGAATTAGGACAATATGAGACAACAGAAACAAAGAGTTACGGACGTCCGGGTACCTTTTTCTGGGCAGCATGAGCCCGAAAAAGGACACCCGTTAACAAAGGATTAACCTTTAAAAACAACAGCCTGTTGCATATTCATACACTTCATACATGATGCATAAATTCCATTCAAACACAGGATTCTGTCTGGTCATCGTCAGCTTCTTCCTCTGAATCCTAACAGCACCATCGAGGCAGGAAGAAGTTCACTTCTTCTCATAAGAGGGCCATAAATTCTTTTTCTCTGAAAGATTTAGGTGTCCTGTGGCTGCTACCTCACTGTGAGTCCTTTCTTTAAAAAAAAGTATCCTTCATAGAATAGTTTCTATTTTAACATTTTTAAAACCTAAAACTATATTTAACACACTACTTAAGAGAATTAATATAGCAGTACTTTCTAACACAACACATATAATATTCATTTTAATATTTGCAAAAAGCCAATCATAAAATATGCATTTTTCACACCTTGAAAAAGATTCCAGAATCCTTGAAAAAGGGGTTTTTTTCCTCCCTGAAAAAAAGCAACTTAAAGCCAAGAGACTGAAATCTCTTTAATACTGTATCACCACTTGGATCCTTTCTAAAAGGCTGCAAATGGTGTGCTGTTGAAAAACTGATTTTAAAATTATTTCTGCACATTTGTGAACCCTACTCTATTTTTTGTTAAATATTTTAGGAAAACAAACATGGACATGATCTTAAACGTTTAGATTCAATACTTTCCAAGTTGTTTTTTTTTTACTGTCTCGACAAACTAATGCTTGAAGAAAATTTTTTATTTATAAAATCAGCTTTGATGGAAATTTCTAGAGCTTTTAATTTGAAATTACTCATTAAGTGACAACAGAAAGAAGGATTATTTCTCCATAGAATTTTGAATTTGTAAATTAAGTATTTAGAACTGTCACATTCTGCTAATCATCAAGATATTTAGAAACTGACTACTCCACAGTAGCGAAGCCTTTTTAAATTTATTTATTAGAAAGGCGATATCATCCCTACAGAAAATTAACTGGGCAAATAGGATCAAGGAAGAAAGGTAAGAGTTATACACACATTTATTCTTTTGAAATTAAATACTGATGGCTACGCTGCTCTCCTCTCATCACTCCCCAGCTCAGCACTGCCACAGGCCACAGTTTATACAGATATTAAGTTAATATTAACAATGATGTGTTGGGCTCCTGCAGGATTATTCCCTTCAGCTGAGCTGCTCTTCTCACCCAGTAATGCAGAACCCACCAAGCTGATGGCAAGCACAGGAAAACACTCCATGGCATCTGCCCCTACTGCATTCTGAACTCTGCCTCAGTGCAAAGCTTTCCACTGCAACATGCAACCAGAGCACGGGGGAAACATTTCAGTGCGCAGCAGGAGCTGAGCTGTCGTGCAAACAAGCACCTTTTTAATGAGTATCCAGACAGCAACTGACTCATAGCCCCACACACCACTAACTGCACTTATAAACCTAGAAATGAATACACAACTCACACTTCTGGACTTGACTCGTGCTTCCCTCAGCCTGACACCTCTTAGCACGAGCTGTATTTTCACGGGTTTAAATCTCAGTTCAGAAATGCTGCACGGAATTGATTCCTCCTGGAGCTGATGTTACATTTACAGCCACTTTCATGTAGTGCAAGGATGGAAAGTCACTGAAGAGAGCTGTCCCATTCTCCTTGCTGATTATTCCCTCTTGTTAGTCAACTTCCTGGCTGATTACTCTTACTGCTTTCCTTTTTGATCAATGCCAGCATTACTGTGGCCACCACCAGGACGGCTGGAACAAGAAAAGATCTGTCTGAAACTAATCCCACAAAGAAAGTGTCTTGTTCCTTCCACCTGGCTACAAAATCACTTATCCTGGTGTGGCAGAAGTGGTGAGATGATGATGGAGAAAAACAGAACTTGGAGGGGACAGGGAAGCAAAAGCTCCTGCTGCTCAAGCCAGAGCCAGTGGTTGTGTGCTGGACTACACTGGTCACACAGCCAAGCCCCCACCCCCAGCATCAAGACTCTGGTTAAAAAAGGAGCAGGAAGAGACAAGTTTCTAAAATAAGCAGAATGAAATAGTCTCTGGGGATGACTGTTTCAGAACTTGATGGCTACCCTGCTAAAACAGTTCCTTCTTCCCTCCCTCCAGAAGGTTTTCTAGCATTAGCTGAGGGCCATGCTTTTCAGTGTGAATTTTATTGACTGGCAAAATGAATTCCATTGATATTTCTGAAAAAAAAGTGGGGGGAAAAGAAGGGACTGAAGAACCAAACAACCTTAGTGACATGGGACAGCAATTACACAGAGACTACAAACCTCTAGCAATGACCTCAAATACTTTTGACAACAGAACTCCCTCAACAGATGTCATTAATTACAATCCCCAAGTTGCCTGCACATGAAACAACTCTAAACATATCTGCTTGTACAACTATTCACTGTAAAGAAGCAATTCACTATAAAAGAAAGCACTAAAATGGCATCTTGCTGTTCTGTTTTGAGAGAGCCATATTACTAAGGCACCTGAAAAAAAAAAAAGTTTTACACTAAGGAGTTACTTGAGTTACTTTTGATTAAAGCTTTCAATAGCTTTAATCAAGAACTATTGAAAGCCATTTATGGGTATAGCTTTTTCCACAAATCTTAAATTGGTAATTCTTTATTTTCTGACCTTCACAGCTATCTTATTTACTTAATCAGTGTTATTGTGATAGTATAGTCAGAATACACCACATAGTAAATTCCAGGACCACCATTAAGAAACTACGTGATGCATTCTTCATTAAACAGGCAGAGATTTGGGATAAACACTGGTGCTTGAGTTGCTGGCAATTTTAATCAAAGAACCCAATCCTAAACTCAGCCTACAAAACTATTTGTTCCCTGGATGCAGACCAGCCTTGTGATGGCTGCCCTTCACAGAGGTCCAGCTCCTGACCTTGCATCATGACAGATGAACTAGCAGAGCATCCCCATGTAGGGAAAGTGAATTTGATGGGAAAAGTCAAGATGGACAACAGAAGTGCAGTCCCCAGAGCAGGGCTTTGCAACACACCAATCCAAATGGGAATGATATAAGTAAGCCTTCCTTCAACAGCCTATCTATCTACCAGCCTAACACCATGGCTCAAGACTACAATGTTCCTTCTGCCCCTGGTAACTTTACAGGCATGAACGCAGCAGGTTTTGAACTGCTTGCAGTAATGTGGAAAGAATGGGATGTTATCACAGACTGAAGTGCAAAATAAAAAATTCTTTAGTACTGAAATAACTTTTACACAAAAAGTTCAGCACATCAAGACTGCTTACTCAAAATGTTTCCTGAGAAAACTTTAAGGCATACCACTTCAGCTACTGTGATGCTACAGCATAAAAGAATCAACAGTATTTCACATTTGACTTAACTTCTGTTGGTTATTTCTAAGTTAATGGAATAAAACAAGTCTCCAAGTACTCACGAGAATCACTTCCATAAACACTGTTTTATGTATTTAAATAATATATAATATACTAGTTAAGACTTAACTGTCAATTATAAGAGAGTTAAAATCTACAGAAAACTGATTTTCTGCTTAGGTTAGGGAGACCGGCTCCTCCATTCCAGTATGGTTCTGTAAGGTCACCTGCCACAATTAGTGTATGTCACTGTTAGTTCAGAAGCTTCCCCTCCAGGGCTGGGAGTCCAAAAAGAGATGAGAATACACATTTGTGCATGCCCACACCATGAGAAAAGATACCACAATTGTACGAGTTTGACATCGAAACTCCTGTGCCGCACCCTGTGCCCAGTAAGGCAGGCAAACACCAAGAGTAATGCAACTGCCAAGACTCTGAGTTACACTACATTACTACCCACAGTTGATTCATACAGCTCTAAAAAATTTCCCACAAGATCAAGTAGCTTAAAATTCACCAAAAAAGACTGAATGCAGTGGGAAAAATCAGTAGGTGTTAGGTTCTAAAATACCCTTGTGTCTTTTGCTGAAATCCCAGCATGGGCACCTACAACACATGGCCTCTTCAGCAGAATAAATGAAAATGTTCATGTACAAGTACGAGCAGGCTGAGGCCACAGCTCATGAGAACAGAGCTGGAAGACTGTTCATGGTATCATCTTGTGTCCCCAGAGTATGGGGTGTTTGTTAGTTTATACAGGACACAGCTGCTTCAAGACTGAACCACTAACTTCACAAGCACTCACATGGTTTGACCGATTATTGCTTTTACATAGAATTTGCTCATGTTTGTTTCTGGGTTTCACAGAAGCTCTCAACTTTCTGACAGTTCTAAATAATGGAATGAAAAGCAACTGGGTATTTTTATGCAAATTATTTTTTGGTTTTGATTTGAATTATGGAATGGAAACAAATCTGCCCAAGTTAGGTGCCTGACTGCACAGAATTGTGGAGAACGTTTTTCTTGATGGAAGACATAAATTTCATCTATAATCAGAAAAAATACAGGTAGAGGTTTCAGAACAACTGTAGATGATAAAGCTTTCGGGTATCTGACATCTCTGCACAATGAGAAAGATAAAATGCAGTAGATCCAGTTGGGACATGACAGAAGGTGGTAATGGATCCCAGATATTTTACGGTATTGTGGCATTCACAGGAAGTAAGGTAAATGGGCTCCAGTCCCTCCTCAGCCCCAGAGGGTTTGCATTCCCATTTTCTGGGAATGCTCTATCATCCTACAGGATATACTAGTATGAGCTTTAATTAAACCTTTGCTCTGCTACACAGAACAAAAGGCACAGAGACAGAAAAACTGGTAGTTTTGTCTCTAGCTTACCTACTGAAGGGCTCATATAGCAGGAGCTAGCTGAAAAGGTGTAAGTGGGGTTCCAGTTACTGTTCCCTGTAATATTTACAGATTTACAGCATATTGTCCATGAGAAAAAACAGACACTTGGGTTCATAATCTGGAGTACAAATTCTCACAAAATGCTCTTCCCTGAAGGAAACTGAAGGGAAACAGATGTATATTCACATTCAGACACATAAGAGAGCCTCAACTGCAAACCTCCTGTGTTGTGGATGGTCACTCTGACCTGTGCATGCTGGGCTGAAATCCCTCTCTACTTGCAGACCTCACCAATCCAAACTATACAGACTTCTCTAGGGACTTACATTAAAAATGAATACAAGGAGCTAAATACAAGGAACCAAAGACAGCCAGGGAACTTCTAGAAAGCCAGAAAAACCTACAGAATATAGACTTTTATGGAACATAGCAAACCTATAAAGGCAGGGTAAATTACATACCATGTCTGATTTCATTCTATTTCTGTATGTGTTTCACTGTATTTCTGTGTTTTCACTAGCAAAATCTATTGACAATTTCTCTTAATGACAAACTCCTGCAATTGGCTGCACACCTAAGTAATACTCATCACAAGAAAAACAAGTGCCATAGCAAATTGTAAAAAAGACTATTGCTACTAAAGCCCACTCAATTTATTCACAGAATATTCTGAGATGGAAGGGACACACAAGGATCACTGAAGTCCAACTCCTGGCCCTGCACAGGACAGTCCCAAGAATCACACCACAATTTCTCTTTTCATTAAATATCTCTATTTCAGAACCCACACATGTCAGAATTTCATGCTGACAGAAGGTAAAAGAACAGAAAAAAGATGCACAGAGGCAACTTGAAGATGCAGCTACTGACAAAGAGCCTTCATCTTTCTAGTCAGCAAACCCCAAGTGCAACCTTGATCTCTTCCCATTGTTCTCAGGCTTTTTGGAGAGCACTGTAGTGCAGGCAGGATTAACACTGGTTACTCAGCACCACTTTTGAAGGAAGAACCTTTCTTCAAACAGTGTGTGTACACACTGCCATGCACAGACAGCTTGTAACTCATGACTAGATCTTCACAGTACTACCATACCACAAATCATTACTAATTTAAGAACACTGCTTTGCTGTATTAACCATCCTTGTCCCTGGCTTGGTTTGTATGCACATGAAGAGATGATTTGTATAACACTTTCTTGACCTGTTGAATCATAATTTGAAGCCAAGATTCCACAGTTCAGGAGTTACTCTGGAAAGCATCTCAATGCTTGAAAGACAGGTAGTACTTTGACACAGCTCACAAGAACAAGCAACCTGTGCATGATGACCACATATATGAAACAGTTCAAGAGCCAAGTCAGGTACTCTTTCTCACAAAAATGGTCCTTTTTATTTAAATATTTTTATCAGGCAAGTATCAATGAACTGCAATTTACAGCATGAACTCTGACAGCTGTATTTTGGAAAACTAGACTAACAAAGCAGGTGTATGGTGCTTGAAGTTCAACACTAAATTAGGAGAGAAATACAACTCTGCATGCTGTCCAGCAGAGCACTCAGACTTGCAGCTACACCTCATTAAAACATCAGCAATGTGCTTTACATGTTGATTACCTATGGCTTATACCTAGTTTAAGCTATAACATTTACATCTCTGACAATCCAGTCTGCAACTACAACTTCCTCTACACTTCTTAAACTGTTGTGCCTATGAAATCCTGCGTCATTGCATCCTGCCCACATTACCTGAGGATTCATACAAGGATACAATGAAGCTCTTTGAATTTTAGGAAAGGACAAAACAATGTCCTGTGCTGCTTATGCTGGTGTGCAAGCACCCTGCAAAGGCAGCAACTCTCCAAGCCTAAACCACTAAAACACACCAAGCCTATTGCTACTTTTTTTTGTTTTTTATTGCTGTGGTTGAAAGTGTTTGCTACACCTACAGCACCTCTATACATGCACAGCTAGAAACTTTCCTCTTTAAGGATAAATATACAGCGTGGATATGCACCAATAACAAATATATGTCATTTTTTTCTCGTTAGAACTGTCACTGTCAAAAATATCCCTTTTCCATACTCTTTCAAACATAAGCTTCCAATAGTTCATCACAAGTTTACTGACTCAAAGCATGTTGTCTCCAGAAATTTATAAAAATTATCACCATACTCAATCTTGCTGTTGTCAGTAGGCATTTTTCTGTAACAAATATTTCAGGATTTTCATTACTACAAGCATCTCTTCACACAACTGTGATTAAAACAGAATTTAAAAAATCTGTTGTTTCAGTACTTTTCAAATGCTTTTAGAACCATGAGTTGTTTTTGACATAACTTAATTTTCACTCTAGTCTAAATATAACATAATTTTTTTGGTGGGAGAAAGTGTGAACTGGATACTTAACTTGTTTACATAGCTTTTTCCAGCCTACAAGACTTCTTGGCTACATTTAGCATTTCCATCACAGACAGATTACAATCAAGAATGCCACATAATGATTTAAGCCATTCTAGTAGAAAACATGGGTGTCTGTTCCATGTGGTATATTAAATTCCTGCATACTCTGCACCACTTACTACTCCCATAAAGACACTATTTAATTTTGTGCAACTTAAACCTCGCATTTATCCACACGGGGAAACGAAAAGTTTAGTTAAGCATATAAATATAGCTCTTACACAGCTGACTGTAACTGATGCTTCCGAGGCTGTACTGCCTCCATGACTATCACAACATCTGGTTAAACTTACTTTAATCCAAGCTTTTCTGTTAAAGTAAAAGGAGAACAGAGGCAAGTATGTTCTTAGGTTAAAAGCTGGAGAATTTCAATACATGCAGTGTCTCACTTATCTATTTCTTTAAGAAAAAACAATTGCAAATGTGCTGCCGGCTATTGCTGCGGGTACTGCAGGAAGCCAGCAGCTGGCACACCACAAAGAACACTCAGCGGAAACTCGTCTGTCGTTACACGGCAGAGTTCACCCACCAGGAGCTATCATTAACACCCAGGGTACAGTTTCAGAGGCCAAAACCCAGATGAAAGCAAACTGCAGCTGAAAGAATCAGCAGTGCTGCAGCATCTCCAAAACAGCAACCTCTGACCCTGTGCTAACAACTCAGGGACCTCCCCCACCTCTATCCAAGCCAGCTCCACTTGGACCTTGGGCCATCCCTTTCCCCTCTGTGTCAAATGGCACTTTCTGTAAGCCTCAGTGAAAACCAGACCTCCACACGGACAGAGGAGTGCTGAGGAAACAGCTTCTAAGAAGGGGCAGGTGGCTGTCAGGCTGACTGCCCTTCAAAATTACACTGGGCTCTCTGCTGCTGAATCAACCTAAATTCAGGCTGTCACAGGCCAACCACCCTAAGCTGATCTTGGATAAATTGTTTATAAATGCTCTGCAACACAGCCAGCTGGTTTGGGGAACTATTCTGATTTTATTTTTACAGGTTATCAGAATAAATTAGTTGGCTGAAAAAATTAACAGAAGCAAAGAACAAAACACTGAAGGATTTTAGGTTTGTTGTTGTTTGTTCATATTTTAGTTCAGAATTTGAATAGCAAGCACATAAAATAATGTTTACAGATAATATTCAAATATTTAACATCAACTTTTTAAGAAGATTCACTATTCAAACACAATTAGAATGAGACTTGTACTGGAACAACTCTTGTTCTCAACATTCTTAATGCCAGTGTCCATAAAAATGATCATGGTGAAACAATAAAAAACTGGTCATCCCACAGAACTACATACAGCCTTACAAATCTGTATTTATGAGATTTTGAATATAATTTAATCCTATATATGTTTAATTTTTCATATGTATGTTATTGTCACGTTTTGACACTGCCACAATGCCAGTGCCCCCATGAGAATACCCTCTCCCTGGTTTCTGCTGTGAGATGTGACCAGAAATAAGCAAAGCAGGCTCCCACTTAGGGGGGAAAAAATTTCTTAACTACAAGGGAAAGGAAAAAAAAAGAAACACCCAAGGAAAATGAAAACTTCACAAATACATCAAATACATCTCCTCCTCCTCCCCCCCAAATTCCCAATACAATACATCCCCCAAATCATCGACTCTCGGTCCGGCACCACCCTTCAGAACACTCAATCCTCAGTTCATCAAGAGGCGAAGGAGTCCTTCTTGTGCCAATGGTGACCTCTTCCTTTAATGTCCAGCCCTCTCACCACTGAACACGGACCAGAGCTGCTTCTAGGGTCGACTTTTAAGGATGCTTTGTCCCACTCCAAAAAGGCACAATCTCTCCTTTGGGACACCTGTCCCCCCCCATATTTTTCACCCCCTGGGGCTGAGGGTTACCCACACCGAACCCTCTTGGTCCTGAGGCATTGCCTCCCCCTAGAATGCAGTCCCTGTATCACAAGGAACATGGCTCTGTCCATGGCTACACAAAAAGAGTCCAGCATAAGCTACTCCATCATCTCTTCCACCTGAGTTCTTCTCTATTTCTCTCGTGGCCCATTTCCTCTTATCTCATCTCTATCTCTCTTCTCATTCAGCTCCAGGAGGATTAGCATTTGTAAGGTTTCCATCATCCAAGAAAAGGGTTAAAAATCTGAGGCTCTGTCTGTCCAGAACTCCCATGGCTGCCCAGCCGGGCACCTTCTCACACTCCCCTCCTTCTCCTTCTCGGCCGGGCACTATTAAATTTCAAGGTGGCACAAGCACAGGCACAGGCTCTCTCTCTGTCTCTCCTGGGGCAGGGTGACTGCCCGGTGCCTCTCAGTGCTCCTCCACCCTTCCATCCTGCAGGGGCCTTCCCCTCCCTTCTGTCCACGGCCCGGCCTACCTCACCCGGCCCCATGGTCGCCCCTGGGCCTACCTCACCCGGCTGCATGGCTGCCCCCGGGCCTACCTCACCCGGCCCCATGGCTGCCCCCAGGCCTACCTCACCCAGCCCCATGGCTGCCCCCGGGCCTACCTCACCCAGCCGCATGGCTGCCCCTGGGCCTACCTCACCCGGCCCCATGGCTGCCCCCGGGCCTACCTCACCCGGCCCCATGGCTGCCCCCGGGCCTACCTCACCCGGCCCCATGGCTGCCCCCGGGCCTACCTCACCCGGCCCCATGGCTGCCCCCGGGCCTACCTCACCCGGCCCCATGGCTGCCCCCGGGCCTACCTCACCCGGCCCCATGGCTGCCCCTGCCCCGCACAGCCCGCAGCCGGGCAGGGGAGCTCTGAACCTTTCCCTGACTGAAACCCAAGAGAGCCTCCCAGGGGAGAGCCCTGCTTTAACCCCGTGTGCTCAGAGGCAGATCCAATGTCCCAATGGCCACATTAGGTGCCAATATTAAAATCTGAGCACCCATTGGCCTGACCACAGCATCCCAGAAAACATATTTCCTGTCAAACCACCACAGTTATATATTTTTGTGAACATAATTAATGATGATTATTAATTCAATGGCAGTGATAAAAGGCTAGGCAGAAGCACATACTGAAACAAACAGTGGACTTTATCCAGATTTTGACGCAAATTTGAGCACTTGCAAAAAGCTCATCAATCTCAGAAAAAAAAATAACTTCAACCTTAAAAGACTTTTTAATAGAAAAATCAAAACCACCCAGACTCATCACAAAGTACTTCATAAAAAGCAGTTCTGGCCAGAACAATCTGCCTATTCATACACTTTTGCTGCTTTCCAGAGCAGATTTTAAGCCTGGAGTCAACAAGCTGCTTCTAAGAGCACTGCAAAAGATAGTAAAAGGTGAGGTTTCTCATAGTAGCCAAGTACATCAATCAGTTTGCTACTAGAGAACTCAGGAGACAGCTGAACTTCTCCAGACCCTAAAATTCCACACTTTGCACCCTTCATCTCTCTGGTGCCAGCTACGGATGATACTTTTGCCCCTTAGCTGAGCCAGTGGAACAAGCTGAGCAATAACACCTTGCTGAGTGATTTCTCACCTGATCTAGCAAGTTAAGATGGTTTACTCAAGTCAGAAGATTACTGAAGCAGGCATGAGCAGATGCTGTGAGTTTCCACAGCAGTTTATGCCAACTTATCTCTGGACTGCCACAGTGGCAGAGATCTCTCTGCCACTCTCTCTATGAGTTGCACGTTTTCCCCTTCCTCCCCTGGCTCTAAAGCACGTCCCTTGCAATGCATGTGATCTCCCAGCTGCAACAACTGACCTAGCTGAAAATGAATTTTTGGCCAAGCTGTTTTTCAGCCAGAACAGTTATTTCAATAACTCAATGTACAGCCCTATACCTTCCACCGCTGATGCAAGCAGGATGGCTAAACTGCACAGCTACAGCCAGGAGGGACAGTTGAGACCTAGTGCTGGTATAAATTGCTGCAGAACCACATTCCTATGAAAATTAAACACAATTTTGGTTGAATTCATGGTTCAAAAGCCAATGGAACATTTTACAAAATATGAAATTCAGAGAAATTTGAAAAGCAGTTGTCTGCTGCAGAGTTTTGAGTTATCACTAATGAGTTTTTTTTTAAACTCTGCAGTGACACAGCATTAAAATTGCTTCCAGCTACAAAAATGTTAACCATATCAATACAGATACTCTTCATTTAGAAAATGAAACTTCATTGTGAATTATGCACCAAAGAGGCAGCATTTGTGCAAACTCTTTTATTACTATCCAAACCAGACAGCTGGCAATGGCAAAAATGCTGGCAGTAATCTTACACAGTATAGCTACTCCTTAAAGCTGAAGTTGAGTTTTTCACTGAAAGGAGTTATCTGTAACATAGCTGTGTAACATTTTAGTCTAGTTTTAGAAAAGTTATGTAAACAACATGTGTAGTGGAGGAAGATAACACATACACAGAAAAAATGTTTGTTGCTGTTTATTGATTTTATTAAGTGGTTTTTACCAACCTATAGCTGGTATGTACAGCATGTTCTTCCAAAAAAGGAAATTTGCTGTTTCCTTTTTTATGCTGAAGTCCACACCCAGGAAAAATTACACTGAAATTCTTTTACATTAATTTCTCACACTGATTTGTATTTGCACAGAAGTGACAAAAACAACACAAAAAATCACCCCCATTTTTGAACTACACAGAACAAGTGCTACCTTCTAAAATGTTACACTTTCAGATGTTTTGGAAATGCACATAAGTTATATTCATATGTCACTGAAAGACAGATTTTTAATCTATTCTGCCACAAAATCAGCAAATTGACAATTAAAAAACTGTCGAGCCTTGTATTTTATGCAGATGGGCTATAGCATGCCTTTCAGCTGTGGGACAATCTCCACCTGGCATCACAAAGGCAGCACAATAACACACACTAAATACAACCTTGCAAAAGCACAGAAGGAACCTCTGAGAAAGTAATTATTGACTTTATCCTAAGCCCACTAAAACTAATTTCCTAATACACAAGAAAATAAAACATCAGTGTAATAAGAGAAAAGCCCAGCCAGAATTCACTGGCAGCACATCAACCATGCTTACCCTAGCCAACCTTGTGGATGGTGACAGCAAAGATTTCCTCATTTCTCCTTTTCATTAACAGAAGAGGGAGCATTTCACTTGCTGACTGGACAAGCATAAAGCCTTCAGCCACTCGAGTCTCAAAGATGTGTCAGCAGTATCAGAAGTCATCCTGATACAAAATTTATTCCAAATTTATTTATAACCAACTACTAAAATGTGTCATCTTTTGACACCTGGGGGAGTGCTTTGATTTAACATCAAAAAGATGACGTTCTTTCATATTTATCTCCACTTCAGAAACAAGCCTTCCTTTTAGTTGTACTCATCTTTATCCAAAACCTCTTTATCCAAGATTTGGAACACCAGACAGCTGAGGATCTAGGTGGAGCTGGATGTTGCCAATTTAATACTTAAGCAGCTGAATTTGTAGAGGATGCTGGCCAAGCTACTGGAATGCCAGGTCCTTCAAATGACCTCCTATGGTCCTCAGGATGCCCCTGGACGCTCTGGTTCCCCCACTGCTCACTGGAAGAGCATCCTCTGCTTTGTGGAAGATCACTCCCAGCAGGTCTTGCCAGCCTACAAGGACCCAGAGCCGATGAGGACAGATCAGATGCAGCTTCCTGCACAAGGGGAAGATGTGGCTCTTGGTGCCACTGCCCAAGGTAATCACACGTTAAGACACATTAAACTACAATTCCACCAAAGAAAATTAGGAAACACCAGAATATCAGCTTATCCCCCTTTCCAAATGGACACATCCTTATTTCAATATTTACTTCAAGGGCAAGGTTATGCCAAACTACCCATCCCAGTCTCAGTTTTTTTTCCAGAGACCAAGTATGCACTGATATCCAAGATGCCACCTTGACTCATCACCATTTCCTAAGTGAAATACTGACTCCTTCTAAATGAATCTGACACAATTATTTTTCTTCTCTTTTAAATAACCATAAATCAGTCATCTTTGAATGAGGGTAAGTTCAGTGTTTCGGTTCAGCCCAATATATAATTACTGTTTTTCATTCTACCACAAAGGATGAGAAAAGAAGAAATATTTCCCTTTTTCCATTCAGCTTCCACATCAAAAATGCTTTTACTTGTACATCTACAAAGTTTAAAATATATTGTTAATAGCTATAATAGAAAATTAAATGCAGGTACTTCTTTGTAGTATAAATAATACAGAGAAATTTGTAGCTTAAAACAACAAGAATTCATACAAACAACAGCCCTTCCTGCTTTTACACTAGAATGTACCAAGAGCAGAAGTTAAAACTAAGTGAGTGAAAGCTGGGACTAAGTTAAGTATGTGATCTCATACAAAACCCAGAGCAGAAATAGGAGAACTACAAATATGATGCCAATTATTTGAGGGAGGGAATTCTGGCATTAGGTATTGTATATGTTGCAGTTTATGAGCATTATAAAGAGGAATCTGCACTTGAACATGGTCTTACAGATTAGAATTTTTGAGAAAGTGACTTTTATAGTCTAATGATTTGCTGACAAAATGGGAGAACTGCATTAATTTAACAAAGATTTGCAAAATATTTTTCTGTGACAGAAAGGAATGAATAGAATGGTAAAAAAAGACCAGTATCTTCTCAGCTCTTATGAGCAACAACAAAGTTAAGATTCCAGACTCAGTTCTGTTACTCAAAACTTCCCCTCTAATAAAACCACAAGAATACTAATGGCATATCATTGCTGCAGTTGAAAAAGAAAAAAATGAAACACATGAAACTGCTTTCAAGACAGAAAGCATGTTTCATAAGCCATTTTGCATCTGACTGTAAAGAGAAGTGAAAAAGATATAGCACAAAAAAAAAAAAATCACTAAAATATTAAAGAGCCTCTGCTCAGTGATACCCAAAGATGATTCCAAGTAGGAATTCTACGACCTTTTGCAAAAGAAAACATTAATATTATAGTCTCATCAGGCTAATTCCCCTACCATGTGCTTGGTTAAGTGCAAATTTTATTGCCATCTTTCTGAACATATCCAATCCATTAATGAGAAAATACAATAGCCTAGGAAGTCCACTAACCACTCTGATTAAGAATAGAAAAATAATAGAAGGTGGTTATCACAAAAATACAGGATGTTTAATAGCAACATTCTGCTAAAGAGAGCATCTTTAGTAGTGAAAAAGACAATCATATTATTTAGTGATGTACAACAAGGTGCCTAGTGTCTCATTTTTCATTCACAAAAGTTAGAATCTTCACTTCCTGCATAACATTCCCAACAATTGCTGCTTAGAAAGCTTAGATGTGTCTTACATTGGGCTAGAAACTCACACAGCTAAAGCACACAACAATTCCTTACAATGAAGCCATATATACTTTTTACTGGTTCTTACACTAATAATCCACATGTTGGGAAAGAAAAAAGTTCAGAGAAAAAGTCTTCTCATAAATTTATTCTGACTTACAGTTTTAGGAGTTCAGGTTATTGGACCACACCTATGCAGGACAAATTAGGAAAAAAAAAAGAAGAAATAGAATATGTCTTCCCATTTGTGGGTAAACACAAAAATGGCTTTGTAGGCTACCCCAGAAATGCCATAACCACAACAACTGACAGATTCTGGTCAATATTGTGGTCCCCTCTGGTTACCACATGACAAGAAACATCATCTTTTATAGAAAGTTGTCAACGCAGTACACCACAGAGCAGAGCAAGGAGGAACTACACAGTAAAAAGGAGAACATATTTGTCACCATAAATGACAATAGTCAGCAGCATTAGAACTATCCAACAGATTTTAATTTTCTGACACAAAAGGAGCATTAAATCACACACAGATATTGCCAGTATCTGTCCAGGAGAGAGAGCAACTGAATTTGTTCATCTATTCATTTGTTCTCAAATCTGTGATACTCCCTCCCTTTTGAAAAGCAAACAAACATCCTCTTCAGAAAAAAACAGCCAACTCTCTCCTACAACAAAAACTTATTGTCATGCACAGGTCTGAGATGTGTTTGTCTAAAAAATGTCCCTGCACACCTACACCACAACAGAAGCCTGAGAAACCTGGAGTAGAAGTGGCAGTGAGAATGCTGCTATTAGAAAGTGACTTCAAAGCAAGGCAAGTGAAGCAATTTGAAGAATCAGCAATATAAGGACAGATGGGAAATGAGAGGCAGGAAAACACAGACTGAACTCTGAGTTTTCTGCTGCTGGGAAACTGGAAATTTTCTACCAGGCACAGAATATAGCAGCTGACTTAAAAATCTAGTCATGGGGGAATAGTACACATACTGGCAAGTACTTTTTAATGACAATTCCAAAATAAATCTAACTACATATTGCCTTAATTACATTTTTAAGATTGATTAAATTAATGTAATTGCTTTATGAGCTCTACCAATAGAAGCAGCTTAAAAGGCAAAGAAAAAAAGAAAAAAAGGCACTCCCAACAAGGATTCCCTCTCAGAGGGCTGATGGCAGCCCCTAAGAATTAAAAAGATGCCAATGGGATTGGCCATCCTAAAAAAAAGTTGGAAAAAATAAGTCACTTGACATTCTAGAAAACCAAAGGAGGCAGAATAGGCTCTGCTATTGTTAAGTATGGGTTCTGTTTTTTCTGATCTATCTAATCAATGTCTTTTCCAAGTGCCTCATGAGGTGGCAATCTTAAAGCTAGTGATTAATACTGATTTAACTTCACTTGAGCAATGCCTCACTGATTACAGCAGTCTGTCTTACATAGAAGGGGTACAAGACACACTTGGAAAGCAATGAGGAGGAAGAGGAAGGTCAGGTATAGCAATGGCCAGCAAGCTTCCTCCACAAAACCAACTCCCCACCCCCACGTTGAAGAGAACTACCAGACAAAGTAGCACAGTCACACATCCAGTGCAGCAGTGACAGGGGACACCAGCAAAGGCTGCAGGAGGCACCATGAGCAGGCCCACACTGAAGAAAACCCAGGCTCCTGGACCATGTGCAGGAGAGGAACAACAGGGACTCTGCATGGCTGTCCACTAGAAGGAAAGGGAGCCTGATGCAGAACTAGAGCCTTTGCTTACTAAAAGGGTCTCATAAGACAAAGTACTTCACAGCCTGTTGAGCAATCACAGCTGCAGCACCTTTTTCAGCACCAAGAGCCACAGCCAAGCACGAAGCCTGCAAGCAGACCGATGAGAGGCTGGGAGAACCACAAGCGAAGTGTGCATCACATCACCCAACTAAATCGAGACTGGGTGGAAAGGCAGGCATGACAACTATTTACAAACAACTGACGGGCACTCATACCAGCAGCAGCAGCAAGGGAATTGTATTCAGGGCAAGGGAGACCACAGCACGTGCCCACCCCATGTGTGCGCGGCTCTCCCCAAGTTCACCTTTCTGCCACCCAAGTTATCTACTTCCTGAGCTACTGCTACAGCAAACAAGCTTTTTTCAAATCTGAACTACAGCAGAGCTACCCAATGAGAGGTATAGAGAGAGGAATGAAATCATGAATCAGGAAGAAAGAACAGCAGGAAAAGTTCTCAGACAGTTTTTTTTTCAGCTTTGGGAATCGCTTCCCAAAGGAAGTGGCGTAAGGCTAACCACTTGAGTCATTTAAAATACTCAAGACAAGACACTAAAATTCTGCACTCGCATCAGAAATTCATGCACATTCTCAGAAAAACAAGCATCCCTCCAAAGAAGTCCTTCACAAGGGTGGGCCTTACTGGGGACATGGCACAGATCAGATGCCTGAACAGAGACAGCAGAATGAGCTCCCTGGCTGCACCCACAGAGAACAACAGAGTTTTAACTGCTGACATTTCATTTTGAAATAAATATGGTTCATTTATCATGTGGCTGGCAAACAGATACAGCACTTAGCAGCTCCAATTTTGATTATGGTAAGATTATGCATGCCTGTCAGCTTTTCACCTTTCAGCTGAGACATCTTTGAAAAGGACAAAAGTTGAAGGTGTTCACATCTTAAACTTGCCTTGTCTTGCCAATCTATTGCCAATGGCTTACTGTTTTTGCAACCCTTATAAATAGAGCCTTAGGCAAGCTTGCAAAATGCTACTTAATCACTACCCAGAGGCAAGTAATATTTTTTGTGACAGGAGAATGAATCATCGGTTTTGTCGGTTTCATCGCTGGGATGGATGTGGACAATGAATGTCTTTTCTCTTAGTCTTGCTTAATTTAGTCTAATTTACATCCTTCTAGTAGTATAATACTACTTTAAAAAGGCCCATACAAACAACCAAGAACAACAAAATCCCCTCACTGCTACCAAGCCGCCTCATTTCTCAAAACTAATTTTTCTCACACTGCTACCATCACCTACTAAATGACCTGCGTGCCAGGAGTACAAGTTATTTAAATCTTTTTCCACATACGTAGGGTCCTGCTTAATTTCAACACTTTAGCACACAAGTAGCATTAGCCGTGAGTGGTTCCACTAATGTAAATGGAGACAATCGTTACTCCTGAAAGTTTGTGTACCTTGGCATGAATAGGACTGTAGCAGCGATGGCAAATCTACCAGAAAAATCAACATTTTTCACCCAACAGCTATGTGCACATGTGCTGGCATGAATGGACTGCTGTATTCTGTCAAGGACAAATGAAGAAGCAAACATGAACGCTGATCAGCTTTTCATAAACAGTCACAAAGACTACCTAATGAGTTTAGCAGGCAGTCAGATACTTATTCCATAACATAAAGACATCTGACATGGGCCTGAACAGTGAGTCAGAATGAATTTCCCATTGCTCCACGTTCCCTTCCAACCACCAGTAACTGAAGGCAGTAAGAGGAGACAAAGCACTGCGCTACTGCTCTAAGATTTTTCAGAAATCCCCATGTGGGACATGGCACAGAGGCCTCACATTCCCACTCCACCCCGACAGAAGTTCATATCAAGCTATAGAGGCTCAGAGCCAGTTTGGACGGATTGAGCAGCCAAACGCTGCACTGCGACCATCCCGTCATTCAAGCTGCACAGTCCCCGCTCTCAGCGCTCGCTTTCTGCAGATGTGTGCAGGTCAAAACCCGGAGTACTCAAGTTCCTGCACTGCCTCACTCTTTTCGTTCCCATTCCTGTAACTCCAGCGCCCGCTTCCCGTAGAAGGAACCTTCCCCCTCCGGCCGCCCGTCCTCGCCCTCACGCCCGGGAAGCCGCTCGAAACTTTCCCAGCCGAGTGCTGCCCCCGTCTCGGGCACCACCAGCGAGAGGCGGCGGCGGGCACAGGGCACGGCACCGGCACGGGTGCCGTCCCTCTCGGACAAGAGGGCTCGGGGCGCTGCCCGGGCTGGCCGCTACCCGCTGGTAGGGCCAGGGCCGGCCCCGAGCGGACAAAGGCCCGGCCGGCCCCGGCGACAGGGGAGGCCCGAGGCCGCCGGCCCGCCGCCACAGGAAGCCGCAGGCTGGGTCCGACACCTTCCCGCCCACAGCGCCGGGCGGGCACGGCGGGAGGCGGCGCCCCCTCCTCCGCCCGGGACCGGCGCCGAGGGACCCGCACTCGGGGCGGCGGCGGCGCCCGGCGCGGGAAGCGGCGCTTGCAGTCCCGCACCGCCCGCCGGAGCCCGCCCGAGGCGCTGAGCCCCAGGGCGGCCGCGGGCACCGTTCATCCCGCTCCTGGCCGGCTGCGACCCCCGCCCGTCCTCCCGTTACCTTGGCCATGGCTCCGGGCAGCGGGCGCGCTCCGGCCCGCCCGGCTCGCTGCTGCGGCGGCGTCCTGGGCTGGGCAGGGCTGGGCTGGGCGCGGCGGGACGCCCGGGCTCGCTCCTCGCTGGCTGCCCGCCGCCGCCTGCTCCGAGCTGCTGCGGGAGCCCGGCCCGCGGGGGAGGGGAGGGCCGCGCTCCGCTTTACCCGCCCCGGAAACACATTCCTCCCCGCTCTCGTCAAGCGGGCCGGGGAGGCGTCTGCGGCGCGGCGCGGCGGGCAGGGACGAGGGAGCCGTGCCTGAGGCGGGGCTCGGTGCCCGCTTCCCTCCCGCTTCCCTCCGTGCCGCCCGCCAGCGCCTTATTTGGCGGGATTTGCCGGCGGGCCGGCTGCCCCCGGGCTGGGCCAGTGGGTGCGGACGGGGCTGGGGCTGCCCCGCGGCCCTCTCGCCCCCGGCGGTGTCGAAAGGCTGCTCGACCCCAGCCCTTGTCCAGAGCTGCTCTTCTGGTTCCACGCGCGGGGACAGCGGGGAATCTGGACAGAGGGGGATTCCCTGTCCCTCTTGCTGGCAGCTGTTGCCAAGAGCAGTGGAAGTCACCAAGTGATGAGTGGGCTTGTCTGGTGCTAACACACGCTCCGAGCTAAAAAGTTGCTTTCCCCAAATCCCTCGGCCCGAGCCTGCTGGTGTTTGGAGCATGCTCTTGGTATTTCAGAGTGTCCCTTAAAATAGGTACTTGGGAAATTACCGATTAAAAAAAAGAAAAAGCGAGCCATTCGATGCCTTTTTGAAGGTAAGGTGTTGGGAAACGCAAGGTATCAACTCGCAGAGCTCTAAGCACTGTGCCTTTATGTCTGGCTACTGGAGCTTGTGCCAGTTCTTGTTTTTGTATGGTTAACTTAACCAGCAGTGCTGCAACTTGTTTATAATTTTAATCACTTTCCCCCTGCTTGCTTTCTAGCTGCATTTTGGAATAAGAAAGGAATGATTCTAGTTTACTTGAGTGTGGCCTGTGATTCAACCCCGTGTTCCACTTGGGCCGTGCAGTGGTTTAGGGTGCAGTCTCATAACAGCTGTTTTAGCAGAAGCTTTTAATGCTGGTACAGTTGTAATTGCAAAACTGTTTTAGTGGTGTTGGAAAATGAGATTGAAATTATAGACTACTGCTCCAAGCAGCTCCATCAAAAGCAAGCACTGGACAAATGAAGTGGTAGCTAAATAACTTTGACATCCAAATATAAGGACAGCAGGGACTATACGTTTCAACAGGTAAATCAATATATAGTATTAATACTGCCAGGAAAGAAGAAAGCCACCAGAAAGCCAAAGCTTTAAAAATGCTGAAAAATTAATGCCATGCAAAGTAAAAGCAAATGCCAGAGGGGTAGTGATCTGCCAAAAATGTGTGAAATTTAAGTATTGGAAGATAAAAATTAGTTTTATCCATGGTATTCTTCTCTGCTTCTTTATTTAAGGGGGAAAAAACACATCTGGTGGTAATTATGACAAGGTTGTGGATTTTGATCCTTGTGTGGGCCATTCACTTAAAAGATGGACTTTATGATCCTTGTGGGTTTCTTCTAACTCAGAATATTCTGTGATTTTGCCAGAATATGCAAATAGTGAGCAGCTGTCCACTTAGTAGTGTACTGCAAAGAAGTGGTGGCAAAAATGTGCCACTGAGATTGCTGGGGCTCTGAGGAGTAAATAAAACTGCCCAAAAGACTGGTTGAAGTGCTACCCAAGGCTCTGCTCAGATCTTAATGTGTGAAGTAGCCAGTGGCTGGCTGTGCTAAGCAGTAGGAAATGAAAAGGAAAAAGTCTCACAAATGGCTGAAAAATAAAATCACGGAATTATTTGGCTGCTTTCTGGACTCCTTTGGAGAGCACAGATGGGTATGAAAATCATGAGTTATTTTCCAACACTTGTGAAGTACTAAAGATGTCAGGGAAAAAAAAAGTGCTGAAGGTGTCTGAGCCAGTAGACACAATTGTAGGTGATGTCAAAATGTTTAATGTAGTGTCTCTATACTGCAGTGTACATGACATCTGGGAGAGTGAGTGAACAGTTTTGCACAGGAAGGCTCAAGAAAAGTTGGGCTTTCATGGATTAAGAGGGAACCTGAGAAGTGTTTTGTTCACTGTTAACTTATCTTGCAGATACAGATTTTATTATAACTTTTACACAAACACGAATCCCAAAGCAGGTTTTGCTGTGTCCAGTGGTGCCTTTGTAAAGAAGCCAGCTGTGTAAATCAGGGGTGCCCAGCTGCTGCTCCAGGGCTGGGCCTGAGTATCCCTGTGCCAGGCAGCTCTACTGCAATCCCTCCTAGTGCCTGGCTGGGAGCCTCTGGAGTCAGGGGTCACTTGGGTGCCTCCAGAGAAGCAGGAACTGGTTGGCAGGAGAAGCTGCAGCATCTCCTAAGCAGTTATGAGGGTATTTTCTTGGCTGCAGTTTCCTGTTTGCCACATGTTCATGCCAAGCTGCTGAACTCTGACTTCCCAAAGCCACACAGCCAGGGAGCTGTCACCCTGTTCTCCAGCATCTTGTCCACTACTGCAGCTTGCAAAGTGTTTAGAGGGAGATATTTTTCAACTGAGGCCTCAGTGATAACAAACACAGGATGTGTTTTAATGTGCATGGTTTGCACATTAATACCTAAATGCAAATGCCTCCCATCATGGCACCCATTAGGCAACTTCATAATCTCACCAGCCACTAATACTTCCACCTTTACTTCATACTGTACCAGTTATCTCTCTCACCTCTGCCCCAGGCAGTGATAATTTATCTGTACTGCTCCACTTTCCCAACAAACTTTGTTACTGACAGCAGAGTACTTTCTCTTTCCACCCCTCTTCTTTTCCTTCCCTGCCTCTTCAAAATGCTCCTACCCTACTTAAGGTATTTTTTTCTTTCCAAACTAAAGAAAACCAAATTATAAACTCGAGGTAAAAAATCATGGTCTGATCACAAAAGATAGATAAAGGGTGGGGGAGAAAAGAGGAAGTCAAAGTCATTTTCCCAAGGATGGGAATGAAGCCAGGAAAAGAAAGCAGGTCTTCTGGGAACACATCAGACTGCAGCCAATGAAGCCAGGAAAAGAAAGCAGGTTTCCTGGGAACACATCAGACTGCAGCCACCTGGGCTGAGCTGGCTGCAGGAGCACCCACTTTTCCTGGCCTGACCTTGGAGCAGAGAGCAGCAGCAGCTGCAGCCACTGTTTTATTCCAGCAGCAGCTGTGCAGTCACCAAGGGGCACAGCGAGCACTGAGACCTCACTGGCAGCTGGTCAGCTCTGGGCTCTGGCTTCCAGAGTTGAGGATGGAGGAGATGTTGGGGCTTGGACAGAAGATTCACACAGAAAGTATTAATAGAAGGGTCACTTAGTACAGGAAGTGATGGTGCTAAATGGTTGTGGTCATTGCTTTTGATAACAGGCTCTATTTGGCTGCTCATGAGGAGTGAGCAGCACTTCTCTGGAGGCAGCCTGTCAGACATGTATAGTGTGCCCATGATATAGAATGCTGTGTTTACACTGGAGCCAGGTTCTCCTTCCCCAAACAAGCAGTGATGTGAGTCACAAATGTTCAACCAGGAGATTGCTAGATTGCATCCTGTGGGCAAAGGTTTGCCCTGCAAGATTGTCTGCCTGCTGTTCACGGGAGCAATGTTCAGCACTTAGGAGCAATAAAGCTGATATCTTCACACCTGGTTTATGGTGAATGCTTGGATCTCTGTTTTCTTCACTCGACAGTCTGTGTTTAACATGAGCCTGACAAGGTCAGAGTCCACCAAGCCCTTCCTTCAGCTCGCCAGCATTTAAAAAGCAACTTGTGGCTGTCAGGCAAGAAGAAAGGAGAGTTCACCAGAGCACATGGCCCTTCTGGTGGCACTGTGCCCTTGCTGGCACAGAGCAGGCTGTTGGAGTAGAGGGGCTGGGGGACAGCTTTGTTCCAGCTGCACTGTGCTTTCTGATGCTTCCTCTGACTCGTTTTCTGCACTTTCTTCAGCTGAAGAGCTGCTCTCCCCTCTGTGCATATGTTTGGGTCGGCTGAGCTGTTGCTGTTACAATCCCTGCTGCCATTAGCATACACATCCCTTCTTGTTTGTCATATGGACTTACATCTTTCAAAGCACTTTTGTGGGACTCCTATGTCATTGTGAAGAGAGTTTGTTTTATGCAGAAAATCTATAAGACATTTTGATCCTCAATAAGCAAGGCAGGAATCCTTTTTCATGGCTAGGCATGAACTACAGGTTGCCCCCTGTGTTCCAAAGTAAAGAAGTGAGCAGGAATTAAGTGAAGAGACTAAAGCCTTTGAGATTTATGTTCAAGCACTCATACTCATGGTAACACAGGGCAGAGAACCTCTGCAGCTCCTTATGTTGCTTGAAATTAATCATGTTTTCTAGAGAACTAGATTTAAAAACTTCAGGCTTGAAGATATTTTAGTGTTTAATTACCCAAGAAAAAATGCCTTTGGGAGATTAAAAATATCCCCAAAGGATGATAATTCTGAATGCACAGTAAGTTTCTGAGATTCAGCAGTTAGTTAATTCTTACCATGTGCTGCTTTTTTTCTATGAGACTCTGAGATCACATGCCTACATATTCTATTCCATCCTTCTCAGGGGATTCCCACTGTTTAGACAAGCAGCTCATGCTCATTCAGGGGAAAAATGAATTCCACTGCCCCCAAAGAAATGAGCAAGGATGATTGCAAGAGCTTTCCTTGAAGAATTATTCTGCTTAGGTCTTGCTCAGAGGGACATCCTGCAACATTTTAAGCTCAATGCAGTAGTTATTAGTGCATAAAATTACTTAAATTTAGACTTGTGCAGAGGAGAAGAAGGATAGAAATAAGAAAGGAGGAATTTTGGTATCAGCTGTAGAAAAAGTCTGCTAGTACTGAGAGTCTGTCATGAGAGTGGGAGTACGGACAGATTTAATGTTCATCGATATATAGGGGAAAGAGGAGCTATGTGGAAAACAGAATATTTCAAGCAAGACTAGTAGGCAAGAAAAAAAGGCAAAAATAGTCTGAAGGAAATAAATAGTAATGGTACCACTGGGAAAAGAGATGTGGGCAAATGGAATGACTATTGTATGAGGTGATTGGCTGTTCTAGTTGAAAACAATGGCAAAAAAGGGCAGAACAGAATATTTTTTCTAATACTATTTCTGTCAAGTAGTAGAGTCCTATATTGAGATTTTTCTGAAACCCCCGGTTTATCCTCCCCAATATTGCACACCTGAAGTTATTTTCATGATTGTGTTTCTTCAAATAATTTCATTGACTTTTTTTAAAAGGTTTTTTTTTCTGTAAGGCTCACATCTAAAATGCTTTGTCAGTAATGATGTTTGGATGAAGATGCCAGAGATTTACAGCCAGAACCTCTTGCTTGTGCACTCTCAATGATGCCCATATGATGTCATCTTTCTAGAACAAGTGTCATCAATATTCTTTTTCTTAAGAGGTTATGTCTGGACGTTAATAGCAGTTTTGCTTGAATATTGATTTGTCCCACTACCTTGTCATCTAAGCAGAGTCTAATACAAAGCAATTCTGATTTTCTGTTGTCTATTCAGCCAGCTTTTCTTGCCTTCTTTATGATTCTGGCAGCAGTTGAAGTTATTTTGCAGCAGTCAGCTGTGTAACTCGCAGGACTCATCAAGCAAAGAATTGAGTTTCTCAGTCTACAGGTTCAGGCTCTTAAATGAAATTCGTCTTCAGGTAGGGAGAATTGTAGTTTGTTAGTATCCTTGGCAATAGGATATTCTGGCCACAGAATTTAAAACCACAAAGTTCTGATTTTAGCTGGGTGTAATGAACCAACAAGGAATGAAAGTGAAAAGATAATTGTTGATGAACTTACATACAACAAAGAGATTCACAAACAATTTTGAGAAAAGCTCAAAAAGAACAAGGTTGAACATTGCAAGGAGGTGAATTGATCACTCTAGTACAGGTTAAAAATGTATTTTAAAGTTAGTATGATTCTAATGCACATGTAGGCCATCCTGGATGTCCCATTGCTCAGATGGTAGGAAGGCATTTGGCTTTCAGCCTTTTGCCTCACAGCTTACCCGGGATCTGTGGTATTTTCTGTAACCACATACTTGAGTATGTGGCATTGGCTTTCTGCTGTAGCTGAGGTTTAGCTAAAATTAAACTGTCTTCAGACTAGTAAACATGAATCTTAATTCTCTTTGCTTGTCTGGTGTCTGTATCACAAAAAATCTTGTACCATATATGATCCATCCTCCATCTTACCCTGTCGTTCCTTTTTATTCTCCCCATTTTCATCTGTGATCCTTCAGATTTCCTCACCTGCTTTGAACAGTCCTTTATCTCTGGTCTGCAGTGTAGGCTCTGGGCTGTTCATTTTGCCAGTGGCACATACACCCTCATGCTTACATTCCTGCTGCACCGATCTGTCCCCAGTTCCCATTGAGAAAAGATGAATTCCAAGAGTTGTCGAGGCACACAATGTCCTCTGAAAAGGAACCTGCAGGTTCCAGGAAAACTCCACCAACCTACTTTCCAGATTGGAGTCTGCATGCTGTAAGCAAAGTTTTCGGAAAATGTAAAATTCTAGTTTCTATCAAATATACATGTCCAGTCTCATAAAATAACCTGATTTACAAAGCTGTCATAAGAAAGGCCAGGGATGCCTCTAATGGCTTTAAGACCTTTGCCCTGAGAATAGGAGGTTGCAGGAATTATTTTAACTTCATTTTTTGTTATCTTTGTTTTACACTATTGAAAATGGCAGTCTGTTTTTACTTTCCAAAGGAAAACACACAAGTTTAGGAAAATTATTTTCATAGATGCCTTCATCCTGATGCATTAATATAGCAAAGCTGTATAATAGGTAAAATGGGGTTATAAACAGAAATTCGGACATGACTGAAGACAGTAACTACTAGTTTTGTAGGTTTACGGGGACATTGCTGAAGTCATATTATAAATTTCCTAGAACTGAGATTTGTAAAAAGCTATAAAATGAAAATAAGATGGTGTTCAATTTAAATAATTATCTTAGGTGACATAGCTGTGAGATAACATGTAAATCCTAAATTAAAATTGGTCTGTGCTGTGTAATTTCATTGTCTAAGCGGATCTGACAGAATAAGTTTAAAAGCCATGATAAATAGTATATATTAAATTAGCTTTGAAATATATCCATTTTGATAGTTTCTCTTTTGACAGCATGTCTTTTTTTAAAAAAATAAAAACTGTGGCATTTTTGTCCAAAACCTCCTCCTTTTAGTTTTTTCCTTTATGAAAGCATCATAAAAGTCTAACACCTTATTTTAAATTAATTTACTTTTATTATTTTTCAAACATCAAAGCAGAAATATTTTACTGGTGTAAATATCTATTTGTGGACTATAAAACTCTTCTGCAAGGCATCCTCAAGAACACATCTACTGTACTCAGGCCAGTGGATTCTCAGCTAGCTAAAGTAAGAGCAGCTCTTCACCTCTGCTGGTTTCCACACCTCCACTGGCCCCATCACTATTGACAGCTTGACAAAGGAGCCCAGCCTGTGATCTGCCCTGCAAGCAGCCAGCACCAAACCTTCCCTGGGATCCATCCCAGCCAGAGGCAGATCCTTAGATTCCAGGCTGCCACCAGCCAGTGGACACTGATTCATGCTGCCTGAAGATTAGTGCCTGAAAAGTCTTACATCTCTCTCCCTTGACTGTAACAACCTCCACTTAACTTTCACTTAACTTTTGCACTTCACTTAACTTTCCATGGGCAAAGTGGGGTGTGGAGAGCCCTCCCTCCCTCCTTTTATCTTCCACGGTTGTGGAAAATGGATCTGAGCACTGGCAGAAATGTGTGTGTGCCCTGTGCAGGCGGCCACAGGAAGTTGTGAGCTCTCTGCTAAGTAGATTAGCAACTGTAACCACGTCCTGAAGTTTTATAAACTTCTTCCTCAGTTCTCTGTGAAACATTTCCACTTAGTCACTGGCTATTCAGCACAAATGATTGATCAGAAACATTCCTCTAATGTAAATCAGCCTTATCATGTTTAAATACAAATAAAACTTCTACCAGCCAGGATGTTATGCATACTGGGAGTGGGAGGGATGCAAACAGCTGGAAGCATTCCCTGTTTACTGAATCCATATTGCCATAGTGCTGCTTTGCACAGTTGGAGAATTGCTGTGGAGAAGGAGCAGTTCACAAAGAGTTTAAAATTGCTTGGCCTTAAGGGTGCATGACTTGCCTTTCATTTCATGCTTAGATTTCAGTCCTCTGTTTGGGCTAAAAATAAGGAGACAAATATTAAGTATACTGGCATTTCATTTATTCCACTAATTTCACTACCATCTTATAGTAGAGAACACCTTCCCACCAAATACTTGTTTCACATTTCAGAGAGCTCTTTCATGCTGCTGGGAGATGTATTTTCTGCCTTTGAAAGTACCATAAAAGTACAGAGAACTCACTCAAGCTGACTCATGGTTGGGGCAGATGATGCTTTCAGCTCAGCTGATTCTGGATAGCATTGCAAGTTATTTATACAACAGGCTTAAGGCTTTCAAGTGACTTGCTTGTTCCTCCTTATTTAAAATTTAATTTTATACCAGGCAAGCCTTAGGTATTTATGTAGCAATTTTATCTGCTGCACCTCATCCTTTTACTGGAGATAAACTGAATACAAGTGGTGTAATTTTTGTTTGGAGGCATTTTTATTTTCGGTTGGGAAAGGAAGGGACTGAAGTGAAAATGAAGGTTGTCATTCTTGTTGTCTGGACATTTTTGCTTTAGTCATACTCTCAGCCTTGACTTCTAAGTGCAAACAGGAACTTGAGTCACTTGTGGGAAAAGGTGCAGACTTGTTTGCGACACTTCACCTGCAGGAGAAGGTTTGTCCTTTGCTCTTACTCAGTTGTTGAAGTAAAACCAAATGACACAGCACTGATAAATCCATAAACTGAACTACTTGTATCACCCTACTTTTTTTATCTTACTGAACTTACTGTCTTCAGAGCACCGTGGTATTTCTGGAAATAAGCTTTTTTTTCCTGGAATACAGAAAATTAAATTTAAAATTTAAAATATATATTTTTTTCACTAGGTAATTTTTATAATTTTTTCTTCTCACAGAAGTCATTGAATCACCTAGTAAAGGAAATACTCAGTTATGACATAATTTATGTCTAAAAGAAAAACCCAGGGTGGTTGTATTAAATGTCTTGCTGTATGACAGAGGAGAACTCATCTACCAACTACACAATATGCAGTTAATTTCATATAGGAGTTCATTGACAGTTTATTCACATGGCACTCTCTTGTAGAATATATTTAGGGTTTCATATCCTTACACTTATATCTATCACTTATACTGGTAGAGGGTCCCCTCAATGATACAGAATGCTTTCCTGGCTGAGCAAGGAATGTGGATTCTGGTTTTGGCTCCTTAATTTTTAGATGTCATCCACTGGCATCTTCCTTTCTTTGCAGTACTGGTAAATAAAAGACCAAAAATTTATATGATTACATTTCTTGAAGTGAGGGAAAAGAGGTGGATTAATTATTGTGTGAGTGGAATCTGAATCTTGATCTATTTATGTCTGTACATATATATGCATACCCATAGATGCAAATACATATGTGTGTATGTATCTGATTTATAAAGGTTTTTCTCTTCTGCACTAAAAACCTTTTCTTAAACTGTATCAGAGTGGTAGCTCTCTATACTGTCTGGTTTTAATATTGATTGAGAACATTTAAATAACTCATCAATTCAATAGATGAAGTAGCTATTTACTGATTTCTTAAAACTTTTTAGGCTAAATTGTATGGGCTAAATTCAGGACAAAAATAGATCTGCTTTTGATTTTTTTAGCAGTGTTATTACAATATTCTCAGAGAAGTGTAACAAGTTTCTTATTGCCATTTACGTTCCCATGTTTCATACCCCCACTGGTATACCTGTTTGTTCTAGAAATAAGTAAGATTTGTCACTCTTTATTTTGGATAGGTAATTGCTCTAACTATGCTGCTATATGACCCTGAGATGCCACTGCTGCTCATGACTTTTCTAGGGAAAACATGAACCTTAGTCAGCACTTAAGTTCATGAGAAACTAGTGAAGCCTCTTCTGCTAAGTGCTTGTATCTTTATGGTTTGCTTGCTTTTTAAATGAGCTATGGCAACATTTCGATTTGATATCAAAATTCATTGTGCAACTAAACTGTTCTTCCTTTCTCCTGTGGGCTGTTTGGTCAGCAGCATGCAGACTGCAGTGCTTATGGTGGCTGCACCTTTTTCCTGAGAGCATGAAGGATGGTGCTGTGCTGCTGGCGTGGCTCAGCAGCCCTGGGCTTGTGCCATTTGCTTCATATTTAGGCCCCTGGCTTGAGATATCTCAGCGAGGAAATGTCCCATGGTAACTGCCAAAGCTTTTTGTTTCACAACCCTTTTTCTGCTGGTGCCCCAAGTCCCCACCCCAGGTCAACCTTCCCACAAACCTCATCCCAGGCTGCTGCTGTCAGCCTTGCTGCTGCTCTAAACTTTGTGCCTGTCCTTGAGTGTTTTTCCAGCTGCTCAGCTGCTGCAGTACTTTTGGATTCTGAATATTCATGTCTCATCTCTTTCTGCATTTGCTAGAGATCCACTAATTGGGTCCAAGCACTATGAGGCACACATAGATACACCAGTTGCTAGTGATGAAATGAAAAACCTTTCATGTTTCCATGTTAACTGGGCTAAAAATGAGCCAGTAGAGTAAAAATGTAATTTGGCTGTGCAAAATTGAGATACTGCATATATACCACTTTCTAATATACTACCACCCACTTGAAATTATTATTCAAACTTGCAAATTGGGTAACCCAAAAGAAAAGCCAGGCCACCTGTTCTCTGTGGCCTCCTTATTCTATTGTTCCACCATTCTTTGAAAATGGTTTTGTTGAAAACACTTTCACGAGCTGGCTGGCTGTTTTCCTGGAAAATAGCTTCTGAATAAATAATAGGATGTGGTGGAAACTCCATGGAAACTGCGGGGTTGTCAGCTCTGATTCCAGCTGTTGTCCTCATCCACATCTCCATTGCAACCAGTGGATCTATTTAAGTATAAATCTTGTGGTTTCCTCCCTGACAGACTTCCAAGCTTTTTCCTTCACATTTCTACTGTGTGGACAGTTTTCATTAGCTCTTTTACAAGTCCACAGACTTTATCCAGAAGGGATGACCATTAGTAATTACCAATTTGTTTGTAATAGTTTGGTAAACCTGTTAATCTAGAGTCCATTGACTTCATAGACTCACTTAAATTGCCATGCTAGAAAGGGAAATTAGTCAAAATCAAGAATGGTTTTAATGTTTGCAAGATATCCTGTGCAGCTCTTTTTGCAAATGATGGGCTCATTTTATTCTGAGCCCCTAAATCTAGAGTTCACTGTGAGGTTTGGTATCTTAGTCAGAGTATGTATTAATATAATACCAATATAAAGAAAAAAGAAGAGAAATGCGAGTACTTTAGAACAATTCCATTTCATGTGACAAACCTGATTTTTTTCTTCTACCTTAAATACATTATTCTGTATTATATTTTGTTTTAAGTTTCTATTTTCATAACATAGAACTAGTTTCTTATTTTTTATGTTCCTCAGTTCTATAGACAGTGAGAGAAAATAACACCCTGAAGGTCCTGGCAGAGTCTTCTGAAGATATAAACTGTACAATAGGTGTGGTGTGGTTTTCCTCTGGGTAATGATTCTGCAAGGCAGGGCAGCATTGCTTCATGTGGGATTGTCTCATTTTAAGACTGTTAAAAGAGTGCCTACATTATGATTTCTTTTCCCACTAAATATTGCCAAAATATTTTTAAAAGAGGATTTCATTAAAATATGTCAGACTTTGTAACACACAAACAATTAGGGAAAAAAGGCTGGAACTTTTTGAAAAGAAATGAAAATACTTAAGTTTAGTATACAAAAATGCTAATCTTCCACTGGAGAATAGGAAAAAGACATGGCTGGCATGGACAGCCCTCAGTCTGTTGTTTTCTTGAGCAAGAAGAAAGGAATGATGTTTCTGCCATAGTTTTGTAATAAAACTATGAAAGAAAATTGAAATAGTACCAACAGACCTGAAACTGTAGTATTTTTCTCCATTGCTGCATTAAATTGAGTCCAGTAATGGAGAAATGTACTTCAGGGCTTAGCATTAACTGAGTTTACTGCAACTTATTAGAAAGAAGACTTTCCATTTGCAGTGCATTAACTGAGTTTACTGCAACTTATTAGAAAGAAGACTTTCCATTTGCAATGCATCTATAGAAGAAAGAAAGAAAGAAAGAAAGAAAGAAAGAAAGAAAGAAAGAAAGAAAGAAAGAAAGAAAGAAAGAAAGAAAGAAAGAAAGAAAGAAAAGAAAGAAAGAAAGAGAAAAAGAAAGAAAGAGAAAGAAAGAAAAAGGAAGGGAGGAAGGGAGGAAGGGAGGAAGGGAGGAAGGGAGGAAGGGAGGAAGGGAGGAAGGGAGGAAGGGAGGAAGGAAGGAAGGAAGGAAGGAAGGAAGGAAGGAAGGAAGGAAGGAAGGAAGGAAGGAAGGAAGGAAGGAAGGAAGGAAGGAAGGAAGGAAGGAAGGAAGGAAGGAAGGAAGGAAGGAAGGAAGGAAGGAAGGAAGGAAGGAAGGCGGTTTAGAGCTGTACCTGCTCTTAGGGCTGTAAAGTTCTGCTGCCTCTGGTGTTGTCTGGCCCACATCTGCTGGGCTTCCTCAGAAACTCCTGCCAAGTAAGAGATATTCCAGACAGACCATTTCACATTCAACAATGCAGATTTTTTTTTTTTTTTGACAAAACTTGGTTGCAGAAGTGATCTCTTATAAATAGCTCTGTCTTATCTTTGGCTATGGCACCAAGCATGGAGATAGTCACACCTTGTAGTGTGACCTTGGACTAGTTTTAGCTTAAATAATAATTTTAATGGAGTTTAAGTTTAAGCAGAGGTTCACTTTTATGACCCTTCATAAAATTTGTGATGCAGGTATCAGCTTGCTGGAACTTGCTAGCATCCTTTCCCTGGCAGGAGTAGGAACAGGAGCTGTGACCCTGGGCCAGATGGCTCTGGAGCAGGACTTTGAGGGAAGTGACAGTGCCTGCTTGCTCTGGTTCTTCCCAAGGCTATTGGTCATTGCTGGACACTCAAAATTGATCAAGTGGCTGTGCTATGACCATTCTGACTTAGGTGTACAAGCCTTACTGAAGCCTCTTCTGCTATAGAGCAATAAAGTATTCCCTCTTCCTGTAGACTTGCTTCCAGATACATTTTCTGCTGCTTACCACGACCTCAGCTGATTTTGGAATCTTTGTGTCTGTGAGGGCATTTGACAGATTTCTCTCATCTGCACTTAATTTTCTGAAGAAATTTCTGTTTCTCTGCTGAGTTTTTTATTTTCAATCTATGTAAGAAAATTAAATCTAATCTAAATATGCAGAAATTCAATGGCAAATGGAGGGAGGAGGATTAACCTCTACAAGTATTCAAAGGACACTGACATCAAGGAAGGAGAGGAATTTGTTAGGAGGATCCAAGACTTTATTCTAGACTCAAGAATAACTAAAACCAGAGTAAAAATGTATTCTTGGACAAGTACAAGGAAAAAAACTCCAAGGTTTACTGCTTTGTGGACGAGACTCCAGAAATAAAACTCTTTTGTCTCATAATTTATAAAGTTCTCTGGAATTCTGTGGATAGAAGCATGCAGTAGAGGGATGGAAAAGGTTACCCAAGAGTCATGATTAAAGTTCTCTAGGAAGAAACAAATTTGTTATTGGTGTCATTTTTATGATGGCAGTCTACAGACAGAAAATAAGACTGAAGGGAAAGGCTCACCCATGGCCTGAGAGAATTGTAGATTAAGGCTCTGATCTGCCATTGGGTCTGTAGAGGTGAACCCTGGAGACATAGGACTGTGGAATTCCAGTGCCTGGAGGGCTCTGCAGAGCCACTTATCTGGCTGCAGAGTAAGATCTGTGCCAAGAGACCCAGCTTCAGCTTGTATACCCTGAGCAGGTAGCGCCATCCTGGGCGTTCAGCTGTTTGATCTGGAGCTTTGGGAGACTTAATTGCTGATGAAAATCACCCATCTGCTTCATCTTTCCTATTCAATGTCTTTGTCCTGTTCTAAAAAGTGGCAGAGATGCCTCTTTGCTGGTAAAAGAGAATCCCAGCAGTTCCAGAGAGTGCTCCCCAGCCCAGGATCAGCTACACAAGTTGCTGGTGCGTGTTCAGACATCCTTACATGATACTAGAATGGACTTGTCTGCCTGACTAATCTGATCTGTGAGTAGAGAAGAAACTGCCCTTCCCCTTAATTTTTTCAAGTAACTTGTCTGAAAATGGTTGGCTCTTGAATGTGTTTGTGGTTTGGCCTCCAAGTTCCTTTCTAGGAAAATGAGAAGCTTTTGCAAACCAGATGATTACAGGACAATGCAAAACAAGCCCCAAACCTATGTTTGTTGTCTTGTTATGGGACTTATGTACAGAAAACTGCTTGGGGCCACTTTATTTTAGTTTTGGACATTTATTTTCTCATGTACAAAAAACATTGTCTTTCTATTTTTAAAAATTCTAACTGGAATATATCAACCCTATAACTTAGGGAATGTATTTGAAATGATACAAAGCCTGCACTGTTGAGATGAAGGTATGAGACCAGTAGCAATCTCTGTACTGCTTTCTGAGGCAGTGTTTCATGACTTTTAGTACACTAGGTATTCAAATTTTTTCACTGAGTTATCAGAAATGCATGCAGTGTTGGAAATGCAGCCACACCATAAAATTATCTATTTTTAAGACATGAAATTGTATCTAATGAAGCCTTCTCAAGATCTGCACTCACAGCTGTACTCCTCAGTTACTCATTAAACCCACCTTAGAGCCTGTGCATACAGAAGGACGTATTTTCTTCCCTGTTTCCATATCTTCACATCTCTTTCTTTCTTACTTCCTTTTCTATTTTTCTTGCACATCAGTTCCTCCATCATCTGTTCAGTTCAGTGCATTCTCCCAGCTTGAGTGGAAAAACTTTGAAAATCCTGAAGGAGGCTTACAGGATGGAAGCAGCAGGGAATGAGGGTGCAGAAACAAAAAGGAAGCTTTTGCTCATTAAATGATGTGGCACTCTCAGCAAGAGGGGAAAAAATGTGGTGAAGAGGGAAAGAATGTACATGCTTAAAATCCAGCCTGAACTGGGCCATTCCTCTTCTGCTTCTTCCTAGCTTCTGCTTTGCTGAGCTGAGGACTTTGGCCTTTATCCCTAGTTAATGAGCAGGAGAAACACAAACCCCCACGAAGCTAGCCTAAACCAAAAAGGATGTGTATAATATGCTTATTTTTGAGGGACATCAAGTAGTAACCTTTGAACGGAAGTTTACTCCAGTAAACAAGGCAAGAACTTGAGTTCTGAGAGTGGATTGTGAGAGTAAATATTTCTGCTTGAAATATTTTTTACATTCCAGAAATAGCTGGTGTTTTATATGAGCTGTAGATATGCAACCCATTCTAAATCAGTACAATTTTCCTTTCAAAATGTAGTGTTTATCCTTCTTCTAAATCTTTAGCAAATATTTTAAATAAGACTTATAACAGTTTTCCTGTTTGACATGTACTATTCTTTCTTTCAGCTCATAATTATTCTACTCAGAATTCTTTTGGTTTTCATCACCAGCTACTATGAGCATGCTTGTCTTTTGCTTACTGCTGTAACTGGTGTTAAATGAAAAATGATCTGAACTGTCACCCAGTAGAAATTAGCTTAATTACTGATGGCTCTCTAGCAATGGCCAAATGCAACACGGAAAGGTTTGCGGTAGGCGTCTAGGAAGGCTGGGAAGGCTCTGTAGTTAGCTGGAGATGAGCTCTGTGGTGTCATGGTTATGTTCCTTGTAATATCTGAAGTAGCTGGGGAAGAGCTTGTTTATGCATTTCTGCACAGCAGCCAAAATTACTCTATCGCGTCAAAGCTACAGTCGAGCTTCGGGGGCTTCTTCAAGCCAAATACCATTTAAGATACCATTTAAGATACTGTTTCAAATGCTTCCTAAAATCAAGTTGTTGCTGATTATATCCATGAAATTGTTTTCTTTTTTATAAGTAAGAAACAAAGTGTCTTTGTTTGTCAGATGTAACCCCTTTTTATAACCCAGTTCTTCCATTGTCTAGACCCTATTACTGATAGCTTCTATTAGTGGAGTAAATTGTCTCTAATTTGGAATTCAGAGTGGACAAGCTGTCAGTATTTCTATTTTACCCTTTAAAAAAACAAGTCACTTTTCTGGTCAGCTTTTGAGTGTGAAAGCTTCCCTCATAAACCACGTTTAATTCTATTCTGAATTGCTCTTTTTCCCTCTAAACAGTAATGATCACATAAAATGGCAACACAGAAGACCTGTTTCCCTCTCACCAATCACCTAAGATTTCATGTTTGTGCGGCCATAATATCAAATTTAATGGGTCTGTGGATATGTCAGTGAAAGAGATGCATAATGTGAGAAGTAAGATACTGTAATTCTTTACTCAGCCCAGCTTTGTGCTCAAACGACTGACCTGATGGGGCAGTGAAAGGACTTCTTTCACACACTTGTCCCCCATTGTGTTCTGCAGGGGCCTTCACAGCATTAGAAGTATCTGACACAATTCCTGCTTTGTAGCAGTCCTGCTTACACCACGTTGGGTCCAAAGTAGCTGAAATACTGAGTCTCTTATAGTGAAAGAGGCTCTTTATTCATAGACTGTAAAGCCATAAGGGATCCTTGAGATCAAACTAGATGATCTCCTACATAACACAAGCCTTGCATAAATGCCTGTTTGAATAAAGCATATCTTTCAGAGAGCTTTTCACTTTTTGCTTGAAAGCCTCAGCTGATGAGGAATCCACCACCACCAGCTCTTGCATGTTCTTTTACTGTTTGCAATTTACAGCCTAAAGTCTGTTGCCAGTGTACAGCCTAGATCACACTGCTTCTGTTTCCAATCTGCTCTTTTTTCCTCTGGACTGTGACCAACTCACATTTTTTACTTTTTCTTGCACAGTAGATAGAACAAAATGTAGGATAGAATAATACCATATGTTTAGAGAAAAAATGTTAGTTAAAATATTAACATTCAATTTCTCTGTAGTTTTAATAAAATATATGCTACTAAGTTCCTACTATCAATTTTCAAGATTTACCATAGAATGTTAGTGAGAAATCTTTAGGCGTGTATGTGTTACAGATGCAGGTAAGCCCCAAGGGCATTTTCAGACAGGTTGGTAGAAATTTGGCTGAGAGACCTCAATGTCTGTAAAGGATTGCCTTTGAAAAATAACATCTCAGTCACTTCCCAGTACAATTGGAACAGGTCAACATCAGGTGCAGGTATTAGTGGGGCTCTGAAAGTGGTGGAGCTGGATCAGCATTCCACTGGTCCCAGGCAGAGGATTCCTGTGCCTGAAGTTGCTTCTCACTGTCTGTCCTTGTGTATGAGACAGGTGTCTTCAAACATTCCCATGCTGTTGGGAAACTTGCAATCACTCTTCATTAATTTGATGTGATTAATGATGTGATGATGTTAAAAAAGCATTTGAAGCAACAAATACAAAATTAGCAACTACAGTTCCAAGTAGCATAAAAAAAATGAGTCTTTCTTAAAAAAATGAGAGAATTGTTTATATACTTCCATTAATTATATGCAGGTCTTACAGCAAACTGTCAGCACACACTCACAACTTTGCAACAGTATTTTTAGAAGAGTATTTCCTGTAAGCCAGAATGTGGATTTGCACAGTTCACAGTTTTTTCATCAGTTTGCTTACCATGGCAGCATTGAAATAGATATCACTTAGCTCAAACTGGCTGGAATGTTTGATAGGACAGGAATTTAACTTGAAACTGAAAAATAAGATACCAGTAACTACTATTACATGTCCCTTACAAAGCCCATGAATTTATCTGTTCTTCCTCTCCTCTTTTTTACTTAATGCTGAAGAATTTTCTAGGTTAATGATACTTCCAGGCATAAATTCTTCTTCCAAGTCATCTATTTTTTCCACCTCAAACTGGTCCCTGAAACTATGTGGAAATATTCCTTGTTATGTGTGGCAAAGAGGGGAAGCAGGGGAGAGTATCCAGAACTCTGTTTTTTCAGAATGGCCATCATGGAGGACTGGGATACCATAAAGTTCAGCCAGTTACTCAAAAGTTAGTCTTGACACAAACAGGAGCAAGTTAAAAACAAATAAAACTACTTATTTATATAGTTGGAAAAAAAAAAAAACCCATGAAATGCAGGACATGCAAAATCCATGAACGGAAATGAAAGTAGAAAAAACCCCAACACTCATATCTGGCAGAGGCTCTGGTTAGCACAGAATCTCCTTTCTCTCTGGACTAGTCATCTCTCAACCTGGTGGGTGCTTTACACTGGTCTTGAGTCTACAGCTTGAGGTTGCTTTCTCAGAAAAGTCCCCACCTAGGGGGCCCCTAGGTTTCTTCCTAGCCACATTCAGAGTCAAGGCTCCCATCCCCACCCCAATGTCAGCTAGTTAATAGAGGCAAGGAAGGATTTGCACCCTTCTGCCAGTAAACTGGTGTTAACAGCTTCTGCTTTGGTGAGTTTAGGATGAAACCTCAATCTTGTAATCATGGACGTGGTTCTCTTTTCCAAAGAAGCTGTGCCAACTGCTAGCAGTAGGCAGGAAATTGAAAGTTCACATTTTTTAACACATTCACAGAAGTTAGAGTCATAGAATCATAGAATCATTTAGGTCAGGAAAGACCTAAATTGCACCTCTAAGATCAACAAGTCTAGCCATTAACCCAGCACTGCAAAGTCCTAAGTGCCACATCTTTTGTAAATACCTCCAGGGATGGTGACTCAACCACTTGCCTCAGCAGCCTGTTCCAATGCTTGACAATTCTTTTCAAGGTATTTTTCCTAATATCCAGTTTGAACCTCAAATTCAAATTGAGGTCATTGGTGCCAACTGAGGCCATTTCCTCTTGTCCTGTCACTTGTTACTTGGAAGAAGAGTAAACCCCAACCTGGCTACACCCTCTTTTAGGGCAGTTGCAGAGATTGGTGAGGTCCCCTATAAGCCTCCTTTTCTCCAGGCTAAACGTCCCCAGCTCCCTCAGCCACTCCTCATAAGATGTGCTCCAGGAGCTTCATCACTTTATGCTTGTTGAATCTGTGAAGTTACATCAGGAACTGACTGCTTCAATATTTTGGAAATGAAGTGTGAAGGTTCCTCCTGTAAATTTGGTTTTTTTGGCTTTCCTTTGGTTTTCCATCCCCACACCCCAGAATTAAAACAGAACCACAGTAAGCGTATAAAGAGACAGATCCAACAAAGCGTATAAAGTTGTAACACCAAATTTCTGTTTCTGGGCTTCTAGGTCTCTTGGGACAGGGAAAAAATACTTACAGCTATGTAAAGAGTGAAAGTGAGTACTTGCTTTTACTTGCAAAGTGAAGCACAGGTCCTTTAACAGAATCCCTGTGACAGGTAATTATATCACTTGGGTCTTGTCCCAGCAGTTATATTTTGAACTGTGGAGGTTGCTGGGCCAAGTGGGCTTTACTTTGCATGCCACTCTGTTATTTCACATTGCACCAAAATGAGCATCCCCTTGCCTGTCAACAAGCCACTGAATAAAGTATCTGTTTACTTCCCGAGGCTGCCAAGTTAGGCAGAGCTATAAATAGAAAAATAACTCTGACAGAGTAAGAGGGGTGAAATTTTATTGGAAAGGTTATCTGCCCAGTGGGGTTTAATAGTGTACTTAGGCTCATGTTTTGCTTGGTCCTTTTAGCCACATTCCAGGCTGATGCTTTGAAACAAATTTTTGGCTTCCGAACCAAAAAAGCAGCAATACAGTGGTTGTTGTGTGCCATCTAGTGTTCCCCATATGGAGCGGATTGCTGAGCAGGCTCGCCTGCGTTGCACGGGGAGGATGTCCCGCATCCCACATCCCACATCCTGCCCCTGCAAGGCCATTGCAGTCCTGCCTTCCGTGCACAGCGCTGGCCGGCGGGAGGCGGACCCTGGTGCTGCTGGCTCCAGGGCTGGAAAAGGGATGGAGGAAGGAGAGCCATGGGAGGGGAGAGCTCTGAAATAGCTCCTTCAGATTACAGAGAGAGCACAGGTTAAACATCACCTGTGGCTTGCACAAGGATATTACAACTTCTATATCGCATCACAACCACAATGCACTGGAATACAACACATCAAGGCTGTGACAGTCCCTGAATGGGGAGAAGAGAAATTTGGCTTAAAGCAAATGGACTGAATGTCCCTGTGCTGCAACTGGATATAGTGTAAGTCTAATATAAATGTCCCCTGCTGGATATAGTGTAAGTCTAATATAGACTCAGATCCTGTTTTGGTACTGCACAGGCTTTGCCTCCAGGGGCCCTGCAGGAGATGCCATGCTCAGAATGAGAAGAGCAGTTTACACACTTCATCTCTAAACTATTTTGGTTTAGTCTGTAGCTCTTCCAGTATGTCTGTTTTCACTGATCCCAAAATAACTACACCAAATACCTTGAGATGGGTGTTCTAGTAAGTGACTAATTTTAAGTGGTGTAAAAAAAATAAAATATGTCTGGAGAGTTGAAAAACTTGCAGGAAAGTCAGCAACTCCAAGGTGGTTTGAACCTTGCCAAGGTTATTATGAAAAGTTTGTGAAAATTCAGAAAATTGAATCCACCCAGCCCTAGTCTCTGACAACTAAGCCATGGAGATTGTTATGTAGCTCTGGCACTGCTTATGTGAGTTTTGTGGATGACCACAGGGTAAACATTTGAAACCACACATTGTTCTGGGAATTAATGAGGAAGTGAGGTGTTGAGAAAGAGAATATTAAATGGAATTCAAACCATTTGAATTAGAAAAGAAAATACTACTGGGTGTGGAGAGGGAAGGAAGCAGACCTGAGCAGCAAGTCTAAGTTCAAGCTGGATTTTGACAGGACATATTTTTGTCAGGACTCTTTGTTCCAGTTTAGGTAAATGTAAGTTATTTTGGAGAGATAATTCATTACAAACAGAGGTCAGCATAAGCAACTGTAGATAAACTATGTTGAAAGAAAGATTGAACTTGTAAGTAATTCTCTGGGTATTCTATGACTGTAGGTGAAATTTGGAAGGCATATGCTTTTTAGTAGAATGCTTATTATTATGAAAAGAAAATTGGTTCAAGAAGAGCACTTGATAGAATCTCTAGGAAGAGTTGAAGTGTCTGACATTAAGAGAGTATGATAATCTTACTTTTGGGATCCTTCAGAAATCCAGGGCAATCCACTGTGTGCATGCAATGAGCCCACTTGATAAAAACAGTAACTCAAAATAATTGTGGTGACAGCCACATGTGAGAATGTTGCAGATTTAGAAGCCATCCTCATACACAGTACGAAGCCCAAAAAAGGCAATTTTACACCTTCACAGTGATGTTATCTTTTAATTCAGTTGCTTTTGGCCCCTGCAACCTCTGTTCTCTTTCTCTTTTTAATACTAGAATAAACACTCTTTTTTCTCCCAATACTTACTGCTTTCAGTAGTTAAAGCAAAAAGTTAAACAGGCTTTGCAAAAATTGATTAAAAAAATCAATGCACATGAACTAGCCCAAGAGATATCTCTTGTAGACAAATGAACAAGCATGTGCCTCTTTTTACTAACCACTCGTGCATTCTTTGGATTTAAGTCAAAATCCTATCGGAAATTCAGGATTCTTTTTCTCTTAAACATAGCTTCTCTAAATCATGGGTTTGTCTTTGACTTTTTCAATTAGTTTGTTATTGACCAGAATATCTAGTCAGAGATTCACATGCAACTTGGGTTGGCTTTGCTGCATTCATGATCCTGAGTGAGTCACCAGTTAGTGATGTCTCCCCTGGAATTCAAACAGTGGAAAACCTGGGAAGGAGTTATTTCTAGGAGGACTCCAGAAGCATAGGTGATCATTTTTAGGTCTGTACAAAGGTCAGGAGGGATTTTTTTAACGCATCCTGTGGATTTTGATTGCAAAATGGAACTTAAAGACAGCAGTGGATGCCATCAAACTCTGCATCAAGATAGTGTGTGAAGGATATAGATACACATGGGCATTGCCACCCAGAGGCTGTCCCAAATATCACAGGGAATTTGTAAACTCTGTGTGTTCACAAATTTCTCCAAACATTTACACTATGTATTCCCTTTTATTTTCTGTGTGTTTCTGTATGGTATGCACAATACAGCTACCAGCTGATGGGGCTGGGCACTTCCTCCTATACAATGTTAATAATGGGGAAAAATAAACATTGCACACAGCAGTATAAAATGATAATGCAGCCAGTTTCCTAAATGACAGATGAGATAAAGCTTGAGTCTGTAACTCAGGAAACACATCAGCATTTTCATCACACACAGCCTGGAATGCTAGCTATAAACAATAGGCTGGATACGTAAGGGGAGGAAAGGAGAGAATTACTAAGTCTAAACAATTTATCTAAGAGGAGTTTAATGAGCTACTTCTGTGTTTCAGTACAAACACAGGGCTTTACTCAAATCAGCAGATTCTTTAAGGCAGCATCTATAGAATTGTTAGCAGCAGTGGAAGGAAGGGAGAATGGCAAGAGGGTTGTGCAGAGGAGCTTTGTCATTACTTTGAAGAGAGGAGCTGCTCCATCCTGGGGAGGGTTGGGAGAGGTAAATGTGGATGAGGTTATATACACTCTCCTCTGACCTTCCACATTGTTTGAACTTAGTGTTCCTTCATTTCCTATTTTATTCTATGTAGCTCTGAAGATGCTTTCAGAGAAGACAGTGCACCATATTAAAATGTAGAACTTTTCCAAGGAAAAGAACACAGAATCTCTGAAAATGAGTTATAGTCACCAGTCACATTTGTGTGACAAGACTCTCTGTTGGACAAACATACATAAATGAAATCGTAGGGTGAAGATCTTCTGGGCTCTGTAATGTGAAGGGGGACAAAGACTGCCCAGAGTCTCATTTATTTATTTTTATCATGGTAGAGTTTAGCAGCCTTCATCTTGGATCAGTGCCTGTCAGAGCAGCTCCAGCATGAAATTACAGGTCCTGCCCCAAACACTGCAAAAGCAACAAAGCCTAAACAGCCAAGCAGTGAGTAGAGCATCTCAGCCAAGATGACAGCCAGCCCTTTGTCCATCATCAGGGTTCATCTGAAAAGAGGTAACAGGCCTGAACAGACAGGTAATCTAAGAAGTGATGGTGAAAAGATGAGTCAGGGTGACTCTCCCAAGGTCTACCATGGCTTCCTGGGCTTCCCTTTACCTTGAAATCAAGATTTCACAGTGAGGACCAGGAGGTAGAAATCCACAGTAAACCCAGAATAGTCACTATGTCAATCTGGTGGACCTGTCAGAGACACCCTGACAAAGCTTCTTGTTAAAAAAGCTGTGGTTGTAGGGCTCCTGATGAGCTGATTGAATAGGAACCTGCCTCCTCCAGGCAGCAGAGAGTGGAGGGAGGCACTTCTTCCCCAGTGAGAAGGGAGGGCACCCACATGACAACACTGAAGCCAAGTATTATTCTTTGCTTTGAGAGTTTTCAGGGTACATAAATGGAGTTGTCTTTATTCCAGCTGTCTTTCCTCCTTGGAAGGCTGGTCCCATTTCTGAGTGCTATCAGGGGAGCTGGAGAAAATCAGAACTATGACAATACTTGAATAGTTGGCAACCTTCCCATGCTTTCAGATGGCTTTTAATACATAATGCTTTCGATGCACGCATTGCTAGGTAACACTGAGGCTGAAACTTCAATTTCAAGGTAATTAAGTTATCTGTTCCTCACCATCAGGATTTTACTGACAAGGGCTAAAGGCCCCTGAGAACCAGAGATCACAGCAGAACAATGGAATTGCGAGGCTGGAAATTTCTGGAGTTCTGTGCATATTTATACACTCACTGTACACTAACTATTTGTTTTAAAGAAGTGGAGTCTGGAACTGAAACAATGGGTCTCATTAAATTGCCAGAAGGTCAGGAGTGCCTGCCAATTCACAGGCCCTAGCCAGGTGGTTTGAAAAATATCACGAAACTGTGAGGAAGCTGAAGGACTAAAGAGCTTTCCACACAGCTTTTCTCAGGCCCCTGCAAAGCTGCCCTGCCCCTCTATGGGCAGCAGCCTCTTGCCTGCAGGACAACCAGTCATGGCAGTCCTCATCCCAGCTGGAGTCTGCACACAGACCCCGCTGCCTGCTCTGGGGAGCGTTCACAGGCTGCTTGTATGCTCTTAAGCTGACTTATTGGAGGATTCAAGGCTTTTCTTTAGGTGTGTTTAGGGGAGATTGGAGAAAAAGAAATAATTCTTTGGAGATGAAGTAATGGCAAATATCCTGGAGATGGAAAAGGGAGGCCAAGATTTAGACCTTGACAACCTTGGCAGTGGAATAACCTCTGCTATGTAGGATTTGAATAAATGCATAAGGCTCTTTTATGATCCCTTGAAAGAGGAAAACTGTCTTGCCAGCACAAAAATTCTCCTATCGACAGTATTGAATGTTTCAACAGAAAAGCCTTGATGAAGTGAAAGCCAAGAGCATTAAGGATGTTGAGGCCTATTTTCCCCTGCTTTTAGAAGCAGCATGAGTTGGTAAAAAGAGACACTTTGTACCAAAGTTTTTCTGGCTGTAAATATCTCAGGATATATTTTCTACCTTGTAAGGAGAATTCATACTCTGGGACAAAGGCTTTGCCAAAAAAACATACCAAGAAAGCTTAGAATGACGTTCTAATTTGCAAGATTTTGATTGTTCTGCCAGATGGTAGGACTTTTTACTGTGCCATAAGGTAGGCTGAACAGCAAATACAGGAATAGTGGAATATGGCTTAGAGATCAAGTATTATGAAAATCTATCGGATCAAAATTGCTTAAAAGTTTTAATAAAAGTATGACTATCATCTCAATGAGTGACTAGTGACCTGATTTTAGTGCATGATGAATCTCTAATTCTGACCATATGACATTGAAGATGGAAGTACTTTTAGAATGTGTAGCATATGGAAATATTTCACCAAGATCCTTCTCCTTAGAGAACCCCCAAAGAACAGTTCTGCCTTCTCCTGCCTCTCCATTAGCCCTCCCATGGCCCTGTTCCCACCACATACACTCCCACGTAAGAATTTGTAGCAAGATGTCACAACCACTCTATTGCTCTACTCCAGTGTGAGAATTTTCTATGAAAAAATAATTAAAGCCATATATTGCCAGTGTGGTCTAATGGAGCTTGTGATTGTTCTCAGATGAGCTTAATGAGATAGTAAACAATACTTCTGTGCCTAAATTCAGTACAATACAATATTCTGTGCCTAAATACAAAGCAGGGAGGGGGGAGGAGAAAGAATGGAAAGACGTAGAAAAATTAAGACCAAATATTAGGGAAGAAACAGGTAAAATGTATCACTTGCAACCACTTTACTTCACAAAGGGTCATCATGAGCAGTCACTTTTCTTACCAGGAAATTAAACTGAATACATTGTTGGGAATGATTCACCTCCAAGGACTTTTATGTGGTATTAAGCCAGATTCTGATCACCTACCATCATTACTTAGGCAGTGAAAAACCATGTGAGTGTTTAGTCTTGGCAGGGGGAATTCACACTGCTGAAATTAGGTGCACAGATTCTGCAGTCACTGCAGGGACTGAGAACCTCTGCAAACCTATGTAGAGAATGTGAATGCAATGCTTTTTCCTTTGTTTAAGTAGGGAGCTTGCTGTCTTATGTAGGTTGATGTAAGGTTGATGTAAGGATGATGTATGTGGAACAAAGTGCTCTGGGACCAGCCAATAACAGACACTACTTCTTTGGCTGTATCTGATGTGCCTGAGGCTTGGCTCCATTTGGAATTGGTGTCTTGATGATTTGGAGTTAACTGCATTTGTTTTTTTCAGGGTAGGTGCCCACTTGCTGTGGAAGATGTGATGGCATTTGCTTACCTTGGAGCTGATCATAGGCAGGTATGTGGGTAGAAGGGTAATTCCTAAGAAACTTACACACCCCCCAGGCTAGTGGTTTTACCATGAAAGTCCAGGACATCAATGAAGAAAATGTTTTGGTGCCAAACCCAGGAATTCCCAAGGTTGATGCAAATGCTTTCTTTGGGGTCAAGAGATTGCAAAGTGGACCTTTTCTCTTTCACTTGGAAGGAAGGCAGGAACAGAAGGTGTTGAAGGAACAGTGCATTGCTTTCCAAAGGTAAAATACAGCTGAAAGCTTTTCCTTTGTAATTGTGTTTCAAGTGCCTTTAAGAGTGTGTCTTCCTAGCCATCCAACCTCTTACTGCCATAGTGTCTGCGTGTCTTATATGAATTTATTGCAGTGGTGGTACATTTGTGGTTGAGTTTATTATTTAAAGCCTTATTTTAAAGGCCTTAGACTGTCATTAAGATGAGATGTGTGTGAATGAAGCCAGCAGGATTTGTCTAGTAGCAATGTGTGGTTCTGTAATGATTTGTTTCCTCTGTGCCAGCTGTAACAGAGAAAAGTTGGAGTGATTTGGGAGAAAGGACAAAGGAAATGACAATACGTTAAAGCCAGTTTTGAAGAGATTCAATTTATATTGATCACTTTAGAGATTTTTGTAATTTGTATTGTGAGGAGGAGTCTGTTTCTCTGACAGCCTCCTCCTACACTTCCATGGTCTCTGCTCCTGTCTGTCTGCCTAGTGGATACTTAATTGTATGTGAATATTTTAACAGGAAAACATAGTGTATGGCTAAACTGGGTCAAAGAAGATTTATGCAGCTCTCCCATATAATTTACAGGAAAGGCCTATGAAAAGAAATCCTTTCTTGCTTTCCTGCTGCTAAGTGGATGAAATGTATGTCTTTCTGGCCCCTGTTTTATTCAGAATATTTATGGATATGTTTACTTATTAATGAAATTTCTTAGAAGCAGATGTAAGACCTACTTCCATTCTCCAAACCACTTACAGTAACTATATCAACTTTCTGGATCTGTTGTCTACTCAGAGACTGTGAGTTCCAGGAAAACCTGTGTGGGTGTTAGCAGGGAGAATTATTTCTTCAGTATGCATAAGGCAATGCTTTTACCAAAAACTTTTGGTCTTGACAGATGGATACCATAGCTCTCTATATACTCCTGTGCTCCTCCAGGGCCTCTTTGTGCAGTACAAGAGTTAGTGGTGTGTCAGATTGTGACATGGGACATGTGTGGCACATGGAGCAGGGAGGACTGAAGCAGCTCCATTATATCTGCACAAATCCACAGCCATCCACAAGTGGCACACGTGGTCATGGAGCTGGAAGGGGAATATGAGATTGTCTTGAGTGAACCATGAAAAGAAATCTAAATGCCAGTATCTGCTATGCTGTAGCAGAGCAGGTGAGTGTGCTGTGAAACTGAAGGTGCCGTGAGTGCTGCTCTGTAAGCCATGCAGTGATGTCTTACAGACCTTGGCTTTCGTGGATAATGCTGAAATTTTCAGAATATTCTAGGGAATTTGAATAACTACTCCCAAAGCACCCCAAAAAGAGAATTGTCTATGCTTTTCCTGCCAGAATGAATGGAAAATGTTCTTCTTTTCTGTGTTCTGGTTTACACAGAAGTAAGCCTCTTTAGAGCTGGTGAGTGTGACGATGAGCCTTCCACGCAAGCATGAACCTCAGATGGGGTCCTTGGGGGCACCGGGTAACTGAAACATAGAAACAGTACACAGGCATATGGAAGTGTAAACCAAACTTTGTAGCTCAAATAATTTCCACAGGGATGAGCAGAGGGACTAAAACTTTAGTGGTAGAGAAAACATCATGGAAATATGGAGAGGGGAAAAAACAGAGAGGAAAACCAGATTATAGTGTAGGGGAAAAAAAAGCGGATGGAAAGCTTTCCAGGCAGAGAGTTGGCTGAAAGGAGGTTTGGAGCTGTGACAGAAGAATCTAATTCCTCTTTGACTCTTATTCTATTCAGGAAGACAGGCAGTTGTAAATTATTTCTAAATGGGGAGGTTTGCATCATAGGAATATTTTATTTTCTCCTCAGAGAAGAAAAGAAAAAGACTCAAGTTTGGTTCAAATAGCTCAGGTCAAATAGATAAAAAATATTTATCAAGACTTTTCTACTTGTGTCTTTACAGTGTGCCCTTGCTGGGGTTTATCAATGCCAAGAGCATATCATAATTCTAGAAGAAGGGAGGCAAGGGAGACCTAATAAATAAGTTACAGGGAAATTTATGCTTCCAGCCACCTGCTACCCAGTCAACTGTGTTAATGCCTGGCAAAATCGAAGTCCTTGTGAGATTTCCTGTCTCCTGAATATTAGTTTCCCCTGTAGTAGGTAGATACCTCTCTAATGGGTTTCTGGCCACCTGCAGACCTGTCCAGCTGGGTAAATTGCATTGCATTGTAATGAACCTGCTTAAGCAACCAGGAGGAAAGTTGCTTCAAAATTATTTCCATAATGGGAAAACAACCCCCTTAATTAAAATATTATGCTCTTAAGTATCAAATAGAACAGTTAGAAACCCAAAACCACTTAATAGGAGCTTACCTTTTTGTCCTATCTTAAATGGTAATGAGTGTAGCTGATGATACCATTGCAGCTCATATATTACCAGGACATACTAAGTTGTGTGATCTGTGTAGTGAGACATATGGGGACATTGCAGGCATTATCTGGACATGCTGTTGGGATATTTTATTAAAATACATTTTCTAGACACTATGTTATGCACCTGGAGCCTAATGTATTCATAGTTAATAAATTCTAATGGATATATAAATGTGCAGAGAAAGTAAGGTCAGTGAGAAGGTAGATGTGCCCCATAAATAGCACACTCCAGAGTTTTTTGTCTGTGTGATGACAAATCTCACCTTCCTTTTATTTTCACCCTCCCCACACTAAAATACTTCTCCTGGGAAAAGTAGCAGAAGGATCCAATGAATATGTGATTCATGGAAACATCAAGGAGGAATGGAAAAGATAATCTAGTTTTTCACATTGCCATGTGACTTGTCACAGAGAATACTGTCACTGGAAAATCCTGACAGAAAAGAAGGAGGTTTATCAAGCATGGCAAAGGCGATAGACAGGGACAGACATGTCTCACCGGAACAGCTGAGAAGGTGCTGGCCTTACTGGAAAAACCCTGCCTTTTAGTTTTCTGTCACAATTTTATTATTGCTCACTGTTTTATTTTATTATTGATCTCTGTTTTAATCTGTGTCTTACAAAATGAAATGGTCCTTATCTTTCATCCCCATCTTTTAGGGATAGAACTGAGCTGCTATTACCAGGCAGACACTGGACACTGTAGTTGCAGTCACTGGAGCTGTGGGATTTCTCCTTCAGCACCCCACACTGTGTGGTGCTCAAATCCCTGCAGAGCCTGTTAGGGAACACCCATTTGTCTGCAAGTGCACGCTGTAAACTGGTAAGTTTGACTTTCCAAAATTAAGAGGAGCAGAGTTTTCCAGAGGCTTGATCTGGTCATCACTTCATTTGCCTTGTGATGCTGCAGAGGGGCTGGGTCCTTGTCTGCTCTGCTGGCTCTCCCAGCAGCCAGGATCCTGGGGTGGCTTTGGGTGGCAGAGATGGCTTCTGATGTAAAAAGGGTCTTATATTTGCAAAGAGGGAGCTGCTTTGCCACTTTTTTTCATAATCATAAGAAAGTGAGAAGAAAGATTGGAAGGATGAACTTTGCTGACCCTTAGGTGTGACAAAGTCAGTTTATGGCCCTGATAAATACCTGCCTCCTCTGTGTGTCATTGCACTGGAGCTGGTGCTTTTGCTTTTGGTTGTGCTTGAGTAAATGCCATTATTCTGTCTGGGCTTGCCATCCTTCTAGCTCCTCTTGAGTTTCTAAAAGAACCTTTGTGCTGAGGCATTTCTCACTGGGCACCTACTCCTGAACCCACCATGAAACATTCAGCAGTGACAGCTATGCAAACAAAATCCATGCCAATTCCACCTTTGAAAGTTGAAATATAGGTTTTTTACTATCATTTCTGAGACTCTTCCCCTTTTGTGATCTTTCTAGGCTACATGAAATGTGGTTAATTAACCTGCCATCACCTTATTTTCCATGAATCCACAGTCCCATTATCTACTTGGTATGCTGAAGCTTTTCAGTGATGTATGTTCTTCCCTGCGCAGACATTTTATTTAACCTCTTGGTAATCTACTGAGTTAATTCAGTTTTGCATGAGTTGTTTTGGCCTTTTTTTCCCCTTGTGTGCTGGTATTCCTAGTCTTAGTTAGTGTTCTTACTATTAATTTTGAAGCAGAAAATCCACATTACTGTAAGGTGCCCTGGATGGTCACTCTTTCAGTTTGATTTTTAACCCTGGTCTGGACTTGTCCCTGTTTTTGTGGAATGAAAGGCTTCTGTGTCTTTGCAGAATATACCTTACAATACCTCACTAACCAAAATTTTGTTTTCTTAGATCTTAGGGGTTTTTTTGTCTGTTGTCCTCGTTTTCAGTGAAAAGGAAAAGTACAAAAAGAGGAAATTTACATTTAATAAAGAGGCTATGAAAAGTTGAAGTTTAAAAATGTCCTCCTGCATGAGGGAACCTTAGGATTGTGAAATAAATAGGTTAAATTTAGATAAAATGGAGAAAGATAGCTACCACTGCAATGCAGTGAAATGGAATTAAGGAGTCTGAGTGATTCTTTCTTGTAAAGGTCAACATCATTGACTGAATTTTTGTGAACCTAATAAATTCTAAGATATGCTATAAATAGGAGCATCTCAAGGGCAATACTTAAGTCATTCAATTGAAAAATGGGACAAAATAAATAGTAAAATGATAATGAGAAATGGCAAATCAAGTTAAAATGGTATGTTTAGACCTGGCTTTCTTGATAATACAATTTTAAAATGTTACCAAATCAATTCTTATTTAGAATGCATTTTGGAAAGAGATTAATTTACTTTGGATACAAACCAGGTTTCTATACAGGTTTTCAATGATGCCAGCACTATGTGTATTTGATTATTTCTAAAGGCTGTCAGAACAGTGAACATCTCTATTTACATATTTGCAATTTGATATGAATTTTGACCTGCAAATCCAACATTTTATAAGAAAACGAACTAATGCATTTCCACACTACATTCACTGTAGAATGACAATATTTTTTATTTTCATTTTCACTGATGAAAGTACCATTTATTAGTAAGGAGGATAATTAGTAACAGGCTTGTAATAAATATTGTCAAACTGTTTTTTTTTTAATCTAGAATTCAGGGAATTTATATAGTTATTACCTTGTAGGAGATCAAAACAAATTATCATGGTGGTCCATTCCTATTTTAAATTATATTCATAGCTTTATAGAAAATGTTTATTTTTATTCTATGAATCAGACTTGAGGCTTGTCTTTTTTCAGGAAGAAGAGTGTCAATTCTCAGCATCCAAAAATGTTCTGTTCCCAGCTCCTGTAAAAGCTCCTGTAGTGCATTTCATCCCTACTGTAAAACTTTCATTGTCCTAAGATCACATCATGACTCAGAGATCGAGTTTGTCTTTGATGAATTTGGGGCTTGATCAAGTAATTACATTAGCAGGAGATGAACAGGAGCTGGAGAAGGGATTAGAGCTGGTGGCTGCTCTCTGCATCAGTGCAGAGGATGGCAGCTGCCTCCAGGCTCCTCGCTGTGCTCTGCCTCCACTGATGATGCTCCAGCTTCACCAGGCAGCCAGGAACACCCTGTCCTCAGCAGAACACAGGCATCTGTCAGATGGAGAGTTCAACTTCAAACAGGGGCAGCCCTGTAGGTGTATATTTTACAAAGCTGTCTCTGATAATAGTTTATGTAATATTTAGCCTCTTTCCTGAGCTAACGCTCGCTGGTCAGTGGTGAAGGACAGCATCCAGATCATCACTGTAAGCTGAACTGTCATGTTAAACTGCATCAGAAGAAAAATGGGAAGCTGTGGACATATTTTCTATTATATAATCCACTTCCTTGGTTTAGAGATCTTTTTCATTCCCCTGTCCCTCAGATAGATATGCTATACTTCCAAATTAATACTTTTTGACTACAGTTCAGCCTTTTTCCACTTGTTTGTCTGCTGGGAACGCATGCAGCAGATCAAGGTAAAGCAATAACAGGAAAGCATCTAAGCTTAGAAGCACAATAACCAGAGGCACTCTCACAGAGCAAGTGGTAAGGTCATGGAGAAGTCACAATGAGGGCAGGACCTAAAAGAAAAAAGGACTGAAACAGGATATGTACACAGAAATAATGCTGATAATATCTTTGTCTTGTGTTCAAAGCACTCTGGTCTGTAACAAACAAGAGCAATACGACTCAATGAAGGATGGAAGAGTAGCAGGTGGCTCTGGGCACCTGTAATTCTTGTCTAGCAGAAGTCAGGGTGGTGATGGAGACTTGCTTACTCAGGTCAAAAGGATTCAGGATGCCAGCAGATGTGCAAGGGACAGCAAATTGCCTGAGAGCACTGGGGGAAACAGCTGAAGCAGCTGCTGGTGTTGCAGGAGAAGAGGACCAGGATGAGCATGTGGCAAGCATCAAACGAGGAGAGGAGCCATCCCTGCAGCAAATAATCCCAGTTAAACTGGCTCTTGTTCCCTACACTGGAAACCTTTAGTCAAGCAAATGTCTTTCACCTAACTGTGCGAGTGAGTTTTACTTTATTTCTGTGCACTGAAGGTCTTATGAGGTCAGCCAACAATAAGCTGGGAGTTCTTAAACTCTGTAACATGTAGTCAAGACTGACTAGGACAGAAAAAAATGTGGAATAAGTTGTTTTAGTTTGACCTTGATAGGTAGCTCAGCCTCACACAGACCCTGGCTCACTCCCCCACAGCAGCTGGGTGAGGGCACCAGAAGGGCAACAGTGAGAAAACTCCTACACTGCTACATCAGCACAACAGAGCCCAGATACATCCAGACTCCAGTGGAGTTTGCCTGTTGTACACATCTTGTACAGCCCTCCCACTAAAAATGGGCTTTTTTGCTTTTGAAAACCATTAGGAAAATGTGTGGATTTTTTATCTTTAGGGCAATTGCAATGAGGTATTCCAAAAGGGAAAATAAATACTCAAATTACTACTTTTCAGCTTGTTTTGAGGAACCTAACAGCCAGACAGAGCTGTGCTCTATAATTATGGTATCCAAGATAGATGAACCTAAATAGTTTTTGTATAGATTTCTGAAAGATCAATATTGCTGCTTCTTTTTTAAGCCTCTCCTGTGACATAGATAGATACATAGCTAGAAAAGTTGTATATTTGGCTGCTGCAGATGTGGGAGAATTTCTGACAGGTTCCTTAAATATACTGAAAGAAAAAATTAGAGCTTTCATTATATTCTCTGACATGGAAAAGTTTAAGATGTTACCTATAAAAGTAATGTAGTGATTTCTTCTGTAAAAATGGCCTAGCTTTTGGAGGAAAGAAGGTCCTCTAAGTGTATGGTATTTGGATACCTAAGCTTGTACCTAATAATTTGAAGGGGTGTTGGTAACGCTGGGTGATTTCCTTTCCCTTTTACAAACCCCAGGGACAGCAGAAGTGAAGGTCACATCCAAGACCTGCTTTTGTTTCCGAGTCCTGTCATATATTTTCTTGGGATCAGAATTTTAACAACAAACTAAAATGCAGTTTGGATCCCACTGTTCTTTTTCCTTCATAGGAGGAATACAGAGGACCAGAAAACAATGCCAGGAAACGCTTGCATTTATTTTTAGGTCTATTCGTTAACGGCTTTCCCTCCTCCCCTCCAGACAAACTCCTGCTAAGCTGATGACTGAGGATTGCAAAACCTGCCCCTTTCTTGTTGTGTGTTCTGCTCTTGGCTGATCTGAGGGCCTGGAGGAGTTCAACAGTTCAGTGAAGCCATCCTCTCCCCACGAGGGCAATGCACTGCCCACATGAAACTGTGATTGTGATTAAAACAGAAAAGTGGTAGCTGGAAAGAATCTAAATGCACATTTCCTCCTGTCACTGTGTGGTTTTTGCACTTAGCAGATGGCAGTTTCATACTTGCTGTGAATCCTCCTGTGTGCCCTGTGGGCAAAAAAGGCAGTCCAGCCTTTCTCCCTCTCTGCTCATCTCCTTGCTGGCTCCCTTGGGCATGATCTGGCAGAAAATTTAGCTCCCAAAAAAGGCACAAAGAGCTGAAAGAGCAGCTGTGGTCTGGTTGACTGTGTGGTTGCACAAGTGGCAGCAGCTGAGTGGGAACCTGCACCCAGGGATCCTGGGATGGTGGGATAACACTTGGTTGGTGGCCATGCAGTCTTCAGGGAGCTTAAACAATTTGTGATATATTGTCAGGTAAAGTTGGTAATGTGAATAACTCAGAGGTCTGTAGCCCCACAGGGATTCAGCAGTAGATGCCAATTAAAGGATCAAAGAACCAAATGCCAAAATTAGGTGGTGATATTTGCAACAGAGAATGATTAGAATAGTGAGGTGCTAATTTATGCAGCTGGAAGAGAACTTTAGAGAACTAACAGGTATGGGTGAAGTAAAAATAATTAAAATTATATTTAATGAGTGAAGTAGGAAAGCAGGTTAGCACTCTGCTCTCTGAGGAAATGAGAAGAAAGATAAATGAGAGTGAATAGAGAAGATAAATAAGAGAAAAAGTAGTTAATGGAGGAAAAACGAAAATCACTAAATTTTTCCTTTGTCTAATGGTATTATAGAAAGAAATAAGAAAAATATAATTGTAACATCAGGGGAATTTCATATTCCTTGATGATGAACCCATCTCAGCTCCAACAATATTTGATCATCTGGATAGACATCAGTAGGAAAATCCTCTGTCAAAATTAATGAGTTTTAAGGAAGATAGATTAAAAAAGCTGTTCTGTAGATGTTCATCTGTAGCTAAGGTAAAGTATGCTTTTTCTGGCTGTATAGCACCATATTTCTGCCAGTAGGTTGTGGAAAAGCATCTGGCTTATTCTTGCTCACAGAAAAGGACATAACAGTGCATTGCATTGTATGGTGAAACTACTGACTTGAGCATCTGTTACAATTAGGGAGGAATTTATTAATATATTAATGTTAATGCCATATGGCTTATAGAGAGTTTCTTGCTCTTAAAATTCCTGCTTTTTATATAGGGCTGGTCAATTGTAAACCAGCAAGTTCCTCCAATTGTGAAGCATTACAGTCTTTTGTGGGCACTGGGAGGGTGAGAGCCCTGAGACAATGCTGATGGCATGGAGGGAGGCAGTGCCAGAACTGGGGACAGAAAAGAAAGCTCTTGATCTCCTGACTACAGCATTTTGCATTAACCCAATATCTTTCTTGAAAAAAAAAATGACACGAAGAAAACTGGAAGGTTAAATAGCAAGATCAGTGTACTCTGCTAAATTAGAATTTATTAGCATGAGAAGCCAGTGGGGAGAATTTCAGGAGGGTCTGAGTGCTCAGCTGTTTGCATGGCATTTCCTGAAAGGGAGAAAATCCTTTGCAGAGCCACAAAGGTGCCCCAGTAGTTACAGGCACCCTTCCATAGCTCATCCCAGTGTTCCCAATAACTCCCCACACCTTGAATCCTTGTCTCTGAATATCATCTGAAGAAGGTATCTTGTTCATCAGAGGAGACCTTGAGTTTCAAGCAGTGTCTGGCAATTGCTTGGCCACAGACAGTGTAATTCAGCTATTGGTGTGTGCATGTGATTGCTCCCTACAAACCCTTAGATCCTGCATCCTGCTTTTCCTGGCAGGCTCAGCACCTGTCCCTATCTCTTGGCACCAGGAGGCTCTGCAGCTCAGACACCCAGCACCACAGGCTGCCAGTTCTGCCTGCCAGCCTGTACAGGGCTTCTTGCTGGTTTATTCCTCAAACCTCTTTGGAGGTGGCTTTGTCTCACTCTGGTGGCAGCAGCCCCTGGTGCAGATGCCTCTCTTAGGCTGTGTCTGATGTCTCCAGACTTTGGTGCTTCTAGGCAAGCCACACCTGTGTACCTGACATGTGCTCAGCCACACTGGTCTCTTTGCCCATTAAGAAGCAGTGTGTGTGTGAGGAGGGAGGATAATTAACATGAAACTCATTAAGACACTTTCCTTGAACTCTATGTCTGTATTTATCAGGTGGTTTCCTGTCAGTGAGTTCTCTCATCTCTCCTCAGGAGGACAAAGACCACCGCAACATCCTCCTAGCCCTCTTAGCTTCAAAAGCATTATAGAGAATTTATACTTTGCATGTTTTAAAACACAATTAAAGGTGCAATTTGATCTGTCTGTGGCCTGTCTAGAATTGCTGTATACCACAGAGTATTCTTATTAATGTATAATTAATATTCATTAACATGGATTGCAAAGAACCAGAAAGGTTTTAATGGTGTTTAGGGAATTCTGGAAACACAGAATGCTTGCAAAGAGAAATTTATTATTGTCTTTCCTGACAAAGTGATTTTTCAGGTGTGAACACATAGTGTCACACAGAAATACAAGTTAACAACAAATACTGTGTTGTGGTTTAACCCCTGCCGGCAGCTAAGCACCACACAGCCACTCACTCACACACCTCTGCCCTTGGGTAGGGAGAATTGGAAAAAAATTGAAACTTGTGGGTTGAGATGAGAACAGTTTAATAACTAAAACAAAGTAAAACATAATGCTACTAATAACACAAATGAAAACAACAACAACAATAATTGTAATGGAAAAGAGGGAGAAAGAGGAATAAAACTTTAAACCAACACGTGACGCACAGTGCAATTCCTCACCACCCAATGACAAATGCCCAGCCTGCCCCTGAGCAGCAGCCTGTGGTTCCTGGACGCTCCCTCAAGTTTATATACTGAGCACCATGTTCTGTGGCATGAAACATCCCTGTGGCCAGCTTGGATCAGGTGTACTGGCTGTGCACTTTCCAGGTTTCTTGCACACACTTGCTTGCTGGCAGAACATGAAAAACTGAAAAGTTCTGGATTCAGAGCGAGTGCCACAAGCAACAACTAAACCATCAGTGTGTTATTGACATTATTATCTATTAAATTCAAAACACAGCACTGTGCCAGCTATTAAGAAGAAAATTAACTCCATCCCAGCCCTAATCAGGTATGCATATGTGCATGTAGGTGTGAACTTTTTCAGAGATTTTAGAAGAGAACTCTACAGTGTAATTTCCTGTTTAGAAGAGAATGAAGAGGTTGTCATGTATATGAACACAAATACTTTGAATTAAAAGAAATAAAACATTATCAAACTGGAATAAAATGTTTGTTAATTTTAGGCAAAATTTGAAGGAAAAATTAAACCATATTAGTACTGTGAGTTGGGCTGTGCACAATTACATTATGATGTTGGCACATTGATGGATTTCTATAGTTTTAGCTGAGATATTAAATTTGTATCTCCTCAATTTTAACCATACAGGAATATTTACTCTTTCTTAAAGCTCACAGCTGCATTTACCTTGCTAGGTTAAATAAGCTAACATTTACTGTGTTCAGAAAATAGTTAGAGCTGGCAACAGTTCTACAGCTGCTAAAGGTCCATGATGCTGTTAGTGATAAAGCAAAGACTTCTTGGTTTTTAACATACATGAGTTGTAATGACAATGCTGCTATTGCATATGGGGAATTTGTTACAAAGCTGAGCCAGTTTGCCTTCAGTAATCAATCATTTGCTGTGAGAGGTTTCATGTCTTGTTTGAAGCTGCTGGTATAAATGTCTCTCTGAGACAGGATGCTAGACTTGATAGAAACACAGAAACTGCCAGGTCAGTTCAGCCTGCAAACTTTGCAAAATACCATAGGAGTATTTTTAACCAAGCTTCAGCACAGCTCTTATGACTGAACCTATGATATGGTGTGACAAAAATTAGGCTTGATTGCAGTTTCTTTTTATCATGGTATAGTTTTTCATCTGCAATAGTAACTTTTTTCCCAATGTGAATGATGAACATAGAATATTGTTAGCTTCTAAATAGGTTTGTTCAGTGAGAGAGACAGAGGGAGAGAGGTTGTGCCCCATTTGGCTCAACTGGAGTCATCCCATGAGCCCTCAGCAGTTCTCTGCCTTTCTTATGGCTTTTTTCATGTTCCCTCTGGTTCCCATAGAAAACTAGCAGAAATGAAACCCTCTTTTTACTGAGTCTCTGGCTTCCATGCATAGCTCTTTCATGATCCTGCTGATGTATTTATTGGCCTTTGGAGATTAAGTGAGGCACAAATAGCACGTATAGCTTTTGGAGATGAATTCCTTTATTCTGGCTATGTCTGGACCAGAGTTGAAATAATTGAGCTCACACTAGTTCAACTTACTAGTATTGGTATTAAAATCAGAACCTCTAATGTCATTGTACGGCTTGATTGGTTTAAAAACTCAAGAGGCTTGTTTGAACTAACACTTTTATTGGTGCTCTTCTGAGCCTGTAGGTGCAAAAGCTTTGACTTTCATTGGGTTTCTTCTCTGCAAAGAGAGCTGGAAGTGTCCCTGTGCAGTGTCCTGAGGCCAGCAGTAGAGCTCCTGGGAGTAATGCCAAATATATGAGGCATAGAAAAAATCATGAATTGAAAATAGTACTAACTAGGCCAATCTAATTAATACCTTATAAACCCAGGAGTTTACAAAATGAAGGATGCAATTAGGAATAATGTGAGTCCTTTGAAATCCTGGCCTTGAGACACATGGATGTTATGTGGTGTAACTAGAAAACAGGATTAGGGTCATTAATAATATTCCTAAAAGAAAAATCAAGGCAGTGAATGGAAAAGACCAGGCTCAGGAGCCTGATGGTTGGGTATGGAAGTGCTTAATGGTCAGGACTCCTCAGCTCCTGTGACTGTGCTCAGTGAATTGAGCAAATTGAGTGTGGCAGACAGTTTGAGACAGAATTTTGGGCTCTTCTTTTACTATTCAAGCTATGAACATTCAGGCTAAAAAAATACATGTCCCAGTTCACAGAGCATCTGTGGGCATTGGGCATTGGGTTTTTCACCTGGAAGGTGAAATAGGTATTGCTGGCAGGAAGCTGTGGCATTGTTTATAGCTACTGTGATTTAATGGAGACAGAGATTCCTTCTTGGGCTGCAGAGGCTCAGACTATGAGTGCTTGAGTGGCAGTGAATTTAGATTCTCCTTTTGAGGGAGAAAGCCTGTTGGTAGGGTAATTCAGAGTAGAAATCACTGGTGCAACGATATTTTCTTTTTGACATAGCCTACACTTGGGTTCAGTTTCCTTGAACTTGCACAGTAATAACCCATGCACAGGAAAGCCCTGCCTTTGGCTATCTCTGCTGCAGCATTCTCTGTTTCTAGGATGCATTGAAAATACAAGAAGTCCAAACAGCCACAAGCTTTTTCTCCTCTGTTAATCATTATCTTTTCCATACCAGATCGACTCAGTTCAAAGATCTCCTACCTGCCTGGTCCAAAAGGAGAGCTTTGCCACTAACCTTCCATGTGCAGTTGCTTGGCAACACAAGGTAAAGATCTAAACAAAAGGACAAAGAAAAATGATTTAATTCCCAAGACAGCCTGAACAGATTTGGAGGTAGCTGCTGGTAGTAGTCTTTCTGTTGTTTGGCTTATGCTACAAAATTTTGCTCACAAAGCAGGGTGACACCCTCAGTTATCGCCGATATGCTGAAAAAACCCTCGTTGCAGACACACATATGGCTGCAGAAATGAGTGTTTCCTGGCTTGGCTCTCACTGTCGGGGGAGGAAGGTGTAAACAGAACAACAGAAAGCTGCAGCTTGGTGGCATATGCTCCCCCTCACCTGGGAGCCCTGACAGCAGAGTCCCCTGCTCCTCCGGGCAGCAGAGTGCCCCAAGCATGTGTCTGCTGTGACCCTGGTGTCCCTTGCTCCTCTCATCTCTGGCCGGGAGGAAGCTCTGGGGGCTGATTCATGCCCGTCTCTTGCTGTCCCCAGCGCGGGTGACAGGGCTCATTATGTACCGCGGTGGCAATTGGCACTTCCACTCAGTGCTGGAATGAGATGAGTCCTCGCAAGGCGTGTAATGTATGCGCTCTCCGTGCCAAAGTGGAGCCTATCTCTTGTAAAATGGCTTTGATACATCGATAAATGGAGCTAGCTGACAAAAATTCCTTAACAATGAAGTATCATTTCAAAGCCAATATTTTTTTAGAGTGCTGAAGGTACAAGGAGCCCTAATGACTAACAGAGGATCGTTATGTATGCAGGTGAAAAAGAAAGATGACAAGGATTTTAAATCAATCTATCACATTATGCAGTTACCTGCCAGCAGTGAGTTTTTCACCCCTTTCATTTTCCGCTGCCAAATACCACATATTCAGGCTGGTAAGCAGAACATTTGGGGGCAGAATTTACATTAAAAATGAACCTTTTACATAAATTATGACCTCTTTTGTTTCCCTCCTGACTGATGCTCTTTAGCTGTCACATGCCCATTGTAGAGGGACTATTCTTTCCCTGATGCGTGCATGTAATTCTCATTAACATCAAGGCGACTTACAAGTACTCATTTGGGAAAGACAGAACCCAAAGTGCCTCTAAATGCTTATGACAGGGGTGCCCAGATTGCCAGGTCCTGCAAGCAACAATCCAACATGTTCATCTGGCTGAGAGCCTTTCCCTCCCCAGTGACTCTCCCAGCCATCCTATGAGTCCCACTGCCCCGACCCAGATGTCCCCCCAGACAGTGACACAATCCCCCCCTGCTTCCCTCAACCCCCCCCAACAACTCGAATCCCTCACTGCCTCCCCCACACTCCCACATCTCCAAACAGCCTGGGCCATCACACCTTGCTGCTGCTGGCCCACCATCCCTGCTGTGTGTGCCTGCCTGGTCCAGCAGCAGCCCTGGCAGAGGCAGGCAGTGCTAGGCAGCAGCAGCAGCTGGTACAGGCAGCAGCAGCTTCTCCAGCACCTGCAGTGCCACCAGCTGCTCCCTCCGAGTGCCACATGGCACGGGTGAGTTCTGCAATCTGCTGGCTCCTCACACACCGTGGAGCTTCCCGAGCTGGGCAGAGACAAGCACGTGTGAATCATCCCTCCTGCCCCCAGCAGGCCTCCATGGGCAAAGTGCCCTCCTTACCTGCCCACACACATCTCCTGTCCTCTAGTCTGAGCTGCTGTTCTCCCCAGGTCTGGTACATCTATCTGGTGTAGGAAAGTGAGACCATGCTGGGTGTAATGGTAACACAAACTGTGTGTGGAGCCCTGCCTTGAGGTCACTGACTGCTGGGACTGTGAAGTGATGGTGCCACTCTGGGAGGCCACCTCTGAAAGTGAGGAGCTGTTTACACTTTGAGAAACACTTTCAGCTTCATGCCCAGCTGACAAGATCCCCATGATAGGCACAGGCAAGGAATTTGGCTGCTGCAGTTTCTCTTATTCCCAGATCCTCTTGCAGCCTTAGTAGTGCCACAGAATGTGTGAGACGAAAACTGAGTCTCCTGGTGGGATTGGCAGGTGGGGGAGAGGGAAAACTGCACAGTTATTCCAAAGGGAAGGTGAAGGGGAAGATGTGTGATGAAAATTTGATAGGAAAGTTTGTTCAGTGCCTGAAACTTGTCTTTGTTGATAAAAGAGCATTGAAGCTTAGGTTCTCATTTGAATAGGGCTATCATTTCCTCCTCTGTAATACCTCCTTCCATCACTGTAAAATAAAAACCAGCCCAAGTAATGGTCTAACTGATGTAAGGGAGCTTAGAGAATGAAAACACTTCTATATCACTGATTTTTAAGGGCAGTCAGCCTGTATTCCAGCCTTTGAAGAAGCTGAAGATAAAGCACAACAATACAGTAACTCACAAAATAACAAGATCTCTACCACATTAGACAGAGAAGAGAAAACAGCCTCATGGAGGAAAATTCCCTGCCAGTGGCATTGGCATCATCAAAAGTAGAAGTCATGAAAGAGAGAAGTATGGCAAAACTGCAGTTATGAATCACGATTTCACCTTTGGGAAGAAGTAGACCTGTGCAGAGGAGAGGAGAGAGTGAGCTGCTCTCTGGACCAGCTGTTTGAGTGCTGAGGCTGGGGTGATTCTCAAAATCATGAGGATATTGGGCCCTTGAGGTTTAGATGAGTTTAGAAAGCATTTTTTAATCTCCAGAATTTGCTCAGTATGAAGTCTTCTGGGTCTATCCTAAATTAAAACAACAGAAAAAAAACATGCCTTTGGTTATCTTATAATTCTCTATAAAGATGAATCTGGGGATATGCTAGTTTGAGTTAGACATTTGCCTCCTGCCAGGTAAGTGAATGAATTTAGTTTCATAATATGTTGCAGTCAAGTAAGTTCAACAGGCCTAACAATGCACATTGTGATATTTAATTTTGCAGTTATTCTCAGTAAGAAATGTAGCACTCTTCCCCTCCCCCCACCCCTTTAATATCCCCTTCTTTATTACTAATCTTATTTGGCAAAAGTCTTCTTTTTAGCAGCAGAATGGATGGGCAAACTGAGAGTGGCAAAATGCTCTTTGCAGAGAGTGAAACTGGCAAGTGCTTGACAGATCAGAATTGTATTATGTGGCAGGACTCTCAGGCTGGTAAACATGTGCAGTTCTCAGTATTTGCTTTCATGTGGGGAGGGTGTGTAGTCTCAGTATTTCACATATGTCACCTCAGGGGAAACAGAGCCATTATACTGGTACAGACCAGGTGTACTGGTGCCTGTGCTGAAACCAGTCTGTTTTTCAGTAGATCTAAAATATAACAAATTTCATTGAGTCTAAAAGTTCACGTATCTTTCAAGAGTTTCTTCCTATGTCTGAAGGAGGGACTAAAGGATGAGCTATAGAAGTTAGATGTGAGAGAGGATCAAGGCTGTGAGAATGGTGAGCAATGCATATATTGACATTTCAACCCTCAATGAACCAAGGAGCCTTGATTCAGAGGTGGCTGTAGCTACATAGCTGCTGGAACATGAGGGGTTAATCTTACCCAGACACACACCTGAGAATTGTGAGCTGAATTGCCACGTGGAGGTGCCCATCTCTACTCACAGGAGGAAATTACATGGCTGGTTTAGACCCCATTTTGAATGACTAGAGAGATGAAGATGAATCCCACTGCTGTGACTCAGCGCTTGATCTCTTTTTTGGTGTTTTGCAGGAGGATGTTAACTCACTCCTTTCAAGTTTCTGGCTTCCATGTTCCTTTCTTTGCTTCTTTCCACCCTTGTCTTTTCCTCTTCCTCACGATATTCCTGAGCAACTCTTTGGCTAGAGACAGCAAATGGAATCATGGAATAGGATCATAGAATATCCTGAAAGGTTGCAATATCAAATTTTAAAATTTGTTGGGTGAAGTGGAAAAAAAATGAGACCCCCATTTCGTGTTGCTTTGTTTTCTTTTTGGTGACTGACTGATAGCCTGGTGACTATACTTATCTACAGGATTCAGAGACCTCTCTGCCCTAAGATCAACTGAACTTGACCCTGGATTGTACTGGGTTCCCCTCCACTTCTAGGAAATCTACCACCTGTGGACAACTAACACAGGAATTTTAATAGCAGAAGATTTTTAATAGCAGAAGAAGCAGTAGAAATCTACACCTCTGAAAGCCTTGTGTTAAACTAGTTAGGATTTTTAAACATGAGTAAAATGAAGCTGCAAAATATTGCCCATTGTCAATACATTTGGGATTTTGGCCTCACCCACTCTGTGACTCTGGGTGGGAAATCTCTGTCCCCCTTGTTTGTGACATTTTGAAGTCACTGCACCATGTATAAACCTGTCCAGTGTGATTTTGAAGTGCTAACTTGGGTTTTGCTAACAGGACATATGATGCCTTTCTGAACTAATTTGAGTTGTCTGTGCTGAGCTCCATGTTGTGGCTACACCATCACACTCAGTATGGGGCCAGAGTGTGAACACAACTGCCTTCCTCAGACAATTGAACATGTAAGCAGAGAAATGCTTCAGTTTGAAATAGTAGCTTTATGTTACATCCTTTTTATGCAGGAGACTTTCTGTATTCTAGGACTGCCTCTATGTTTGCTCAGATGCAAGGGGAGAATCACTGCAGCAGTTCAATGGTAGCAGGAAACAATAATGTCTGGAGCAAGAAGGAAAGAACTATAACCAATTGAATCCAGACAGGTGGACTTGTGCCAAGCTAGAACTCAATTAAAACACTGGGATTAAATCCACTTTTCTAGTAACACCCTCTTTAATTAAGGCAGTAATATGACTAAGCTCTGTGTCTTCTTGTTAGCCATTCAGTGCAAAATCTTCAGAAAGAGACAGATGAACCTGTATGTTGAATAGTTAGAAAAATGGAACAATTTGCCAGAGCCAAATGCTCTGTTTTGTGAAAAGGCAACAGTGTTGGTGACAGCTGGTTCTATTTCACAAGCTAAAGAAAACAATAGAAACCATTGTCTGTACAGAGATGAAGACATATGTTAGGAAACTGCAGTTACACTCATTGCTTAATGAACTATTTCTCTTCACTTATATTTAATTATTATATCTATGTAGAATCTAGGGTCACACATAAAATATATAGTATTTTAACTACTCCTCAGTAACTCTTTCAATATACTCGAGCTTGTGTTCAAGCAGGTTTCAAAGCAAGCTTTAAAAATATTCTCATAGTGCCAAATCCCTGCTTCAGGGGATCATTTCATCTTGATTGGCTGACAAGGTATGTTTTTATTCACTCCATGGGGGTAGTTTGTTTTAGAGGTCTAAAAATACCCATGGTCTTTGGAATATTAATTCTCAGAGCTGGACTTGCATTGCTATTCAGTGTTTGGAAAAGAGTGAAGTCTTTGCAGTCAAAAGATAATGATTTATTGGAAGGTGGAATTCAAGCTTCTAAGATCTGAACTATGGTGCAATTAGAGTTCAATTTTTCTAGAGGTGAGATGGAATTTAAAAAGACAAATCCTGTCACTACCAATGGCCATCAAACAGATTTTAGAGTCATATAGTTTTGTTGTGTTTGGAATATTGAGATGATGCCAAACCTTACAGATCTATTTTAAAGTATTCTTGCTGATGCACATGATGGCCACCACATTCTTGGGTCAGAAATCTTGGATAGATCCATGTTAATCAACCTCCTCTGTTTTTTTCCTTCCAAGTGAAATAAAGATCAGAAGAGTTTAAAAAAACCTGAAAAACTGCTGAATGATTGTGATATGCTTGCCAATAGCAAACAGGCCAGCAAGTTCTTGAGACTTTGGCTTGCACTGAATAATAATTTACAGCAGGAGTTGAGCACTGGAACTGACTCGGAGAGGAGAAGACAAGACTTGTCTTCCAAAGTTCCTTTTCTACTGAGAGAAATAAGCTCTCACAAACTGTAATTCAGAGCAGCTAAATTGGATGTTTAATGAGTTCTGCGAGTTACGTGCCTGAAGTGAACCCATACCTGCTGCAGTCATGCACCAAGCAGCACGGCTAGGGAGAGAAGTTATTTCAAATGCTTGAGGAATGAGGAGCTACTAACCTTAGAGAATGATATAAAAAGTGGCTTTGTGTATTTGCCAGCATCAGGAGTTGTTTGAAACTTGCTATCTGGGGGCTTCTTACATTCCTAACGCACATTACAAACTTACAGATCCTGGTTTTTGTACAGTAAAGTCAACAAATATACCGCATTGAATGTAAAAACAGATTCAGTGCTAGGAGATATAGCTAAGCTGTTATGAAAAAAGGCTGAAGCTGTGATCTGTGCAAACAGTTACAATGACTATTTCATATTTGAAAGTCTGGGTGAATTGCTAATGACCAGTTTTCTCTGCTTCTCCAGTTGGTTAACATCAACTTTGTTAATGTTAACCGATTGGAGAAGCAGAGAAAATTAACAATTCCTTCTGCAGCCTTTTTTACTATGGCAATTACTACTTCTCTGCTAGAAGTCCTCTAAGGCACTGACATTGTTTTTCAGCTGGCAAGAGTGAACAGTAGCCCAGAACATTTCTCAAAAAGCTCCATCTGACTTTCCGTGCATCTTTAGTTGACTAAGACCTGTCGAACTGGGTCTGGCAGCACCATTAGCAGGAAGAGCAGTGACATTTTGATTGCTCTGTACTTTCTCCAGCTTCAACATAGCTCAGCAGATCTGGGGATGTCTGATTACTCCAATTTAAAGGGCTTGGAAATGACTAGCCATTTTCCATTTCTCTATAGTCTGTGCATTTTGTTTGCACAATATCTTCAGACATTTGCTAACACATGCACCTAAGAGATCACAGATGCCTCCTGTGCACACTCATATTTGTTTTAGAACATGCACCAAGCTGAGACAATAATCATAAAAGAAAAAAATAGGTTTTTTTAGAATGATTGAAGAGAGACTCAGAAAACCTTTATCTTCATTCTGCACAGTGAGGATGGAGAAACAGAAACTGTGCTTGGAAGTGACTATAATATGAACTGTAGAGATTTGCAAAAATATTGCAAAGTAACATGGAAATAATATGAATGCCTGTGTTTCTTTGGTGTACCAAGCACCAAAATAGCAGAACAAGCTTCCTCAAGATGGTGTTTCATATGGCATCTACTGGGACCTGTCCTGTTTGCTCACATAAGTGCAAAAAGAAAGAAGACATGTCATGGTCCTTTTGTTAAAATATATATTCAGATAAGAAATATGATTTTTCCTAATAAAAAATGATCAGAAAAGAACTGGAGGTTGGCTGCAAGCACAGTGGTGTCAATAATAATAACTGTAATAATTCTTACTAACACTTCTGATGATAGTTTCTTCCAGCTCATTTCAGGGTTTTGTCAGGTTTCATTAATATACTCACTAAGCCTTCTTCTGTATTAAAAGCAGACTATGATTTTGGGTCATCCTCATGCTGCCTGTCATGGACATAAGTATCCTTGTTGCTGAGAAAAATACTTAACAAACCATCTAAAGTAATGGTTAGAAATGTGTGTGAAGTTATAAAATAAAGCTGGAAGTTACAGAAGTTTGAGACTTCCTGGAGAGAATTAAGAGCTGCACCTCTAAAATAGATGCTTTTTATTCACAGAGTCACAAGAGAATAAAACTGTAGGTAGAGCAAATCTCTAAGAAGAAAACCCTCAGCTTTATGTGAAGTTACACACATAGATCAGAACAAAACCAAAACACAAAAAGAAGTGAGAAAATGAATAGATGATTGTGAGGTAGGTGACTATAGGTCTGAACTGCAGCACTGTAGGAAACAGTATAATTACCTTGTAGAGCCAGAGCAATACCAATTTAGGAAGCAAATTTAGCAGGCCTATAAAAAACCAGGTTGAATTCTTAGTTCTAGACTCTGAATAAAGACATGACTAGACCCAAGGCTACCTAAGTATAAGGGTAGGATAAAGCTTCTTCTTCTTCAAGGCATATCATAAATCTGGAGGTAGCAGTGGCTGACACAGTGATGAAGGACCCAGTGTTCTACCTAACTTCATATTTGCATCCACTACAAACCTGAGCCAGTGGGTTTTGAGACTCCTACTATGGCCTGAGTGATGAAATTTTGCTTCTGCTCTCCTACAAGCAGGTGCACAATGCTTCCAGATGTTAAAACAAGCTATGACAAAAATCAGGCAAAGCAGTTAGGATCCTTGTCCTTGGTAAAACCAAACAAAGCCACAACTAGTTTGCACATAAGTAGAAATGCTTAGGAATTTTTTTTCATTTCATTTTATCCATCTAAAATATAGGCCCTTAAATCCAAACGATTACTTCAAGCTACTGTACAGATAAGAGAAACTGGGGCTGTAAAAGGAAAATTCACCCCATCAGGTAGGTGTTTGAAACAGTGAATAAAACTTACACTGTGGACATGATGCCCAACATAGCCAGTTATAGACAAGCTGGATGCTACTCTTGAAGACTAATTGACCACATTTTTCTTACCATCTAATGCTTTTGATATATTGATCCTAAAATCCAGTAACTGCTCAGGAAAATACAAGAGACAGAGCAGGAAATAAAGGTGCTTGATGAAGACTCTCTGTTCAGAACCAGCTGGGGTCACAGCAGCCATTACAGCTCCTCTGTGTGAGGTTGGAAAGCATTTTCTGCATCTTCTAATATTGCTTAGCTTTACAGGACCATGAATTGTGATCCTGTAGGGACTATCACAATATAAACATTAAATACAAACTCATTTATTTCAAAGAATATTATATGCATAAAATAGTAGAGCAAAGTAGTTGCCGAACATTAAAGACTTTCCCAAATCTGAGTTTTATGAAGTGAACTAAAAGAGCAGAAAGAACAGCCTGAAAATACTTCTGCTTGTAGAGAAGCTCTTTGCATTTCTAAATGCATTACACAATCAGAAGGAATCCACAAGCCTGAGTAAAACCTTCAGATATTAAATAACTGCACACACCTTTACTTTTAGGCAAACCCTCCATTCTAGGGCTTCTAGTGCTCCTTCACTTTCTGGTGTAGAACCATGGCTGCATCTCAGCAGATATGTACATATGTGTGCTTTCAATATTTAATGCATGAACGATGTGACATTGGTTCAAATGTATATATTGTTAATCAGCAGCAGCTCCGAAGAAAGTTGGCAACAAGGCTGAAAGCTCTATTGACATTGATGTCTAATGAAGTGACTTTAGAAAATATGTGCCCATATGAAACCACAAAGGTCAGGCTTGTGATGAACTGTACACTGTATTTGAAACCCAGAAGAAACAGTAATCTATATTAAAGTTCACAACCCGTGTGAAATGAGACTTGATTAAAATTATACAAGTTGTTAGCTCTGAATTGGTTCTTCATGTGAAAAGAACAAAACTTACCACACATAACTGTTCAGTACAAAAAGCAGTGAAATCTTCTTGTGCATTTAAAACAGTGCTTAGCATTGTAATAAAACTCATGGTTCAGTTGTAATGTGGGGTCAGTAATGCAAGGAGCAAGAAGTATGGCGTTAAATTAAACAAAATGAGAGATCTGACTGACTATCAGTTTAGCACTATTACTCATGATGAGAAGTAAAATGAAGTTCATGACCCCATCTACTCTGCCTCTACTCTCTGCTCCTTCGTGTCCTTCATCAGGAGGCACTTCCTCAAGGAGATTCATAAATCCATGGTTTTCCCCAGTGAATTGGCAGGCACACATTCTAACTCTTCTAGCCACCTTCTGTAAACACAGAAAGAAAAGCTGCTAGTCTGAGGCAAGTTACTGCATCTTCTAGTTGTGAGATGTTTGGTATTTTTCTCTTAAACCATATGGTGACATCCTCACAGCATTTTTTCAGTCTGTCTATCTAGTGCTGCATGCATTTGCATACAGTACACAGCACAGGGAACAAAATAGTCCTCATATTAGGTTATAATGATTATTATAATGCATATAACCTATTTATTACCCATAGTAATAAGCTGGTAATGTTTTATTTCACTTGGAGAGCAACCTGATCCTTTCCAGAAAGCAGCTACGATTTAGGATTTCATAAGCAGGACTACTAACAGGATCTTCGGTAAGACACTTACCCTATTGAGAAATCCATCTTTTGCAATAATGGCTATTAAGAGCCATAAACTAATTGTAGATAATGGCCTCCCATTCAGCAGCAGTAATTCAGCCACTTTATCAAGATATATGGCTTTAAGTTGACCACTTTAAGACCTCAGTACGCATGAAGAAAAGGGTATAGATTGTGAAAAGACTTGTTAAAAGTAGCAAAGATGATCCTTAGTCACCTGGAGACTATGGCAGTGAAATAAGAGTCCGGATTTCAGGTGAACTTTCAGTAACCTCCTCTTACAAATAAGATAGTGATGTAAAACAGCCATCAAGGCAGGAGAGGCTCGGTCAGCAGAGCAGCATCAGCTGGGAGAATGAGATCTGGTCCTACACTGGGCTTCCCAAGCTGGTAAATGGGAGCTGGGGTGCACCATACAAGACAGAGCCTGGGGAAATGTGGCTTAACTGGCAGCCCTCATCTTAAGGAGAAAGGCCAAAGAAATGCAAAAGGAAGAGAATGTGGTGTAGGGCATGAAAATGCATTTGAAATGCAGGTTATGAGTACAAAGTGGTATCACTTCCTGCATATAACTGTTTGGAGAACATGCAAAGGGCTTGGGGTTGAGGGCCTGTGATCTTGCACATGAAGAGTCATGGTTCCACCTTCTCAGTCTCAGAGGTGCATGGTTGTAAGGAGAGGCTCTGAAATGTTGCAGGGTCCCCAGGCAGGTGCAAAGGAGAGCCCTTTATTCCAAAAACCCAGCCTTTTAAGGCAATTAGCTGCTTATCAGCTACATAGTTTTTAATCATAACAAACATAATTCAACCAACCACCACACACCTCATTGTGAACACATGATGGTTACATAATTTGTTTTTCTGCCTCTAATTCAGCTGAGTCCCTTTCTCACAGTCCTTTTCTGCTTAGCTGAAGTAGCAGGCCTGAGCCATGATTTTGGTAATTCTAGAACATGGATAGTCCATGTAAGCTGTAGGTAGGACAGAGTTGTAGTTCAGTCAATTCCGTGTTTTGCCTCCCATCTTCTGAAGACTGATTAAAAGAGAAACTAATAGAACCAAGAATAAGAAGGTCCTTTTTGATTTACTCTTAACACTCAGTATTTTCTTGCTTTTCTTCCATTTTTTTCAGCCATGCTTGGGGTAAAACCAATACTTGCCTACTTTGATATTCCTGTGTTCTCATCACTTGGCAGACTTGTTAACCCTTTCCAGATGTTACAGGTTAATTTTCAGAAGGTTTCAGTGGCTGTCTCCTTACTGCTTCACAGACATCTCAAATACCATCTTCAACCAGCCTGGTGACTTTCCTCTTCACTCCACAAAAACACATTTTAAAATAAAAAGAATTTTTTATTTCTTTACATATTCAGTGGATTTTTTTCAGTTGTGTAAATAGAAGTTGGACAGAGCTATCTTTCTTTTGTGTTATTTGTTTTTCTTGATGATAGAGCTATGAGAAACATAGATTAGCAGGTTAAAAGTAGAGAAAGATGAAACACTGTGGTCTACTTAGTAGTCTCAAAAGGCAAAATGAGAGTGACCCACTGACCCACTCTGGTATGCTCACAGTTATAAAGTTAGTAAGTAAATATTTAGTAAGAATATTGATATAAATATTTAATTAATGCAAAGATATCAGACATGATGTTGAAAGCATTGAGGCTCCCTGGAAGGCAGATTATTTATTAAAGATGTAGTGTCTGAGTCTCTGACATGGAGTACACATCCCCAGCAGGGATGTGGAAGAGGAGATTTTGGAAAAAGTGGGCTCTTCTCTCTTCTGACACACAGTGTGTGTGGCATTGGGTGGCTTATTTCATGGTATTCATTCCTTAGTAATGCATAGAGAAATGTTATAAAAGTGTTTGAGCAATGAAGGAAGCATAAATTGCACAACAGAAAAATATATTAATAGTAGAAGACAACACAAGCCAGTAGTTCAGCCCAGGCAATTTATTTTGAAACAAGTGGCATAAACCAACATGTTGCAGAGGAAAGGGAATAAAGGAAAGGGAATAAAGAAGAGATTTCAAGATGAAAATGATGCATGAAGAATGCCAGTGTTAGAGCCCCGAGATGCTGCCTGGATCTTCAAAGCCACATCCACACCTGTTGCCTCTCTGAGTTAAGTAATCTGCCATTTAGGTTCAGCTAACAGATGGGTTGGTACCCCCACTCCCTTCTTCCATGCCTGTGGATTTAAAAAGTGCCTGGCAGATGCCAGAGACATTTTTATATTGCAGATATTTTTTCTTAGAATTGTGAGGTTGGTTTTTTCATTCTGTCAGGGAAAATGAAGTAATCAAAATGAAGGGAGTTTCCTGGTAATTCTCCTAGCAACTCCTGTCACCAGAACTACTTGTTTCCTCAGGCAAGCCCTTTATCCTCCAGACTCTCAACATTGAATCCCTCAGTCTTTGTCATGGCAGCACCTGCCAAACCCTGCCAAAACTTGTCCTTACCTTCTACACTTGAGAGAAACACCTTCCCTCTCTCTCTGGTAGCAACAGTGCTTCAGTAAGACTGCAATTCCTTTTTCAATTCAGACCCACCTCACCCATTATGGAAACACAGCCATCTGTAATAAAATACAGTGCATGGCACACAGTGATGCAGTACGATGACAGGGACATGAATCAAATGTCTGAGAGATAAGTAAAAACAATGTAAATTTAAATAGGAGAATATGATTATTGAAGATGGAATTAGGTTTGGACACATGATAAGACTCCATCCATCTGTGAAAAATGCCAGAAGATTTTTTAATGAGATTTTCAGTTATAAACGTTGAGACACCATCAGTCCTGAGGTGATAAGATTAGAGCTTGATTGTGTGTAGTTATGAGAATGGAAATATATATGGAGAACTGACCTACTGTGGAAAAGCAATTAGGGACTACAGGGGGACTAATCAGCAAATAAAACAGCTATATAACATATCCCATGGCAAAAAAAAAAAAAATCAGATGTACTCTGTTATAATTTAACAGACATTTGTAGATAAAATTGTGGTTATGGGTGACTTGAGGGATAAAATGATATAAAATAGGAAATTAAAGCTCTAATAAATTAATGTTGCTTGAACCAATATGCTGTTAGGCATAGTGTATTGCAAAGAACAGGACAATTAAGGAATGGGAAGGGAATTACTTCTGTGATGAAATGTCCAGATGTGACAGTCTAAAAATCCAATCCAACCCAGCTTTGACATTTGACTTTGGCAAAGTGGCTTAGAAGAACTGACTTAGGAACGTACTAATTGTACACATGAAAAGACTTATTAGGGTCAAAGTTATGGGTGTATTATCTTGCACCTGTCAGGTCTTCAAACACTTCATAAAAGGTAGGTTCTGAGGCTGGAGGGGCTTCATCTCCACCAGGACTGGCAGCTTCCCTCCAGAGGGCAGGTGGCACAGGTGGGCACTGCTGTCATTTCCATGCCTCACACAAAACCAGCAGTGCTGCCCTCACCCTCTCCTCTGCATCTGCCTTTTGCTGTGCAATTTTATGTCCTGCCAAAAGGAAAGGAAATGGGACTGGCTATGTGGCTGCTGGATGTGGAGTGATACATTTGATTGGAGAAATAATAAAGGGATTTGCTTTTACTACCAGCCAAAGACCCCTGTTACAGACCATGACCCTCATAGCTGTGCACTTCTGGCACTGTTTGTCTGTAGCTGACCCATCTGTTATTTCCATCTGCTCTTTTTCTTCAAGTTTAGAAGTTATATTCTGAAAAGTAACTCAGATGCCATTGCACTATTTTTGTTCTTGCTTTATGCAGCCCATTTAGTGTGGAAAACTGAAGGTTTAGTGCCAAGCACTTTAAGCTTCTAGGCAAATCCCTGAATGAAAGAAAGAGAATTTTCTTAACTTTAAATACTTGTCTCTCTTTCTTGAGCTTCATCCTCAACAGATTGACTTTATAGATTTCCCTTTTTCACGGATCAATTCCATTGCCATTAATTTTGGCTGGTTATCACAGAAGCAAACAGAGTGCCATGAAGCATACCTCTAGTGAATTTGGGTATAGTGGTTCTATGGACAGCAACTTTCACAACCACCTTTTGGGAACAATCCCTACTCTGAGCAGGGATTTTGCTCAGGTGCTTGCTGAGTTCCATCTCATGTTTTAAACAGGTACACACAGCTCTGCTCCCTTGAGGAGACAAGATTCAATGCATTCTTTTCAAGTGTTAACAATGATCAAGTATATGGTAATAAGCACAGTATTTTTCCCATGAGTAGTAAAGTAGCTGAAGTAAAATGTTTATACTGCACCTAATGACATACTGACAGCCTGTGCTTTGTTCATGTGTGTAATGTAAAGAAAAGATTTGTCAAACTTTAATGTGCAGAGCGCTGACTATTAAAAGGAAACAAAATAAGAAAGTATTGCATAAAGCAGGAAATGTTGAAGCTAAAGCTTCTGGTCTGGATGCAAGCTTTGTCAAGGTCTCTCTGCACATGACCATGTGTTCATGTGTTCCACAGGTGAGTTTGGCACCCAACTGATGCCAAACCAGGCCCAATAGGCTACCCTGACTGCATTTGTTCCAATCACCAACTTGTGCTCTGCCTTGGGAAATTTGGCCATGGCTGAGTAAATCCTGATGACTCCCCATGAAATTTGCAGGGAGCTTATTGGTGCAAACTTTAATACAGGAGCAGAGACTTTGTGGAGTAACACATCAAAAATGGGCAGTACTTGGCAGTAAATCCCATCCCTGCCCAAGGGGGGTAACACCTGCACAGGGTGTTACACTGGGCAGCCCATGGCCAGGGGCAGTGGTGGCAAATCTGTCCTCTTAAATCCCAGCTGTTTGGTGAAAAAGCAGGAGTGTCTTCCAGCAAGGAAAGAGAATGGGTCAGGCAAAGGTGAATGCTTCTATCCTAAACAATGAACAAACCCACCAAGGTGTCTGTTAGAGCTGCCTACTAACAAATAGAATTGTGATTGAAACACTGTGCTTGTTGCAAGATGCTAAATAAAACCATCCATTTAATAATACCAATCCATTTTAGTATAATAAAATACATCAGCTATGGGATATTTTATGAAAATGTTTAATTCAGCTGTTTCTTTGGAATGTAGTAGTCATAGTTTGGAAATTTAAATTACAGTTCAGTTCTATGTGGTTTTTTTATGCTACTCAGTGTCTGAGAATACAAATGTCATTTAAAGTTAAGGCTTCGCTGTTCATTTTGAATCAACAATTTACAAGTGTCATATTGTCATAGAAAATAAAAATTTCTGTAAAAAAAATTTGCACAAAGTTTTATGATGGTACAAAACATGAAGCAATAATATACCAGTAAAATGAAATCATTTTACTACAGAAGATTTTTATAGTTTTTCAATAAAGAAAAAAATATGTTATTTTACACTTTAAAAATTATGAAACAATCTAAAACAATATAAACTGAACATTTTGTAACACTGCCTTTACAAATTAATAACTTTATAAACATATAATTTTTTTAAATATATTTATCAGTGCAAGATACTTTTCAATGTAAAGTTGCAGTATCATTTTTCCTTTATTGAAGGACAACTTTAATTCTATTACCTTCAGAGAAATCTAATCTTCAGTGCTAGATCCTCATTATCATAGTAATGTCTGAAGACCACAAAGGAGATAATTTTTTTATGTTCACAATTCTCAGTATGTTAAAAGAAGGAAAAAACCCACCAAATACCAGCTTTTCTTTTCAAATAGATCAAGACCCAAAGCTGGTTCGGAATCTATTGAAAATCAGTGGGAATATTTCAAAAGGTTTTGGGCCTGGGCTCCCCAGTGGGATTTTCTCTTCAAGGCAATATAAGCATGTAACTCTTAGTCAAGTTAGTGGACTAGAAGTTTTTCAGCTAAGGAGAATAGACCCTTATTTCCTGACTCACACAGTGGTGGTCTGCTGAAAATAGTTTTGAAAAATCCTTTTCTTCTTTGGGTTAATTAACTAGCTGCTGCAATGCCATTATGGTCAAATTACAGTGTTAGAAACCAATGCAAATCCTACCTCTGACAAAGTGAGTCTGTCTCTTGGGACAACTCACAGACTAACTTTTAGGCAAAACGTTCAGGCCTTAGGTGCACTGTCTCAGCCTTTGGAGGACCCAAGGTTGAGAGGCTGGGGAGGTAGCTCTTCCATCAATCTAAGGCTTGATGACCTGAAGTGGGTGTTTGGGTTTTTGGGATAGTCATTGCCTTTAGGACTCCTCTGAAGTAGCAAGTCTCCATGCTTTTTTTCTATTGGGACTTCCTTTAAAATATTTTCAACTTCAAACCTCATTTTCACCTACTGTCTCCCTCCTTTTTCTTCCATTTCTGGGTTACTAGTGGATTTTCTACATATTTTTCTATTTTATAGTTCATACTGGTGAAATTATACACTTCAAAGCATTTGGTGTATAGATAGGGGTGGATTCTTTTGCTCCAAGTAATGCAAGGCTGAATTAGCCCTTCTTTAATCCTAATCCTGGACAGGATATTTTATTGCTCTTCTACAAAAGCAATTTTGGAAAAGACTAACTCAGAAAGTCCCAATCACTTCCCTGACTCTACTCAGGAATTTCAATGAGGAAAAACATGAGTTCAGCACTTGGTAGGATGTTCCTTTCCCCACGTTTGCACTGTTTTTCTCTGCTGGTTGATGGATACCCAGGGGAAGGCTGATGCTGCCCCCAGTTATGGCTGTGCTGTGTGCAGGTCACTGCAGAAACCCAGGGGCTCCCCTTGCATCTGCAGGAGGGGAATGACCCCTCTGCTCTCTCACTGCCTTGCATGGACCCCATGGGAAACATGCTCTTGTTTCTTTTTACCCTGTCGGACCAGCTGCATAGGCTGTTGAATATTATTTGACCAATAGTATTTGCCCTAAAATATTAAAAAAAATTGCCCCATCATTGTCAAGCACATTTTCCTGACGGCTTTGAGTTCTCAGTTCACTGCATTGGTCACTGCCTGCACTTGTGGTCAAGCAGAAACCTCCTGCTATGAAATGACAACTGGATATAACATGATGGTAGGAACATACCCTACATACATTGCAGGATTTCATTCTGCGCTCAGTGCACACTCCTAAGCCCAATTAGCATTGATTAGCATGAAAATAGGTTACTGAGAGAACAGAACTCCGAGTTCAGGTAGGGGCAAGAGGAGGAAAGTTTCTAGTTTTAAAGGCAATCTTTTCTGTAAGGGAAGCATTTTCCCCAGTGTAATTAACAGGCAAGCTGTTCAGGAAAAAAGATGTGTTTCATGACATCAGGAAAAAGGATACTGTCACTTTATGCTGTTAAGAAGAAACCCAAAGTTCGACTTTGGAGGATAAAGTTAAGAATTTTCCCTTATTTTTTAACACAAACTCTAATAAAATCCTTTGCCATTACCAGCAAGTTAAAGCTGAAGTTTTCTTTCCTTGGCAATGGCAAATGCTTATGAAACCTACTCAGAGAGACAAAGAGAGAGAGAAAGAGAAGAGAAAGGGAGAGAGATTTTACATTTGAAAATACATTCTATATGAAAGAACAATAAAAGGGGATATTGCAGCTTTATACAAAAGGGTCAAGAGACATGAAGTTGAAATACAGAAAGCAGAACAATCAAGCCAGGTTGTCAAATCTGATTAGCCCTTGCCTTGGCTGAGGCTGTTTTCTTACACTAAAATATACTTTTCTTTTAGTCAGTGAGCCATCAGAATATGATTAAAGACAAGGGCGTAACTGCAGAGAAGCTGTAGTTAATGTTAACACAATGAGAAGCAGTACAAACAAAAAGGCACTTGAGAGGACATACACTAGCCAGTGCCAAGGACTTTTTTTGTTTAGTTTTTAGGCAGTACACTTGGTTACCAGTTGTGTCTGATGATGGCACATACTCTTTTATGGAGTTCACAAGCACAAAATTTAGTACAACACTGAAAAACATCAATAAAATTTGACAGTATTGCTTCGTAAACAGAGCTGACACGCTATATCGGTACTGATGCAGCAGTACTTTCAAAAACATCCTAACCCTTCTTTGCCTATGCACAACACGAGCAATTATACACAAATACAGGTGCAGAAGTCCACTAAATTGCTGTTACTCCAATATTTTCTGGGCACTGAGCTATAGACAGCATGTCCATCCAAAGGACCCCACTGGATACATTTTGTGACAGCATCTTGGATTTTGCACAGTAAAAACGAAATTATCCATTAAAGGAAAACAAAAGAGAGGGAGAGAAAGAAAGACAAAATGAACTATAAGTCAATCATACTTGGTCTCAACACCAGCATCCGATTATTTCAAATAAAACCAACAGAAAAAGCAGACTGTACATGATTCAGGTTGTTAACACAGATTGTTGTCCATGTTCATCGGTTACACACTCATTGAAGCTCCTGAGAAAAGCTTGGCTCAGTGTCATCAATGCACTTTTCAGCCTGTACAGTAAAAGATCAACAGTTCCCCAGCACGACCGAGTTCTGTCCTTCCATCCCGATTTTCTGACTTCTCCAGTTGCTTTACGCCTTCATGCTTCTGAGTATGAATTCTGTGTGTTTAGTTTGTCTTTTTTCAGTTTAACACCATCGACGAGTTCAAAGTTATAATTCTCCAGTGCAGACAAGTTCCTCTCCGACATCCCGTTGTGCCAACAGGCACAGTACAGCACAACTCCACAGATGGCTCCTAAAAGCACCCCGAGTGCACTCATGGCTATGATGGTAATGAGGATTGGGTCTAGGGTCTTCAGGACATTGCCTGGCTTCCTGGAGATGTTGTCATCATAGTCGTCACCTGGGCTACGGTATGGAGGTGTAAACCCTGAAATTGAATAAAGAATTGCAAAATTTTCATAACTGATCCCAGCGAGAACTTTGTTTAATGAATTGGAAATTTTGAGAAGGCCATCAATTTTTCTAACATAAGTTTTTTACATAGTTTTAAAATCTAGCTTCTGCAAGGTGGTCATAAATAGCTGAAAATTGTGATGTGGCCCAAAAAGCTGTGGATTTTTTCCAGACTGTTCTCCAATCTTTAAATCTGATGCCTGTTAGTAGAGCTGCGGTTCTGCCTTGGATTAAGTGGGAGTCTTGGGAGTGAATAAGGAGGTCTTTTAATCATATTTTGCCATGTTGCAGTATATAGCTCAAAAATGTTAATCAATTCCTACTCAGCTCAGAGTGAGAGGTTAGAACTTTAGACATTGGTTGGGAATATCCAGCCATTTTATTTCTACTTCAATGGCTTTAGGATTGGATGTTGGAGTGTAAATAGTGGCAGAACTGACACAGAAGAGCACTCTGCCCTCTTGTGTAAAATATTCACTAGGTATCATAATGTTTTCCCTCAACTTTTTTAGTTTATGAAAATGATCCAAAAGCAGCAAACCCTGTAATTGTTACTGGAAAAGCCAAAAAGTCTTTTTGGACAAACTCATTCTCTTTCACTGAAATCAATTATAGCAATCCTGTTGACGGTAACAGAAAAAAAATTAAGCTCATTGCCTGAAAAATGCAAGTATATTTTATTAGTGGAACAATATGACAATTATGATCCATTTAATGATCCATTTACTGTTATCATCATTGGAAATGATAATGCTTTGGTAGACTGGTCATAAAATGGCATTTTCAGCCAGGTCTGTGAAACATTTAATCTGAAGAGTTTTGAGCCTAATTACTGAGGCACAGTGCGAGTCATAAATTGTAAGATATAATGATAGAGCTTTCTTCAGCAGTGGACAAGCCTTCTAGGTAACAAAATATTGAGGAGCTATAATGTGCTTGCATGTATATTAATATAATGTAACAAATTAGGTATATGAAATTTCAAATGTTTGAGATAGGCAAAAATAATAAAAAAGACAAAAGTCCATATGACATGGAAGAATAAAACTATTGCAACCCTCAAATAAATGTAAATCTGATCATCTCCTCCAGAAAAATCATAACGCCTTAATACAATATGCAGTTAGAGAACAAATCTATAAATAAATAAATAGAATGCAAAAATTCACATTAAAATACACATTAAAATTCATTCCCCTTTAAGAAATAAAGCAAATTTTACCTGTTTGATTACTTTCTGGGTCTTCTTCTTCATCTATTTCATTCTCCACATCAGTTGATTCTAATGAAGCAAAAGAATTGACATTGATTATTAGGGTTACAAACACTGATTGACTATCATGCTGGCAATAATGGTATGGCAGATTTTCCTATGTCAGAGCATCATTATGGCGGCTTGACAGAGCTGCTCATTATAATGGGCTCTGAAAATTAATGGAGAAAAAAAGAAAGATTAAGAAACTCCCCTCCGCCCAGTCTTGGCACAGTTTTAGTTATCAGCAGGGGTTTTCCATGCCTGGGAAAGAGAAATCAGTGTGATGAATTAGCATCTCGTTCACTGTAGTTACAATTTTGGAGCCCAATTCCATAACACTTCATCAGCATAGGCATAGTTAATCACAAGAGTAGTTTCACTGGCTGCAGTGAGACCACTTGTGTTTGGATTTCAGACTGGGCTTTTGGGTTTAGCTCCCTCAGGCAGAAATCTTTGCTCAACATTTGGTTTGAACAACCAAAACACGGAGGTAGGAAAGGAGTTATTTTCCTTTCTCATGCTGGAGTCAATTAAATGCAGACACTGTGGTCTCAGCACCTCTCTTGGCACTGGGGACAGTGCAGGAGGGCTAAGCAGTGTGTCCTGCCTCTCTTTCCTGCCAACTGCCAACCTGGTGGCATTTGATAAACCCCAGGGGTTGGACCACGGGGTAAAAAGAGATTGTTTCCTCATCCTGCAGTGAAATTACCACATAGCTGAAGACTGTCATGTTACCCTCAAAAGGATGTTAGCTACAAAAGGTGAGGAACACCCTCTATTATTGCTACTTAGTAGTATTGTTAAGTCACACAGAATAAATTTATCTTCTTAATGCTACGAGTTCTCATCTCTATTCCCTCTTTTATATAAAAGAAATTGCTTCATCTCTGCTATGAAGGACAGTGTTCTGTTGCTTGTGTTTGTCTGGGGCTGCTGCTGCCAAATTACGTGCAGTACGCAATGTGCATATGATCAGCAGTGACTGCAATAACTCGAGACTGGCCAGGAATAAAAGGGCTCAAAGAGCATCTCAGGAATAGCCTGGCTCAGATATGGGAAAGGCCATGTCCTAACGTTGCTTTGTGTCCCACATGTCTGGGAACTGATGACTACAGCAAATGAGCCACAGCAAACTCAGAAGGACAGGACAGCAGAGGACAGAGCAGGGGCCTTTTCACCCTATCTGCTTATTCTGTAAGGGTTTGATATGGCCCTTTAGGAAAAATTAAGAAGGCTTTGTAGTAAGTGATCTAAAAAGGGTGAAGAAATAAAATTGGATTTTGTGCATTAGGTAAAACAGGGTCCTGCAACAGGAAAAGCAGAGAAATTTAAAGAGGGCAGCAATATGAAATACAGGGAGAGACATGAAATTGTGAATGTGCTGTGACCCCTGTCAGTAGGATGCCAATTCTGATCCAAACTGCTGCTATACCAAGGTGACACCAGTGGCACTGCTATGAATAAAGCTGTGGGCTGAATCAGGATATTTTCAGTGGAAACATAGCTAATAATCATCTATCCCTTTCTCACAGATAAAATCAGCTATCAAAACAAAATAAATATTTTGGAGGAGACTCTGTGTTCTTATAGTCACACTTACTTCGGCAATCCTCTTGTGCTACGTGATTGTCAATTTTAATATCATCCACAGCAATTCCTCCGGTTCCTTTTCCAATTTCTCCCTCAATAACCACCTGGAAAAACAAGATAGAGTTCACATTGTTTTCATTTTAGCATAGAACTACAGCAGTCAGGATTTCTTAATTAGTTGTTAACACACATCTTCACTTGAAGTCACACTTTGTGCTTCAATCATGGCCTGAAAATCTGCATTGCCTTTATGAACTTATATAGGCAAATGTAAATTATGTACTGACAGGACTTTATGAAAGACTTTTGCATCAGCAAAACTGTGGCAAAGAGGCAGTTTTGTGACTGATGATAAATTATATATAAAGTATTTATTTGGCCTGTGATAAGAAAGTGTTTGTATCGCAGTAATCTGAGATACCATGAAATATTTCACTATTATTAGTCACAGCAAGCGTATCTCATCTCTAGGTGTAATATTGTCTACATAAATCCTTCAGTGACATCTTTTGCTGTGGTGTGTAAAACACAACCAGCAAAGTGTTGCTGGCCTTGGCCGTGGTAGCTCAGTGAGGAACGGCCCAGCTCACCTGGTAGTGTTTCACAGACTTGTGAAGAAGAACACGTCCCTCCTTCCAGTAGTTTGCCTGGTGCCCGCTCAGGGTCCACAGCACCTGGTCGTACTCATCGGGCTTCTGGTAGCGCAGTTTGATCCTGAGGGTGCCGACGTGCGCGCCCGACATGTGGTACCAGAAGGTCATGCAGTGGGCAGAGTTCTGCGAGTAAATCACGGGGCTCAGCAGCCGGGCCACTTTGCCTTTCTGGCTCTCATCAGCTTGGGAGTAAAGGAAATTGCCATCTCCTACTGTGACAGAAGAACTGTGTTAAGAATAGCCACCAGCTTTAATTTTCTTTGTCAACATAAGAATCCCTGACCACCCCGTATCTTTTGCTTTCTTTCCATGCTTATGGGTCAAACATCACAAACAAGAGAGTCAGAGTGCGTTGTTTTGGGAGCTCTAGGAAAGCTGATATGCTTTCAGAAGAGGACCACAAAGCTGATCAGAGGGCTGGAGCACCTGTCCTCTGAGGACAGGCTGAGAGTTGGGGTTATTCAGCATGGAGAAGAGGAGGCTCTGGGGAGACCTCATTGCAGCCTTTCAGCCATTAAAGAGGACTTACAACAAAGATGAGGACAGACAAACTTTTTAATAGGACCCATAGTGACAGCCTAAAGGGTAATTGTTTTAAACTAAAAGAGAGTAGATTCAGACTAGATAAAAGGAAGAAATTTGGTGGGTGTTGAATCATTGACACAGGTTGTCCAGAGAGGAAGAAGACACACCATCTCCAGAAACATTCAAGGTCAGGCTTGAAGATGTCCCTGGTACCTGCAGGGAGGTTGGACTAGATGATCTTTAAAGGTCCTGTCCAACCCAAGCAATTTTGTTATTCTTCCCTTTCCTCTGGCCATCTCCTCTGCTGTTCACTGGGATATTTTGTGCCAAGGGTGAAGCCTAACAACATGCTCATCACATGAAACACACAAGGCATTTGTTTTGTTAAGGGAAGGGGGCACAAGCATGTTTGGTGAGACAGCATTATGTGCTCCATTAGTCAGTGTGCACCTCCTGAAAACAGCCATCCCTGGTTCAGCAGTGTAGAGAGAAATCCCTAGGGCCTGCTCTATGTTAATTGTGCAAAGAGTTATTAAAACAAAATTCTGTTTGAAGTAATCTGTGCTCAAGGGGCAAGACTAGAATGGGAAGAACACTGAGAAGGGTGAAATGGCTTTGAACAGCCATGGCCAGAGATCAGGAAATGAGATTTAAAGCATGTTCCCAAATAGAGGCTGACCATTGTCACAGATGGTGTCAGAATTATGCCCTTGATTTTTGTAACAGTATGTTGGGCTCTATATATTTATGAGCCTTTTTCCTGAAAGAGTAAGATTATAGCTTATAATATATTATATAGCTGATTATAGCTTTCTCAGGGGCATAATGGATTCATACTCGTTGAAATCTGAACACCTAATACCCTTAACTTGGAAACTTACTTTCTCAATCACACTGAGAGAGAAGCATGTGGGAGTGTGATTAGTTTGGTAACAGAAAATTGCTAAGTAAGGTACTGACTATAGAGATGTGCTTCTGAATTACATCAGCCACACATCCATTCCAGTCAGCTTTTGAACAGTGTCTTTGCAGAGAGTCATGGTGGAAAAACATGAAGTTAATCCTGGCATGTGTAAGAACAGATTGCATGTGCAATGCACTCACACAAAAGGATGGAGTCAGCATTTATTGACATCATCTTATTGAGAGTAGGAAGGATAAAAGTAATAATAAAAAATACTATTTCTCAAGTATTGCTGAAATAAGTGTACATATCTCTGTTTATACCAACACTCAAAGGAAAGAAAAGTAAAAAGAAGCAAAAGTTGTTTTGGAAGGGTGGTATTTTGGCAGCATTGGTCTTTGCCTATACATAATATCCTTGAATTTCGTGTGAATAGTGTATAATTGGATTGCAATGATATAGTCTTGCACCAATGAAGACAGGAATCTGAGCATTGCTACTCTGGTAAGCATAAGAAGGACAGAGTAGTGAGATGGGAACCAGGAATAAGAGGAGTGGGTTAAACCCAGAGCCTAGACCTAAAAAATAAGAAAGGAACACACTTCTTCCTACATGAGACAAGGGTGTTTTCTTTTGTTTGGATCTTTCTGTGAGCAGAAGAGGTATCCAGCCCAATATGCATGTTGAAGAATTGTATAGAAGATGATGTATATTGTAAAAAAAATTAAGCTTTTTTTTTCCCCCTGTCTTTCTGCAGTAGCATCTTGTCCAGCTTCTTGAGCAGGAATGCTTATGTCTATACATTCTTTCCAACTAACTTCACTTCTGTGCAGAGCAGCACAATGTGCAAATCTCATCAAAGAATGGGGAAATCCAGAGGGAGGAAAAAAGGAAAATAATCACAGCATTAGGATGGCTGTCTGAGTTGGAAGACCTACCACTGTCCAGATTTCATCACAAGATATATAATTTGAAGTGACATGCAGTGTATCCTGCCATCTACAAGCAATTGCTGTTGAAGATTAGTTCTGTGTATTTTTTCAGCTTTACACACGTGTCTGAGAGAAAGATGTGCCTGGGAGTTGCTCACTGTGGTTTTCCCAATACACAGGGTGGCCTTGTTGTGCAGCTGACGGTTTGTTTGGGACATGAGTGCCATTCAGACTGCTCATGGTCTGTGTTCACACCCACCCCACTCACTCTGTGCCTGCTGGCAGGCAGGTCACAAACCTGGCAAGTGAAGGTGCCCTTAGACTCCAACGAGAATTTTGGAAAATACTGAAAGTGCAGTAGAAGAGAAAGGGGCAGCCTTTAAGATTTACTAAAGCTACAGCTCATGGAACAAATAAGTTTTCTGTACTAGCAGGGCACAGTGGAAACAACAAAATCTCATTTGAAGAATATAATTTCTTCATCTCCTGATTGAAGACAGGTTCTCTCTCTATAATCCTTGATGGCAAAGTGCAGATAGCTCTCATTTTCAGAATATTATTGCAGTGCCAGGTCAGGAACTCTGTCTTCATTGTGTTAATTAGAGCTTTACTTATGCATGCCTTTTAGATTTTGTCAGTCTCTGGCTAACATAGCTTTTAACCTCCTTTCAATGTCAGATCCTACTGAGCCATTTCACTTTACTCTACATCAATTTTTCCACCATTACAGCCTTCACTTCAGCTAACTGCATTTAGTTAATTTGATGCCATTTATTTGTACAATGCCATTTATAGTCAAAGTATTACAAGTTTTTTTTTCCCCTGAAACTACTGTACTTGTCTTAAGATTCAATTGAAAGTGTCTCAGAATTTAAAAAGTCCAATTTTGTCTAATTTCCTTGTCATTCTCATTAAGCAAAGGGTAGCAGGAGTGGGAAGGGGGAATCATCTCAACCCATTTGATTAATCTGCACGTATGCAAGCGAGAACACTAAAGTAAGAGGCTGTGCAGGTCACACGGTGCCCTCCCTTCTCCACTAGCCTGCAGCAAATTTATTGCCTAATTATGCTGAGCTATGAGTTAGTTACTGCAAAACAAACCAATCAATTCCCCAGCGTGATATTTTTTGAAAAACTGTTTGTGAGCAGAGGATGGCCCTAATCTCCAGCTCCTGCTGGAAAGGAGAAGGATGTGATAACACACCCATCTGGGAAGTTTCACTTACATATAACACTTTCCTGTGGTAGGTAGCCCCTGTAACTACAAACAGGAATAATGTGAGGTCATTAACTGACTGACTGTATTAGTTGGTCAGTGATATTTGCAAAATATTTGGTCATTCAGATTTTTTTCTACCCCAGGTGATGATTACCCAAAGGCAAGTCAGGGGAAGGGAATATCTTCAGTTCCTGACAAGAAGCAATCTTTATTCCCCAACAGAAAGGACAATTACAGTCAGTTGTGATTACTGGTAATGGATTAGGTTTACTAGAGAACCATCTTTGTATCTTAGGCATAATTCACTCTCCTGTGATTTTGGAAGACATTGGTATTAAACAGAACAATCTCATCAAGTGTGAAATGGCTACATCATGAACTCATGATTACCTGAGTGGTCTTGAATCGGCCCGGTTTTGCTGGTCAGGATTGCCCACCTCAAATCCACCTGGTTGTCATGCTCCCAGTGGCACAAAGTCTTTTGGGACCCCCAGCCAAAGCCACAGTTGTATAGTGGTGGCTCTGCAAAGGAAGATAGAAAAGAGGGGATGAAATGTGGTTATTAATAGCATAATTTGGAATTTGTACTTCAAAACAAATGCACACATTTGACTGTTAGCAGAACCATTCCTTCCTGAGACTCTGGGAAGCCACAGCAAGAACAGCCCTCCTGGGAAACTTGAAAAATCACTACTTTTTGCAAAAGATGTGGTTGCTTCTTGTCTCTTTATGATCCCTATGATGGGATTTTTTTTTTCTGTGGTTAGATTAATTCTTCTGATTTGCCCACATTATCTGATAACCACGTTGCAGCACAAAACACTCATAAAGAAAGCTCTGGCTTACTTATCAGATGTATTTTCTGGTTATCAATATCTCTGCACTGTAATGGTGCCACAATTTGCAACTCTCAATGAGATTTGGAAAAAAAATAAGAACAACCAGAAACATTAATGGAATGTCCTTGGCAGGAAAGGATTTCTGGTGAAGTCTACAGTTCTTGGCTTCAATAAGGAACTTTTTCAGCATCTTCCAGACAGTTAAGTAGGCCCACAAGATGGCAGCATTGAAATGGACAAATTGAGAGGGAAAAGGGACAAATGTGGCTGATTGCCAAATGAACTCAAAATAAGCTTCAAAACAAGCTCTGCATAAAATAAGGGAAGTCTGGTATTATGGTCAGGATGAGATCATATCTTGTTTTCAGCTTCTTTTCAATTCTGCCCAAAGGTTTAATACATAGTAGCTTATTTTCTTCAATAGAACTAGGAATTTCAATTGAAAGATTATACAGAGATAGCATATAAATCCTTTGCATTTCTTATTTTCAGAAGCAGTTTGAAATCTTTTGAGCATTTGGTTCCTACCCCCTTGATATGAACTTTTATCTCACCTTGAGCAGTGACAACTCCCAGTAGAGCAATACTCTCCCAAGAGCAATGTGACCAAATCTTGGAGTATTTTCTCAGGCATGACTCACGCCTTATTAAAGGAATAACTTAGGTTTACTTTAATGAGATGCTTTGTGCAAGTATGAACTAAGAACAAAGGACTCTATGCTTCCATCAATATCAGCTCTGAGGGAAGAATTGTGTTTCTTGCCCATTATTAATAAAAAAAGCCAGGAAAGATAATGCGACTCTCAGAATGTGCTTGTTTATTGTGGGAAAATAATGAGAAATACGGGAAGTGTGTTGAGACCTGCAGTTGGCCATACCTTTGAGGTGGAGCTCTTCCAGTCTAAAGAGGCAAAGACCTCCTGCATGTACTGAGCTGCCAGGGAAGGCTGGTTCGGCTTTTGAACTCACAACCCAGATTTTAATGGAAGGTAAACTAGAATAATAATTTTAACAACACAAAACCTCAGGTGAGTAGGCTGAGACAGAATGGATATAAAAAGGGTTCATCTATCATTCTCTCCTTGCCTGCTGTGTCCTTGTTTGGCAGGCCCTTGCTCCCAGACACAGTTTTTTCTCAACTCACTGGATTCCTGCATTGTGGCCACTGTGCCCTCTCCCCTCTGGCCCCTAGAAAATTTCCTTCTGTCAGCAGAGACATCTGAGCCTGTGGCAGCTCCTGCCCCTCTGCTCTGCCTGTCAGTGCCTCCCTTGGCTGTGCTGTGGTGTCTCTCTGCACTGAGCCCTCATTCTTCACTCCTTCCTTTCATCCTCCCCACCCCGCCTGCCTCCCCCCTGTCTCCTGCTGGCCTCCAGAGGGGTCTACTCCACATTGTCACGAATGCAGCATCCTAGCTGGGAACAAATGAATTCAACAGATAATGTCTGGAATTGCACAGGAATTCAATGTGGAGGAAAGATGTTTCCTGGAGCACCCTAGCCCTTTCTAGGAAAAAAGCAGATTGTGGTGAATAACCTCTCTTTGGGCTCAAAATGTTGAAGCAGCAGAACTCAGTCTATGCACACATGAGTGCAGAAAGGCAATCCTGGAATTCTGTCTCTTTCGTCAGCGCATTAGGTATTTTTTTCTAGACAATGGGGCCATGATCAAAGACATCTTACCCAAAAGGGGACATCTGAAAATCAAGGGGGGTTTTAAAGGAAAGAGAATGACATTGCAATGAACTAAAGAGTTTTAAGATTGTGACAAATAGCCTTTCATTGTCAAGGAGGCCCAGGGAGAGCTATATTGCATGGCTTTAACATCAGAGCCATGAGACAGAACTTTAGAAAAGATTTTAGAAAATGTGGAACAAAATTAATCTTATTAGTCCCAAAGGATTATATCAAGCAAAGTACTGATAGCCTGTGTGGTATTCAAACCACAAGAAAGGAGAACAGTGGTAGATAGATCACATCCATCTGAAGATACCACACAGCAGAAATGAGCACAAGGGACAAAGACAGGACTGGTATTGTTCAACTCTGAAAAAAAATAAATAGCAGAATACATAGGAGAAGTATGTAAATGAATGATGAATCCAGAGACTCAGAACAGAACAATATTCTGGTTTCTCCATTTCACAGCCTAAGTAATGTGAGATACCCAGTGAAGCTCAAGGTGGATCAAAGGAAAAAAATCCTCATATGATGTGAGTGGTACTTGCTCCATTGAATGCTGCTAAGATTGAACACAATTCAAAGAGAACTGGATATTGACATGGACAAGGAAAACATCCAGAATTTAATAGTTCATTCTAAAGTCCAGGAAGTGACAAAAGCCTTTTACTTCATGCTCTGATGACAGTTCTGAACACTGGGATCAGAAGGAGAGTTTCAAAACAGAGCTAAATTTCACAGCTCCATCTAATAAATACTTTCTTCCACTTTCATTTGAAATATATAGTCCAGGAAATTGGCAAAGAGCCTAAGTCTGATATGCTTTGGCCATGCCTGTGTTCCTTGGCTTCAGACTCAGAGACAGCATGGTGTAGCATAAAAATGAACTTGTTTTCCACGCAGAAGTAGAATCCACCGAAACTGAGGAGAATTTGACCAGTAACCTGCACACAGTTAGCTGTTTCTTGCTAGGTTCCTGTTGTTTTCTCAGAAGTTATTGTGTTACTATGTTCCTTAGACAATCATAGCAACAGGATTGAAGGTCAATGGCAAGGCATTTCAGAGTGCTCTTATTTTACGAGCTTCTTAAACATGCCATCTCTTATTGCCTATTCTTATGTCTCTTCTTCCAGTGCTTCTCCCAGGGACTCATAAAAAAGGAAAAATAGGCCTGCTAGCCAATTAATAATGGACACTTGTAGCATCAGGATAGGTTCATTATGGTTCAGTATGGACAATGGATCTGCCCCAGAAAAGGCAGGCTAGTTCAGCCCTTCTATTAAAGGTCCCGGGGGGCTGATACAGTAGCTCACAGCAAGCTGCAGGCAATCTGTCCTCTTCTTTGTCCTTGGGCTTGGCAGCTCTGGTGGAAGGAAGGAAACTGGGGACGAGTAGCAATTGTTGGGCTCCCTCTGCATTGCTGGCCCGTTCCCATGCTAGGATAATTCTCCTGCCAATAGGTGATTGATCTCTGGGTTTGTGTGTATGGAGAGGACAAAGCAAACCAGCTATTATGTCATCAAATAGCAGCAGCTCAGATGAGAATTTGAGAGGGAGGTGTGACAAAATCCCATATGCCTTCTTCAAAATGTAGGGTACGTGATACTGAATTAAAACAGATTTATCCTCTCAAAGAATAACCAACAGCTGTACTTTTTGACCACATCTTGCTCACAGCTGGGACCATTACTGCACATGAACAAGAAAGTAATTTGAAAATCCAGTTGAGTGAGTTTCTTGCGAGTCCATTAATCTTTTGTGGCCCACAGACTTTGACATATTTTTATAACTCCTTCAACAAGAGGCAAGAAGAAGCATGATGGCATTGAAAATGATATGAAAATGCACTCTAAGATGCTCTTGCCAAAGGGTAAATCAACATTAAAATAGGAAATTACACACATAATTTGGACCACTTCAAAGTGGTATATTTGGTCTGATTTGTATTTGCATTTTTATACCATTTATGCTGGCAGTACAGAATTACCTTAAATGATAGTAAATGATAATTTAACGGCCTTAATATCCCTTTACTGATACAAAGTTGCTCCAGCATAAATGAGAATCAGACCTATTCTACCTTTAAATTATTTTTAGCAGAGATTTTAACTTCAAGATTTTTTAGTTATATTTTTTCTGACATAGCTATTACATGTGTGAAAAACAAGGTACTTCTCAGAACAGTCTTCTTTACAAAGGACTCAGATTACACACTGAGAGCACGTAATGTAAATTAACAGCTTGCTCTGTATGTAAATAGCTAAGAGACAAGCATTTCAAATAGTCCTTTAGAATTTAAAAATATGTGCTCAAAAACGACTAGATGTTAGAAAGTCTTAGGGCTGAGAATGGAGGTATTTACCTTGACAGATGGATTTGTGAAAGACATCTTTTTAAGTTTGAGGAGGAAAGTAGATCCTCTCTTAAATAAAAAATAAAAATCCAAACCTTTAAACATTTTTAGCAGCTTGAAATCACGATTCTTTTTATTTTATTTCAATTGAGTCCCCTTGAAATGAAATGTAAACGTCTCCTTGATGGAACCGTTTGTTTACATACAGAGGCTTTCCAGCTATTTGCTCTTAACTGTTTCCATAGTGTATGAAAGCTGGTTGGAGTAGGATAATCTCAGGCTTTGACACACACAAGCACATTAGTCTGGGATAACGAGATTAGGGATATTTGCAGGCTGGAATGCAGGCAGAAGGACAGCAGAACGTGCTGCTGGCACCTAGTGCAGAGTACCTGTGCCATGGCATGTGCTGCTGCTGCTGCTGCTGCTGCAGAGAGGGCTGCTCGGTCTCTGTCCCCAGGCACTGTGGCACAAGCTGCTGTGGCCACCACTGGCACCATGTCCCTGGTGCAGGGTCACCCACTGGAGCTGGCAAACTGGATCTGGAATAGCTCCTTGGCTTGGAGCTCATCATTTACCTCATGGTGCGTTAGCATCTTAAGGTAAACCAAGCCTTAAAGGGAATTAAGGCCAAAGCTGAAGGCTCAGTCCTTGATGTGTTAAATTCCTACCTTGTTCATCCTGAGAAGAGCTGAAAGAGTGCACTTATCCTCAGGCAGCAGAGGGCCAGGGGCCCCCAAGCAGCCCTGGAACTTCAAGGGCAGTTTAAACTGTGTTATTTGTGGCTGACAGGCCAGACTTGCTCCCAGCTGCACGGCCCCTGCTCCCTGTGTTTCACTGTGGCACTCGGGTCCAGCCATGTCCCTTCGGCAGAGGGAAATGTTTATACCACCTCCAGGCCAGGAGGGGCTTCCCCATGCTGAGGGAAATTTCTGTCTGCCCGTTTTTGGGAGTTTTTGGCTGGTTTTCAGTGAGGGATTATGAGGCAGCTGGAAACCTTTATATCTTAAGCTGGAAATTTTGGAAACCTTATTCTTATTTATTAGCGTCTGGCTGATCTCTATCTATGATCTTTGTAATGTGCTGCCATGTGGCAGCCTGGAGTTCGGGATGTGAACTCGTCCCTTATTCCCCGGAAGGAAATGGTTCCTACGAGCACAATGCAGGGAAGTAACGCTGGCATGCTCTGAACAGAGCCTCAGAAACTCCTTTAATAGAGAAAAAACATGGCACATCCCAGAGTAAGCAAAGGTGGTGCAGGAGGGAAGTAAGGAGAGAAAACGAGGATATCTTAATCTCTGGTAGTAACAGTGTCTGTTACTGGAGAGTCCCGCCCAAGCCAAGGGGATCGAACACAACCTGCAAAGCAGCTGGCCCTGCTGGGGAGGGAGTGACACTGCACTGCACAGAGGCACCGTCTGAATTTGCAATTTGTTTAAATGCAAGATCGTTCAAAAACTGTAAAAAATCCTTAATGTCATCAAAATAGAAACAGATAATTTCAGACATAAAAATTAAAATGATTTGCTGTAAATCCACAGCACAGAATCTTTTCTCACTCTGCATCCCCAGCCCCTTTGCAGAACTGTGAGGTCAGCAGCAGCCATCCAGCCCTTCAGCAGCACTGACTGTGAAGAGCAGGGTGTAGGTGTCCCAACAGGGGGGACTGGCTCACTGTTGTGTTTCTCATTGCACTGGTGCTCCACGAGTTGCCTCTGCTCATAAAGCAGGGCAGAGGTAAAAATAGTGTATGCTGACTTAGCCAATTGGGTGACCCTGGAGACAAATTTTGAGGAGAGTAAAAGCATTGGCCTCTGCAATATCTGAATGCAGAGGCCGAGAGTGGGAACAAAGTCTGAGCTAAGTCAGCTCTATTTCTTAATCAGATCAACACCATAAGTGTCCTTTAGGAATTTTTTTACATTATTAGTCCCTTTCTTTCACTTGAAGCAAGAGTGGATTGTGTCACATGGTTGAGGAAACAATGATAAACATTTACCCACCCTGTTAATAAATCACTTGCAAGACTGTGCCTGACTGTGCTTTAATGGAGGAAATGGGAGTAACTGAAAACTGACCTCTTTACTGCTCCACAATCATTGATGCAAAGGATTTTTAACCAGTGCTTATAGTTTTTGGAGTTTGGGTTTTCTGCCCAAATCCATCCTCTCCCCCACTCCCAGTAAATTGTACAGGATATTAAAAAAATGGTATGAAAGCTGAGGAAGCAGCAAACTAAGGAATTTAAAAGCTTCTAGCTATTGTATTAAGTAACAAGGACCTGCTGCCAGTGACAACTTGGTTTTCCCTTTTCAAGTTCATGGTAGCAGTTTATGTAATCCCATTTCAAGAAAACTTGCTAGAAAACAATATTGTAGAACTACCAGTTCCCTGATGGAAAAAACTGGCAAACTTTACTTGTCTTAGTTTTGTAAAACCATGGATATAAATAGTGAGTGGGTCTGTGTGGCTGTTTTTGTTTTCCTGGAGTTTGCAAACACACTTTGTGTCACTGACATGCCACATTTAAACAGTGCACTGTGTGATTAAGTTAGTTTAATTTTGTCAGCACTTGGCATTTGCTGATGCAGAAGGAAATCTTGTTCTCTGCTGTATCTACATGTGGATGAAAGGAATAAAATATTTACTGTACAGAGCTAAGAGACCAGATGCTTCTTTACTTCAGAGACTTCAAGGAATGGTAAGTCAGGAAGTGCTGCAATTCATTATTTTGTCTCTGGCATGAAATTTGGGTATGGAATTTATTGTGGTTTTAATAAGAAAATTTTTTTTACCTGGTTGTAATGTATTGTCAATTACTGTTGGCTTTTCTGTATTCAGCACTGTAGTCCCACCTGGAAAAGAAATTATGCGTATCATGATACATGTGACACAACAAAGGACACAGCAGTCATTAGGAATAACCTGTATATAAACCTGAAATATTACTGTCTTTATTAGGCATGTAGGTAACTGAGTATGCGACCTTAAGCATGAAAATATGACATTAAAAGTCTGGTTTTCTTTATCAAAAAAGCCCCACAAGAACTCTTCATTAAATAAAGCTGTGTATCTTTGGAGTCCTTGCAAACACCAACTAAATCATCCACAACATGTCCCTGTGACTGTCCTTGATTTATAGACACTGATTTGCTCCAAATCACATGGGAAGTGAGCAGCTGGTCTTCATGACACCTCCTAAGAGTCACTATTTTGTTCATTTACCCATGACCTGCTGTTTCTCATACCAGGGATGTGAGGTAAAACTGGGCCTCCCTGTAAGTTGTTTCATAGCTGTGTTGTGAGACCAACTCACAGGAGAGGTGCATGGAAATTGCCAGACTTTAGGACCTAGTCTAAGGTAGTTTTCACCTCTGTCTCAAAGAGAAGGAAGAATTAAGGACTTCCCCTTTGTCCTTTTCTTCAAGCAGATAAACAAGAGGTGAGTGAGGACATGGCCTTCTCCTAAGCTTACTAATTGATATTTTTATAATACTTGACTTTTTAAAGCAAGCCTCATATTCATAAGGAAACAAAAAGGAAATTAGTACAATTATAAATGCACGGTGGGGTGCTGATTACCAGTCAATGACTCCTGTTTTTCTTTTCTCCAGCAAGCAAGTGCTTAAAGCATTATAGAAAGGATGACTATGATGACTTCCAATGAGAATAAATGCCCAAGCTGTCTCAGCTTTATACTTGTGAGAATGATCTGATGGAAAATGCTATATACCACGCAAATAGAGTAGCTCTGTATGGGGTCCAAATAGAGCAGGAAGGAATTTGGCCTACAGCACAATTAGAGTTAATTGCAAGGGAGGCCTCACTGTGGCACTCACATATGTGCAAGTGCTGTCAGGGCAGCGACTCTGCAGTGGCACCAGGCTTGCACTGGGAACAGGATAGAGAGGGCAAGGCACTCATGAAATCCCCTCTGCACTCCCCTGCTATCCTTAATGGGCCACAAGACCTACACACCTGCCTCCTATGCAGTTTGCAGGAAGAAAAGAATGTTTACAATTAATTTATTGGTAAAATCAGTTCTGTGCATTTTGCTCTGTGCATTTATAAGTAAAACCATATATAGAATGCAGCATTTCTCCAATGTCCAGAACAACTGGGCATGCACTGCCTAGGGTTTCTAGGTGTTGTAAAAATAAATTGTACTTCAGTGTCTGCACTTTTGTAGGAGGGCAATGCAGTAATTTTCAATATTAATACTGAAAAACATTCAGTTCCTTAGAAGAGATGGTGCTCAGGAAGGCTGGCAGCTGTTCCCTTGTCTTAGAGATTATAAATTGCCCCCTAAGCACAACCAGCAGAAACTGCCAGAAGGTTTTTTTTCTGCTCAATAAACGTTCCCTAAGGGACATGTGGGATGGAGTCCTGAGCTCCTTGAAGTGCAGAGACTATGAACATGGAAGGTGCTTGCATAGATCTGTCTGCTTTCCCTGACAGAGCCTCCTCTATGTGCAATATGTCTCTACCTATTGGGCTTTGCAAGATGATGTAGAGCTCTGCAGGAAGCTCTAGTGTTCCCTGACCTGCCTCTTTCTTTTCTGAATAATAAATAAATAAATTACATTATTTAGTAACATTGAAAGCTTTCTGAGCTACCTTAACACAATACCGACTATTTTATCAGACCCCCTTCATGGCTGTTTTCAAAAAGAATAAGGTTAATCTGAGACACTGATTTGAAAAGCAGTGACAGTGACCATGCACTGTCTTTTCCACTCAAGAATTGTTTTTCAATATATGATTTGCAGTGTGCAATTACAGGAGATATTGGCAAGCTCAGAAAGGGTTTGATATTGAAATTTCACTTTCATTTGTATCTGCTGCCTGATGTTCTACTTGGCTCATTCCAAAAAGCCAATCTCTTACCTAAGCTCACCCAATGACCTCTTGGACAGCTATTGCCAGATTTTAATGCTATTTTATGTCATGGATATAAGAAGCAATAAACATTTATTAGATAAGCACATCAGGGAGCAGTGATGAAATAACTTGTGTCACTGCATCTAAAAACAACCTCAATTACTGCAGATGTATAGATCTAATCAAACAGACACAGAGATTTGTGGAACAAGTGACCTCCAAGAAGAGATCAAAAGCATAGAGGTGCAGTGTCAGCTGCCTTAGAAGAACTAATGATTCTGTGCAGAAGTGTGAGGATATGAAACCTAGCAAGCTTCCTCTATTTCAGATGCAGTTTATGTTACATCTCCCCCTCCTACTTTTCTGCTGGTGATAGCAGCTTGGAGAACATCAGCCCCTCTGTGGCTGTAATGCTGTATCGGCAGGGAAGCTCATAGAAATATTTCTGGCAGTGTGAGTATGTGGCAGTGCACTCTGATGAAACAAATCTGTTTTGTTTCTGTCTCGGAAAGATTTGGGAATGAGATTTGAGTCCTATACTAGGTTTTAGGTAGGAAACTTATGTGTAAACCAAGCAATATTCCAAGTTCTTCAATCTCAGATAATAAATCTCAAGAGTATTGTCCAGCTTTTCTTCTTAGTAAGAGAAAGTTTGATTAGAATATTTGATTAGACTATTTGATTAGACAAAATTACCACTCAAAAAGTTGCCCTCTCTTCCATCTAGTCACTATTATTTTCTTCAAAAATTACATAGCTGAGAAAACAATCAAAAGTATTGTCATATATAAAAGGCAGATGCCCATGTTTTGACAGCACTAACAATACAAACTGCATACTAATGTCCATTAATATTGAGTGGTTAAATCAGCGCAAACATTAAGCTGGTGATGGATATGAGCTACAATGAAGCTGCAATGGAATGAGGATGGTTTCTGCACCTGTCAGTTGGTAGTCATCACCTGTGCCACTGTGACAGTTTGCCTGGTCATCATCACACTCATCCACGGGCTTGCCTTCCGAAACGGTAGGGACAGCGGTTGGAGCTGAAACAAAATCCATTGTTCAGTTAAAACATGAACTGGAGAACCATCCTGCAGCTGGGAGTAACATCCTGATGAGCACCATGTGTTGTGTCTGAGGATTGAAGCAACTCTACTTTGCAGGTTGCTCAGTACTTCTTTGGAGTGGGGAGTATCTGCTCTGCCTCCTGCACTGAAGGGCTGAGCAGAGCTGGGCAGCAAAGCCCCAGACTATCTATTCACTGGGTGTTTGTTGTTCCTATCAAGGAATACTGAAAGCCTGGCAAGGCAGAATGAGAGTCCTAGAGGTTGTGTGTGGGGTAGAGACCCCATAATTTTATTGCTCTGCAATGTCCCAGGGAGTGGGCCTGTGCAGAGGAGCAGGGGGGGTGCATACTCAAGGTGGTACTTCCCTAGCACCCAATGCTTTGCTGAAGAAACCTCTCTGCAGAGCACACATAAGGGAGGAAATGTCTGAGCACGGTTCTGGTAACAGCAGCAGGAAGCCAGTGTGATGTGGAATCATTTTGTGCTCAATGAGGACACATGGAAGGTGTTTCTTTTGTTTTCTGTTGAAGCTATAAATAAACAAGACATCAGTGATGTCAGTCATCCCTCCTGGCCACCTGCTTGCTTCTTACTGGTGATGACTTTCCGGTAGCTGCTGCCTAACCAGTAAATGTCTGAACTTTGTTATTACAGTTAAAAGCTTCAGGTTTGAGTAAGATGCCAGAAAACACATAGCCCAGAATCTGCAAAGCACACCACATCTGGAAAACCAGAACACAGAGACTTGGTGCTACGTTTGTGTTTCATGCCACACATATAGTTCCCTGTCTTCAGTTAAGCATTCCTGGAATGTGATCCAGGCTTTTGTCTCTTCTCACTTACTGTTATTTTCATCAGCAATCTTTTTCACTCATTATAGGCTATGCAATAATGTATGTCTTTTGCAGATTCTTCTTTTCCCTTCTACCGCCCTCAGCATCCATTGGCCACAGAAGATCACATACACTGACTTCTTGGCTTGAAAATGTCAGGAGAGGTGGTAGTTTTTCAAGTAGCTATATTATGGGATAAAACATGCCTCTTTAGGACCCTGACCTATGCTTTACAGGTTCAATCTATCCCTAGTTAGAGAAACAGTTCTGTACCTATTATGAATTATGCAGAACATTTGTTACCCACATTGCTATAAAAATCCCCTCTGGGGGATCCCTCTAGCTTTCTACATCCAGTTAAGTTTCTTATCTTGATCTTTGTGTCCCTGTATAGCCTCAAGCTTGCCTACATCTCTGCCATCATTTCATGTATGCCCCCCTGGGATGCTTCAAGCACACAAACCTTGCCCTTGCTCATTACTGCTGGAGAGCTGATTTCTACTCCTCTCTGTGCCAACTTCCATGCTTCTTTTCTCATCTCAACTCTTTTCTTGCTCAGTAAATCTCAAGTGACTTCATTCAACTCCCTCCTTAAGGTGCAATTATACAACATTAAGAATTATTGTGCTTCTCCCACAGGCAAATGGGAACTGACCTCGCCTGTCCATGGGTGACCTACAGGTGAGCATACATCAAAAGTATACCAGAGCAGAAAGAAAAAAATGTGAAAAGATGTGTCCCAGTGGAAAAACAAAAATGTCCTTGCTGTTACAGTTTGCCTAAAAGCAAAGGGTCCTCCATCTCAGTGAGCAATATATTCTTGTGAGGTGGTCCAAGACTCACTCCTGGATGGCTGCGTGGCTACAGGAGCCCTGTGGCTGAAGGGCTTTGCCCAGAGTTTGTGAGTTTACATAAGGCAGGTGCTGGGTTTTCTTTTTTCTGAGCAAGTAGCACAATAGTTTGCAGGAACTAAGTATTCCCACAGGAAATGAGGACTTCCTGCGGGAACTAAGAAGTATTTCCAGCCTCCCCACTTTCCGGGCCAAGTAAAATCATACTAACTCAATCACTAAACTAAAAAAAACAACACAGAACTCATCAGTTCTCACAGCAAATGCCTCCCACACTTCCCTCTTGGGGAAGAAATGGTGAGAAAGAAATGGAGGTAAAGCAGTTGTTTCCATTCATCTTGGGTTCAGCTGCTTCTATAAGAGGTGTCATATGAAACCCCAAATAATATGGTTTGTTTTTCTGTATTTTTAAGCTGTGTAGTTTATAAGCCTCACCACTGTGTCATCATCCACCAGATAAAATTGTTAAATTCACATAGTGTTATCTGTAGTTATCTATGAAGTTAAATAATTATGTTTATATAACAAAAATCAAAGCGGACTTCATGTCAAAGTCCAAGGACAAATGTCTAAACTTTGCTTTTCCTGCTCTTTCATCTTCTACATATTCTTGCAAAATTAAAGCTTAGTAAAGCACAAAGAGGCCCCCTTTAGCCCCCAAAACTAACACCACAGACACTGTCCAGTCAAGTGATCTTTGCCTACCATTGTTTGTGGTGTGACTTTCAGGCCCTTTGAAGGATAGAGGGATGTAATTACTATATTTAGTGCAAAGCTCCCTCTGCATTCTCAGAAAACATCTCCTCCAGGGTTGTATCATGGTAACATAAAATTTAAGTTCCTGTCTTTATTCTCTCCTAATAGCTCTATGATTCTCAAAAGTATAATCATAAGGATGCTTAAGGGAATGGAAAACCATGTGGAGAATATCACTGTGATTCAACAAAGGAACGGGAAAAAGAATAATAATTGTGCCTTGGGTGCATTTAAATGTAGCAGAGAGGAGCTGAATAGGCCAAGAACCAGCACTAATGGCAGTCATGGAAGTGAGAGTCCGATGTGCTGCCTGTGCAGACACAGCAGTCTTCAGCAGCAGACCAAGTAGAGAATGTATTTATGAAAATAATAAAGTGCATTCATTTCTAGCAGAGCAATTACCTTCGAGTTCACAGCCCAGCAGCTCCATTCGCAGCCCCAGTCCCCCGTGCGTGGCTCTCTCAGGGTAGACACGTATGAATCGTGTCGATACGGGTTCAAAAGTCCGCAGCTCAGGCGTGTCGTAGTTGGTGTTGCCTTCAAAAGTCTGCAAAGCATGACAAATGCTACTTGTTAAAAAAGAAAGAAAAGAAGAGTCCATTTTCCACACTCATCTTTTTTCCTTCATTCTGCAGCCTTTGAATTAGGTGAGCTGTAGGCCATATTCTAACGGCTTAGTAAGTGTCAGGCATTCCTATCCTAAATGAGAATGGAAAATACATTGTTAAAGCTTCTCGGAAAAGTAATGCATTTCATTTTTCATAAACTCAGTAGCAACTAATCCATCAGGGTCATAACAAGAGCTGAGTGTTTAATGAGACATGTTTTTAAATGACGCTCTGATCTGAGGTTTAACTGGGTGACATTTCCAACACTTCTCAGGGTAAAAAATGGCTGAGGTGAAGATCCTGTCACCTTTTAAGTGGTTACAATAATAATCCAACTATTCAAGAGAAAATTTCAATCTGATTTCCCCCAGTGACAGAGCTTCACAAGTTGTAGCTATTTCAAAAGGCATAAATTAAACTTCAGGAGCAGTGGCTGCAAGAGTTCTTCCAGTGAGCTGGCTATTGAAGAAGAATTAGAAGAAAGAGAAAAAAGCTGCTTCCTGAAAAACTGCAATATAATCCAACAGGCAAGGCAGGTCAGCAAATGTACGTTTCAGACAAAAAATCTCATCTCTGAATCGCACTTTGGGCTCTTCAGACATAATACAACTCTCAATGGCATTTCTTTGATACCTTCAGTTTCTCCTTTTCACTAATCTTTTGCAAATAGAACACATTATAATTTGGACATTCAGCAACGCCTCAAGTGCCTCCATGTAGATGAGCAGTCCTTAGAAGGAATCAACTGAACAAAGAAATGGTCCTTGGCATGAAAGCTTTATAGCCCAAGATAGGCAAAAAGCAAAAAATGCCTATTTCATAGCAAAAATTGCCTTCAGAATATAATGTACAAAAGCCTTTAAAGCACAAAATATGGAAATGCATATAACAATGAAGTAAAAGTATTTTCACATTTTCCATGAATTAGTGAAATGGCAAAACTCTAAAAAACATCTCTGAACTGCAGTTCAAATTTAAGATTAGGAATGCTACCATAAGATACTTCTAAGATATTGCTGTGAAACCGGAATCATTCTTCAGGAAGAAGCTGTCAGCTGCCCTTCATTTTGGATGAGAACAAAACCCAACCTGCAATGAACTCCTTCTATTCATCTGTAGCAGAGAAAACAGAGGCCATGGGAAAAGCTGGCTGAATTCCTAAGGCAGAAAGCCAGCACAGGTAATCCCGATTGCCTCTTGTACTTTCAGTGCAGTTCTAAAAGCCGTCCTTGTTTTTACTGTACACCTCTGCATTATGATCACAATCCTTCCAGCCACTGTTTACAGAGTGCCAGTTGCAAAATCCAGTGGTGATGGGAGACTGTGACGAACTAAACTAAAAACAAAAAAATTTTAACATCAATGCCGCTTCTCCTCCTTCCTAGGGAAATTGCACCTCCAAGGTGGCTTCAAGGGGCACTGGCTGACCCAGTGTACTGTCAGTGCTTGGAAGACAGTTGTCACAAATTCATGTGTAGAGGGTCTGTCAGATCTAATTGACATGGAATTACATATTATTATATTTGAATAACAATATAGTGCAAATGATCAGAAAAGCTACCTACTATATGAAAAAGAATGAATGCCATTTTATGTGTAAAAAGTAGACAGACACATGTATCTGAGGAATCCTTGCTCCCTTTTTTAATAGTAGTCTTAATAGCAACATATAATAATGAAAACTGATTTATAAAAGACATCACTATGGAGTACTGACACATAGACATTAGGATTCAATAGGCATCTAGAATTACATTGAATCACTGTCCTTTGTAGAGCAGAGCTGCCTGTGATTCAATTTTGACTGTTCATTTAAAACACATACTGATACTCTTTGTGGGAGAGGAGAGAGGAGTGTACAGCAAAACTTCACTTGTGAGTGTCCTTTATATAAGCTATGTCACAAATTGCTGCACTCCATGACAAAGATAAGATATAATAAATAATAGTTAAACAAAAGAGGAACTAAAATTGTGAGCAGAAAAAAAATCTGCCTAACTTATTTTAAAATCAAAATAAACATTGCAGAAAAATTTTAAAAGGATGTTCCAAATGGCAGGGTGTTCTGAAGTTTCTTGTACCAGAAATTATGAGAGGAATTTTAAAAACAACAGCAAAAAACCCCCACAAAACAACTCATCCTACCCCCATAAAAAGTGGAAGGAGGAAAAGAACCATGAAAGAGAAAAATTACTTTATGGAGTAAGCGTGAGTAAGCAAGCCCATGGACAAGAAATACAAATTGGATCTTGAAATGGAGTTCTGCATGGTTATTTGATGATTTGTGATTTTCACTCCTTTGAGTGCTTGAGCTAAAGCACTCAAAGGGGGAAACATTTTGCACACTCAAAACCAGCTGAAATTGGGTCAGCCAAAGAGGAAGGAGTTATGGCAGTCTTTGTGAAAGCAGCTGCAGGCATGAATGACAAGATCATGTTAAGAAACAAGGTGATGTTTCACCCTTTGGACACATTCTGTGGTTATGTTTAGCCTGTCACTGCTCTTTCTTCTCTGAAATGCAGTTGTTTGTTTATTGAAAGTCACAACTTTAACCAAGTGAAACGATGTGTTTCATTTCATATAACAGGGCTGTTTCTAATCCATGTTCCTGCTGTGACTCATTATAGCATCCTGTCCCATCCAGCTCTACTTACAGTTAAAAACACTACATTCCAGTATTAACATTTTAAATTCCTCAGGCTCCAAAATCATGGGATTTATCCTATTCTCTTTAAAGAAGACTTTTGCTTTGGAATAAAGTTTATTAAATATAATGAATTTTTAGGAAGGATTATAATTATGCCACAAGAGATTTGAAGTCCAGCCCTCTCTGTTCCATTAATCTTGAAAGTTAATTTCTGGTGGTGATGAAAACTGAGGATGGGCTCAGTGCATTAGTTAGCACACTAGTTTTCTTGTCAAACTGCTAACTTCTGACAATGATGGCAAGTGCCTGTATTAGAAAACAGAAAGCCATGCAGCAGACGGCGCGCTGCTTCGAAAGCATATGGCATTATTTTTTTCCCTCGTTGAGCCACAGTGTAGAAGTACATGTCAAAACAACATCTATTTTAGAAAGAAAATGGTAAGATCCCATTGTTGATTTACACTCCCTTCACACTTTATGATGAAGTCAAAACTCATGGTAACAAGAGAAAGGAGATGACTGCAAAGGCTGAATCCATTTAGTTTTAATCCCCCAAACAAATGATGAAAAGTGAGAAAATGCAGACATATTCAGTGAGATTAAAACAGGAGAGAATGAAGTCCAATATTTACCAAATGTGCTTGGAAAAGCTACATCCATGGGCCCACTCAGCTTTTCCTTTAAGGAAACACAGGTTCCTCCAATGGATGAGTCTATACAGCAAAACAGCTTTTACATCTAATTTTCAAACTAACACAGATGAGATATGGAGCAATTCCCAGGATCCCATCTGCCAAGCACCACAACAATTTGCCTTTTGAGGGCACGTTTTGGTATATGATTCCCTGGTCATCTCAGTACTACAGCACCAATTTGTGAGCAGGGCTGCATGCCTACTCATTTCCTCAAGGAACTGGGTAGGAAGACTAAGAAAGAGTTGCGCCTTTTGAGGCAAAGCTGTACTTTGTGAGCAGAGATAGCAAAATGGGATGGAAGACTTCAATGGGACTTGGTGTAAATAAGCTAAATCCCCAGTGTAATTTAGGTCCTGAAATGCATACATCCCAAACCAAATGAAAACAGATACATTCCCAGAAACTCTTCTGGGCCACAATTATTTTCTTTTCCTTGGAATCTAACCCAGCAATTCATTTGGCCCTCCTTTGGAAATGTATTCCCAAGCATCCTCCAAGATGCTTCCCTTGTGAGCGTACAATAGTACTTCTCACTTGAGATAACATGACCAAAATTTCATCACTTTCTTTTGGAGGGACTTGGATCAGATCATTACAGAGAACCTGTGAAACTCTCAAAGCAATCTACAGGCAGTTGAGAAACACAGTTGAGGTACCCCATTGAGCTGAGTAGCACCATTCTCATTCTATAGCTCTAACAGAAAGAAGCAAACAAAAAGCAATTCAAATAAATTTGTCTCAAATAAGTTTGTTCACTCTCAGTTTTAGAGTTCAGCTTTTTAGAGTAGACTTTAAAATCCCTTTGCATGGGATTTTGCAGTAAATGGTGAACCAGAGAGGCACCCATGTTGCCAGGAGTCAAGCCTGAACTAAGTGTTGAATCAGCAAAACTTGCTGCCAGAGAGGTAAATGTCCTAAGGCCAGCTCTTGCCCTCAGGCATGGGACAGCTCCCACAGCATTCCTTCAGGGCTGCTGCCCTTGGAGTTCTCCTACTTGGCTTCACCCCAGCTGTGTGCCCTTCCTAAGGTCAGACAGAGATGTGTAGAAATGTAATGCAAACTTTTCTTCAGTGCAGTTTTTGTCCTTACCTTTATCTTTTTCTTGCTGGAATCCATGATCATTTTCCAATCCGATCCATTGTTGCTGTAGCCAATTTTGAATTTTTTCATGAACACTTTGTTCTCTCGGTGCTTGCCTCCTTGGACAATGATGCCCCTCACTATCTTTTCCTCACCGAGGTCGATCTGAAGCCATTCATTTGCATATGGATGGGTGGTTGGGGGCAGCGCCCAGCCTGAACGGCTCGTTATCAGGCGGGCATTTTCTGGGATCCAGTTTCGATCCACTTGGGTAGATGCAGTGATCTGAGAGTCAGGAATAAGGCCAGACACCATACCCAGCATCCCAGAACAAGGATAATCTACAGAGAAAAAAAAATCCAAATAAATTAAATAGTTGTTCTGAACAAGTGCCAAAACAGAAACAGGACATGTTGGTCAATTCAACTATCATAGCTAATTACTTATTTATTTCTTATATTCAAAGTAATCTATTTGATTTGTATAGAAATTTCATTTGTTCAAACTTGCACATCCTAGTTTTAGCAGGAAGTACCAAAATACCACAAGTATTTTTGGCTTGGTGGGAACCAAAAGGATCAGAAAATCCTATTCTATTCTTGTTTTCTATTCTTCTTGCTAAAAGAGTGGAGGGCCATCTGAATTTGTGAATATTTCCTCAGAGAAAACTTACAAAACCAGCCAAAACCTGGTTGCAGATTACCTAATTTTGGTGACAGTGAAAATGGAAATCTTCACACATTAAAATATAATTTACTGTTGCACTTGAGATTTTCCTAATGCATTTTTTTGTCTCTCAGACTTTTTCAGGTGACACAGAAGCTAAATAGTTGCTTCTTTTATTAACCTAGATAAAAAATAAATTAGAAGTACCTGCTCACAAGAAATTAAGAATTCTAATATAGAATGAAACAGTAGATCTGATTACCTACATCTAATCTGAAAAGATTTTATAGAATGGCTTGGAATTCTCTAACAAAGTAATCAGTAAACATATTTTCCTTCTGTATGGAAACCAGTTCTAAGAAACATTTTCAAACTAAAGAAATACTTTAAAAGAAAAAAAAAATCCCTAAATATTAAAAATTAGTGCCATTGAACTGTACTTAGTGCTAAAAATGTGCAAGAAAAATTAGCTTTCTAAAGTCTAATAAATCTTTATCATTTTCTTTCAACTGTAAGTTGTATTTCTACTTTACAGATAAAGGCACTTCCACTGTGTAGAAATTATAGAAACCCTAAAACTGTAAAAAAGATATTTCTAAAAATTTTTGACAGGTAACTGTGTGATATAAAGGAATTACTTTTTTTGCCATACTGATCATGACTGGGAACTTGACTACAGCCACCATTATTTGCACAGGCTGCAGATCTAAGTGCTTGTACCTTGCAATCCTTTTAAACCTAGTCATGTGTAATGTGTGTTTGTTCCTTGAGAAACCTGCTCAGAACTACCTATGAATAGCAGACATAAGAGGGACTGGAGGGTTAGAAGGGAAAAAATGACATGGGAATTTGCAAAATATCTGTGTATCTCAGGAATTTTGCATGAAGTAGTAAAGTGATTGCAATAAAAGTAATTAAAACTAAAATAGAGCATCATAAAAATATTCAGATAACACTGGATGTTTGGTTTGTGGTGTTTTATTATCTTTTTTTTTAACATTTCTACATTCAGATCGTGGTGGAAATCATGTTCATTAATTTTACTCATAAAAATAAATCCCACAGTATAGGCACAATAAATTCCCCATATTTTATAATCTTTCCCAAGACCTACCTGTTATCTTGCAGCCATACACTTCAAATCTCAGTGAAACTCCATTTTCCCAAGACACAGGTCTAATTCTCACAAACCGTGTTAAAACTGGTTTGGCAAAAGCTCTGTAAACAACATCAGTGGGATTGCTATTCCCTTGAAACACCTTTGTGTGGAAAGAAAAAGTATATATTTGTTAGGCTTTCTCTTAACTGGTGTTTACAGTTCTGTATTTTACAGACAGTTTTGATATGAGGTCTAACCAGGGCTGGTTATGGGGGCAGAGACAAAAGACTTGCATGGGAAACTATTTCATTAATCTCCTAACACAACTTTTGCAGACAGGTTTGCTTTCCTTGGGGAGGAAAAACGAAGATGTAAGGTGTTCAATGATACTAAAAAAGTTGTTCCTAATGCCCAGATCTACATGCAGGAATGACAAACCCTGGTCTTCGTCACCCAACAACTCCTGTGTCCTGGAAGAATCCCCCAATGCCCCACTAGAGCAGTTCTATTTCTTGTACACTCATCAAATAATACAGAAAGTTTAAGAAACTCAGGCTCAAATTAAAGATTTGGATTTTAATTAGACCATATAAAAATCCTATATGGTTATGATAAAAATATATATTATTTTGCTGACCTTGGGCTTAAGATTTTTAAGGTGTATTGTGCAAACTTTGCTTTGTTAACACCCTGTTTTCAAATCCTTTTCAACAAAGTCTCAGAATTTCTTTCTCCTTGCATATTGAGATTGAAGTCTATTTAAAATCTGTATAGCAGGCTCCAAGATTTTCCCTGCATCCCCCGAGGCTGGCAGTCAAATTAGATGAACAATGAGACTTCCACCAGAAGCACATGACTGTGCTGTGCTTTCATGTTGAGGATCCTGCAGACACACTCTTTCCTAGCCCAGCCAAAACTTTGCAATGTTCCAGTCCAAAGAAGGTGATTCAGCTTCCTGCTTCTTCCTCACGTAGAGGGGACCAATTTCCTGTTGTTTTCCATGGATGCAGACCCCTCTCCTTTTATGGGAGATCCTCCCATTTCTTACACACACTGTCCTACTTTCCTGTTTGTTCCTTACAGTAGCTGCATTAATTTGGAACGGAGGCCAACAGCACACAGCTGTCAACTCATAAGGCTCAGTTACAGATCAAGTAATTTAATATCAGAGTTTCATATCTAGTAAGAGATTTTTAATGGAACTGCATTTCCTTCCTGTAACTTTTTTTTTTCTGTGAGAACCTGTTGTAGTTTTCTCAAAGTTTTCATCTGACAGAGAAAAGGAGTCTTTTCTCAAAAGTACACAGATTCTTATATGTAGTTAGTGCAACATTGGTGTATGGCTGCCTTGAGACCTGCAGCTGCAAACTTTTCATTTGAATTAAAATATCTGGGAGGGAGACTGGTGCATATGTTTTTCTTGTCTTGATCAACAGCAAAATACTGCCATTTTAGAAAACAGATTTTTTTAATGAACCCTTTGTACAAGTGACACAGGTTTAGGAAATGTTCTCACTAATTAAAGACGGCATGTGCAAGAGAAACTCATGTAAAGTACACTTTTGGGGAGTTTACAAATTGAAGCTGGTAATGAAAATCAGGCATGGTTTGATTTTGAAAGAAGCATTTGTTCAGATTACAGAATCCAGAGTGAGGAAACTCTGTGTCTCATACCAGTCACTGCACCGGCCCCTCTTGTGACTCTGGGCAAGTCAATTATTGTATCTTTATATACATCACTGTACAGTGCCCACATAGTATCATCTGACTTTCAGAACTTCCAGTAAAACCAGGATAATACCTGTCAGAGAGAAGCTTTCAGTATTCATTTTTTATTGTTTTCCAAAGGATTTCAAAAAAAGCAAGCCGTATTTGTTAAACACTGCTACCACGTTGATTAGATAAATGTAGTGGACTTGGCATAGCCCTTACAGATGAGTCAGGGACAAACCAGTAACCAAATATTCAGAGCTAGATAGGGTTACACTGATAGACTTTGATATTGTACAGCTCTTCTGTGTCTTTACAGAGGGGTCACAAAAAAGCTGTTTTGAAGGGAGGTACCACAAAACGATTCCAATTGCATCAGCCCCTGGCAGCCTCTGGGGATGCTGCTCTCAGGCACATCCTGAGAGAGGTGGGGAGGGAGGCACAGCCTCACTGGGGCTATTCATGTGCGAGCTGGAGCACAACTGACTTCTCAGTAATGAGCTTTATGCTCATGGTAGCGGATAATGACAATTTTTCTTATGAGTGTCTAAAGCTGTTTCATTGGGAGGTCACAGAGAGCAAATCTGCTGATAAATGGAAAGGTGATAAAAATCTATAAGGATGGAAAGATGTGCCTAATCATCTGTCTGCATGACCCCCATCGCTGAGATACTTGGAAGTCTAACAAACCACTAATCATCAGCTAGCAGTGCTGCATGGCCATGCACAGGGAGCCGAGGCACTGACTTATTGCATATCCAGAGCTTCACTGCACATAACAGACAGACACATTTTTTGAAAAGTTCTGCATAATGTTTTTCTCAAGGTCACATAGAAAATCTCTGAGAAACAGGGAAATAGCAGAACAGTCCAGGAAAAAGACACAAAATGACTCAAATTATGGTGAGTTCGATACATAGGGCATCACCTTACACCATTTTCAGCTGCTCTAGGCTTTGCATCAACAATTTCTGTGTCCCATTACTACTGAGAAACAAGCTGGCTTTTGGATTTGGGAAATAGTGTGGATCAACCTGACTAAACCTTATTCCTCCTTTTTAAACAGATAGTAACAACTAAACAGTTCAACAGACTATTTCTCAGCTGTAGAGAGACAAAAAAAGAAAAAAAAAATACTTACAACAGGCTTGTTTCCCTCCTTCAGTGTAATCCAGTCCTCTCCATTGGAGCTGACATCCACACGATATGTTTTCAGATAATATTCTTTCTTTGTTTCTTTTGAGATGGCTCCTTGGGTCCCAATTCCAGAAACAAAGCGGAGAAGGCCCAGGTCTACCTGTGGTAGAGAATAATTTGAAATGTGAGGACAGCTAGTTCAGAGCATAATAACATTGTAGCAGTGGCTCACCCTGCCTTACAAAAATAACAAGGATTTTATATAAAGCAAACTGCCAAATATTGTGGACATTAACATAGACATAATCTCCTCTTTTGTAAACGGTGTCATCACAGAATTCAGGAAAATTTGCCTAATTAGCCAGGAATGTTCTTCACACACCAGAGAATTCTCTTTCCTCTGTGAGGGAGAAACCAGAGACACCACCAGTGCAAGTGGGAACCACCAGACTGCAGAGGAGCTACTAAAGAAATTCCTCGAGGACCAGTCTGCTGAACAACCTTACTTAATACTTTCATTAAGCACTTGCATAGATGCTAATGAAATTCCCTAAGGACACTCAGCTGCAAGGTGCTGCCAACACTGTGGCAGTAGAAATGGGGTAGAATTTACTAGGATAATGTCAAAGTTGCACTTATTGAATGATAACAAGAATTCTGCTAAAACCCAGAAGATCGTTACTTGCAAATAGAAGAGAAGAAAAGAATCCTGGTGTATATTAGTTGGTCACAAGATAATTACAAATCACTGTGTGATTTTGTTGAGAAAAAGGCAAATTAGTTGCTAGTACTGCATGATGTATTTGGGAAAAACAGAAAGAAGCTTTAGCACAGGTGTAGTAATTCTGTTCCAACTGTCAAATGCCATGAAGTTCTATCAATAGAAAACAATGTCATTTTGAACTCGCTGGAGAAATGCACATGAATGTGCATTAGAGGTCATCTCTCTTCTTCACTCTTCTCTCTCCTCCTCTCAAGGAGCTACATTGTCCACTACAAATGGACAAGTGATTTAGGTTAACCTTGCTCTCCCCCATTATTTATTTTTCATCCAGGTCTTTTCTTTATCTAGTTCATCAATTGGCATCCAAGAAGTATCAGCATGTTTGGGAGAATGACGTGGGGTGCAGGAATACAGCTACTCAAGTAGCTGGCTACTCAGTTCTGCTGGCAACAGAACTCACCCCAGTGCACAAGTCCAGCTGCCAAATAGCTGAAACTGGGAAAAAAACTTTCTCACAGTCATGTTGGTGACCACTGTTTTGAAACCTCTGCCATTTCCTTACAGCCTTTTTTAGCCATAACAACAAACCAATTAAAACTCTGCTCAAACTCTTCACTCTCTTTGTCTGTAGTGAGAACCTTTAGCAGGTAATTTAATTTCAGTATAAAATGACTCTATTCACAAAATATTAATCAGTGTAATTTTTCCCCCTAACTTTAGTTGTCCAGAGTTTAGTAGGATAATAGGTTGAATTAACCCTTCTCAAGTGAATGGCCCCATGAATGTCCCAGTCTTTCTCATTATTTCCAAAGTACGTAGGATGCAGAATATATGCGTCCTGTGTCCCACAGGCATCCTTTTTCCTGGATGTATGTCATATATCCAAAGGCACTGGAGCAGTTAAATCAACATGCTGTGCATTCTCTCTCAAAAGGCTGAAGGAAGTGCTATTGAGGACAAAGTGTCACTCTCTCAGTGCCCATGTCATATGCAAGGCATTTTGGAGTCCTCCAGCACAAGAATAGCAGCCTTGTGTGTGACAGATAGAACTGGCTTTCAGGGCAAAGCCCCTGCCCCAGTTTGTTAGGCTCATAAAGTCTATATGTAACATTTTAGCCCTTGTCTTTAGGGGTGAATTACTACAACATTTTGTTTCTGCGTGATAAAAAAAATTCAGTCTTAAAAAAAAAAATAAAATCCCAGCACCACCTCACAAAAACAATCAAGTGATTTAAAGTAACTGGAGAGTCTCAGATGTTAGATTGTTGCAATCTGAAAGTTAATGGGGGAATCTGGGCATCATTGCTCTGAGCAATCTCAGCTTAACTTCAAATGCTCTCCAAGCTGTACTCTACTGATTGTAAAGTGTGCTGCACTGAGTTATGTCCAATACCACATTCACTTCCAGGCTGAAGTGCACTTGAAAATCTGGAAGTCTGAGGGAGCACAGAGCTAAGTTATTTAAATGATCTGCCTCTCTTACAATTTGAAACAGCTCTTCAGTTTTGAAATGATTAGGGTCCCAAGCCTGTACCATTCCAACTGATTTGAAATTATTCTAGTAGAGGCTTTTAAATATACAGTAAGTACTTCATTGTGAATAAAGTCAAGCAATGGCCTTTTGCAAGAGTTCTAGGTATTTGAAATCAAGTTAAAATTTAACATCGGTGGCTTAGGAATATTTGATATTTGATGCCTGACTTATCAATTGCTACCAGTCACTGATCATTCAGGCCTCAGGCTTGTCCTGTCAGAAAACTTCAGGTCCCCAAATTTTGCCTGGTCCCAAATTCAGGGATTTAATACACCTTCTTAACTCCAGGACACTGAATATCATACAGCATCCATCTTACTGCCCAGGATTAAGTCCCAAACACACAATGGATATGGACATGTACTTTCACGCCTAGAACCTGGCAGAACTCTCTCAGTGGGAGAGAGGGAGATTCTGAGAGGATTTCAGATTTATTGCCTATAAGTAAGTAAGGAAAGGTAACCTCATTAGCACTCCTGGCTCCAGTAACTGAGGAAGACATTACTGGAGGAAGGAGGGCTCTCCTTGTTACAAGGCAGCACATCTCTTCACATGGATGTGCTTTCTCTCCAGGTCAGCAAATCTTTGTGTGCTCTTGAAAACTGGAACTATGTCAGCAGTAGTCCTCTCCTGGAGTGCCTGGAGTCTGACAGCTCGAGTGTTCAGCACAGTTTTAAACCCCTTGCAAAAGCAAGCTGTGACCCCAGACCTACTGCATGCCAGGGGCTGTTTGCTCACAAGCTGATAAAGGAAAGAAGAACAACATTTCTCCATTGGTGTTTTGTGAGAAAGAAGCAGTGCAAACAAGAAAGATGAGATAAAACAACAGAGAAGCAGAAGAATCTCAGAATTTTTAGTACTAACTCTGTCAGTGAAAAAGTCCAGGAGAGAGGTAGGGTTTAAGGCATTTACTTCCCTTTGACAGTTCTTTGCCATGGCCTCCAGAGGGGAGCTGCCCCTCTCCAGGTGCATGCAAACAGAATTGCAACACTGTGCACCCCTCTGTGGTGCCTAGGTATGTTTGCAAATTAAGCTCTAAATGTAACAATCTTCTCTAAGTAAAGTGATAGAAATGAATTATGTAGAAACTGCATGACACATTTTAATGGGCTGTTAAGCTCCCCCCCATTAATCACTTTGTGATGCATTTTGCTTTTGTTCCAATGGTTTTTGGAAGTTTGCTTTCTATAAAATGCAAAAAGTTGCCCATAAAACAGATTCTAAAAGTCACTGGGACTGTTCAGAATTGAAGTGCAACCATATCAATTGCTAGTAACAACTGGAAGCTGAAGGTACCAAAGTGTAGATGTGATAAGACACAGGTCTTCTGTATTTTTCCCAGAGGAATCAGTGCAGAGGGTAATAGCTCTGGAACAGCTGTGCCACCAGACAGGAAGTCTTTTTCATCTTGAACCTTATGTCTAGAGAGTCCACCTCTCTGTATAAGTTTCAGACAACACAGTATGTCCTCTCCAAAGAAGTCTCCAAGTGTTAATGTGACCAGAGGTAACCCATTTTTCTCAGATGCAGGCTACTCCAGATATGACTGTAATATAACTCTTTAATAACTAGCTTTTTGTTTTGGCATTCTTGTCCTTTTTGTTTCAAGAACTTGTGTTTCATGTTAGAGTGACTGTGAAGAGATATGGTGTTGAAATACAGTACTTTTGAAGATGAACATCAAATGCATTTCCCTGCAATTATTTGACATTTAACGTTCTGCACATATGATAAACAAACATCTGGTATTTATTTTAGAAAATGCAAGCGATTTTGTAAGTTATTGCAAGCCTTATGGCTGTGATCTGAGATAGGCAGCTGTCTCCAAACCTGAAATCTTCACATTTTGTTTCCATGACCAGACTTTCAGCTTTGACTAACAGCAGCATGTTTCAAGTTCTTTTTCTTTTTTTCAAATTTTCACTTTCATTCAGTTTAAGAAGCATATCTCGCTTGGAAAATGATGCCTAAGGGCCTTATCCAAAAACACAGCCTTTGATAGTTGCCTGCACTGCAATGTGAACATCTTTATTTGAAAGTGCAAGTCTGGGAGCAGACTTGCCTATAGGAATGGGCCCCTACCTTACAAAAAATGAGGAGCATCTCGAGTGTGTATTTTTTTTCTTCCAGGAGAGAAATGTTCATGTTTTTTTTTCAAAAAAGCCTCACTTGTTCCTATTTCTAAAATCAATTTATTTCCTACAGAAGCATATTGCAAGGCACTAGCTGTTTCTACATATGAATTACTTCCTCTCTATTTATTCTACGTCTCCTAGCATCCAGGAGAAATATTCTTATTGCTGTAGCACTGTCTCCAAAAAATGCAGGTGGGTGACACATTTTTAAGACAAACATATGCAAGGGCTGGCATATGCATTTTACTTGAGGCCAGTTAAGGAGAAGGAAATAAATAACATTTAGCTTTGCACAATGCATCACGTAGCAAATCTGAGCAAACTGCTGGATAAAGAATGACACACAACACACACAGCTTGAAATTAATATTGCTTCTTCCTGTCATCATACATAACTGGGTTGTAGTATGGAAGACCTTATCTTCAGGATGAAAATCTGCCTTGTTAAATAAAATACAGTCATTGAGGGAGCTGTAGCAAGGGAGCAGTTTTGCCAGCTTTTAGCACTCCTACTGTAGGAGTTCAACAGCCTGAGAAAATAAAGCACTGAGTGCTGGAGTTTGATTAACAACAGGAAGCTTTTTGTTGTGGGCATCTCTTGTGGCTTGAAAAGCTGTACAATCCATCACTTGACACAACATACCAAAGCAAATATTTTTAGAGAACCGTGTCATTTCCCTAGATAGCATACAGTGCTCTGGGTCAGATTAACTGCTGTGACGCTTCACTGTTCTGTCAAATATTTAATTAAGCAAGAGTTGATCTACTTTCTTAACACTGCTGTTGATTTGGCCAATCATGCTTTCTCATGAGGTATACACAACTATGACTTAATTCTTTAATTTCTTAGATTGTAATGCTAAGTAGGAATGGGACAGGCTCCAGTAGAAATTCTGAAAATAGTCTAATTAATTTGGTTGGAAAATTACTTCCAAGTCTTCATTCTCTTGACATGAGTAGTCATTACAAGAGCACAACTCCTTGATTAATGACAGGTTGTAAATATTCATCCTGGATTTAAGTGAAAATAGTTAATCTTATAAACTACCTCAAATCTTTGTGTAAAACTTGCAGCGATACTTGCAGCAGCTCCAGAAAGAAGGTGGGGAGAAAATATTGCTCTTATTAAGATCTGTCCTTAAGAGACTGAAGTCTTTCTCATTGACCTTGACAGCAACATCCTGAAAGCCCCAAAAGGGAAAGCAGTGACTTGGCAAACAACAGTTGTGCCTAACAACTGTCCCCAGTCAGCATGTTTTACTGAACTGATGCTTATGTGACTTGGCAAAATGGGGAAGCACGGAAGAAGAGATGAGAAAACATTCAAGCCAAAGACACAGGAATTCTTGGCAGCAAAAGGGAAATGAACCTTTCTTTAGCAGTTGAAATATATATTTCTCATAATCTTCACCTTCTGCTCAAATCCCTTTCTGCAGAAGAAAAAACGTAAGTGTAAAGATTCCCCCCACCTGAAAACAAAGAATAGAGTCAAAAGATGCTATCAAGCTGAGCTACTGATGCTGTGGTCACAGAATTGAGTACAGCAACTTTTCTCAGAAGAAGATCAGGCAGTTTCTATAGGAGAAAATTTAGGATAATGGTGAAAAAGTATGACTGATAAACATAAGAGAACCTCAGTCATCATTATGAAGCTGGTTCAAGAAGGAAAAGATGCAGAAAGCCTAAGAAAAATGAAATCCAGAAACATAAAGGAAAAAAGAAAAGACAAGAAAAGAATAAAGCTTCTGTGTCTCTGACAGAGAAAAGATAATGCTTGTGTGGGCTGTGTTGCATCTGGATTCATGGCACATTCTCCCACTCTTATGTTAATTTTTTTTTTTGCATAAATCAGAAGCAACTAATTAAAAAAGAAATATTTAATTCTGACATGTTCTTTGAACTGGTGTTCCATCTGGTTTTGTTTGAATAGTAAAATCTGCTGTAGTCATAAAAATTGGCAAGCAGCACTCTGGTAAAGAGAAACAAAAGAGACTCAGTACAGCAGGTTAATACACTACCATTTTAACTGGAGCCATTTCCAGAATTCAGCAAACCAAATCGCTCCAGTATGGGAACCATAAAGATCAAATGGGAAAGAGAAATGCTGCGAGGGGGCCGGGAGCGGCGCTGCCGGCGGCAGGAGCGCGGTGTGACAGCGGGGTGTGACAGCGGGGTGTGACAGCGGGGCTGGGGCACAGAGCTCGGTGTGACAGCGGGGCTGGGGTGCAGGCAGAGCCCGGTGTGACAGCGGGGTGTGACAGCGGGACAGGGGCACTGAGCCCGGTGTGACAGCGGGACAGGGGCACTGAGCTCTGTGTGACAGTGGGGCTGGGGTGCGGGCAGAGCCCGGTGTGACAGCGGGGTGTGACAGCGGGGCTGGGGCACAGGAGCGTGGTGTGACAGTGGGGCTGGGGCACAGAGCCCGGTGTGCCGCGGGGCTGGGGCACAGGGCCCAGTGTGCCAGCGGGGCTGGGGCACAGAGCCCCGTGTGACAGTGGGGCTGGGGCACAGAGCCCCGTGTGACAGTGGGGCTGGGGCACAGAGCCCGGTGTGCCAGCGGGGCTGGGCACTCGCAGCCGGGCAGAGCCGGGCAGGAGCCGCTCCCGGCAGAGCCGGGCTCGCCGCGAGGGTGAGACGCAGCCAGGGCACACGCCGGGACACGGAACCATCCCCCTGGCACTCATTTGCAAGCTCCATCTCACACATTGATGTGGGGCTTTGATGCAGCGCCGTCGTTATTCAGAAGACTCAGAAAATACCTTTTTCCTAATTTATTTTTCTTACTGGAACACTATTTAAAACCTGGACGCCAAGATACAATAAACTCTGATAACAAAGGGTGGAAAATGTAATCGTATTGGGTTTTCTATAGACTCTGGGATCTAAGCAATCAGCATCTTGTGCCATTCAAATCCTCTCTGTAGCAATGGAGAGAAAGGCTGATTAACTCCCAGTGCTTTAGAAAAAGATTGTTTTACATCTTGCAGGAACATATCTTGCTGTGAAATATTACTTCTTTAAAATGAAAACCTTTGCTTCAGCACTACATTAACTTGCAAATGGATAACCTAAGACATGTACAATGACTTGGTCAAAAAAAAGGAGGAATGTGAATGGCCCCTTTCTCCAGCTAAGATACTTAGGAACTCTTGCTGAGCAATAAATGAGTCAGGAACGTAATACTTTTAATTAACGTTTTCTGAATACTTATTTGTAATTTACATTTAATTTTAAACCTGAGCTTAATCCTCTGATCTGGAATGAAGACAACTATTTAGTGCAGTTTGAATGTGACCTTCCCTGGTTTGTGTTAGAAACTATAGAAAAGGGAAACTCTATAGCAATACTTGCAGAACCACTCTTTTCTGAGAGAAGGACATAATTGTAGGACTTTCTTTCCCCTAAGTGTACTGAGCAACTAATACACAAATGGGAAACAAGTAATCCAAAGCTTCTCATTCAGCCTTCTTCACATGCGAATAACCAGACTTTGGGCGGAAAAAATTGAATTTTGCCTATTAAGTTCTTTTGGTTTTTTGTGCCAGCTGCTGTCAGGAGGTACAGGCAGAAGGGCTTGATGTATAATTGTGCTATTTTGAGTACAAGTACAATACTACATGTGTAAACACACAGTAATAACTTCTCCTTCCTGTTTCACAGCATACCTGTGCTAATGGTAGGAAGCTGCTAAGCAAGGGATGATATGCTGGGCAAAATTAAATCTCTCCTGTCTCAGACAGCACACCTCGATGGCATAGATAGATCTGACTGTGCAATCACTGTGTTCACTGTCAGTTCCACTGAAATAACTGGAATTTACTACACTCAGATATTTTTGAGAGTTCAGGCTTCGTGTTTTCTATAAAAAATCACAGCAAAATGAGGAAAAAGTGCCAGTGTCTGTGATATAATACTTTTTAAGTCTAATTTCACTGGAATAGGTGTACAACCTGTGTCACATGGAAATACATGTATTTTCTTTTGATCAGCTTTCTCATCTTGGAAAATCAGCACAGTCTCTTTAAATCAGTCATTCATCCACAGGAGTCTGGATTCATTTATTCTCTGTTAAATGGAACTGTCAGTTTTGTCGCATCAAAATTCGATTTTCTATTTCATACACATTGTATATGATGATTTTAATTTACTGCTGGGTCACCAAGCAAGTCACTGCTTTTTTACAATATGAGTTTCTACTACCTTCTAGAAAAATGTCAGGTAGCTACAGTTAGACTGTGTGGTGAGGGTGCTGTAAATGTTTGGTGAAAAATGAGAGACAGACTGCACATGCAAAGATTATTTCACTTTTCTGGTATGTTCCTCACAGCTCTGAGGAAATGCACACATGTAGATTAAATACTTCTGAGGCTGTGACTTGGAAAACTCACTGCTGAGAGTGGAGCTCTTGTCCTGTGCCAGAGGAGGAAGTGGGGCAGCAGAAGGGATGCACAGGTCACTGACTACCAAGACAACTTCCCCCAAGTGCTAAAGCAAACCTGGGAGACTGGCTACCCCCAGCTCTGTCCTCCCCTCAGCAAAGCATGCCCAAAATCTAGGCAGGAAGATTTTATTTACAGGGTTTCTTTGGCCAGATAATGGCGCCTGGTTTTTGTATCCCCACTCTACCTATCTAAAAGTTACTCTGTCTGCAGTTATGTAAAGAGAAAAACTATTGATTTTTAAGAGCTGTGGCTTTTAAAAATAAACACAGGATGTATTTTCTTAGTAAAGCATATCATGAAAGGGGGGAACCCTCCTATGGACAGCTAATTTTTAAGGCCTGGTAAGAACATTTAAAAATTATTCTGTGCTATGTTAACCTTTCAGTCCATCACCTGAAGTTAATGGCATTTGCATTGGAGAAAAACCTGCTCCTGTTATGGCTGAAAGACACTTTAGTGCAATAATCTGTAACTTAAATACAACCAGTTAAAACATATCCTGATATGTGATGGGACACATGGATCCTTTCATCATCTTCAAGAGGATCAACACCAGAAATGAGTTTAGCCTGAAGTGTTCAACACAGAACGCTGCAATGAAGAGAAAGACCAGACTCCACAGGTACAGCTGGTTGCTGAAGTTATGTGTAAACAGTACTTCCCTGATGAGAAGCCAGTTGTGCCTGAAAACTGAATCTCAGCTCAATGTTTGGTAAACTGCATTTTCTCTGCTAGCAGCTTTTGTTTACCAGTCAGCTTTGGAGGTTATTCTGATGCCTTTCAAAAGACTTTTTTTGAAACCTTAAATGAAAACATTAGAGACAAAGACAAAATGAAATTAAGTGTTTCCTTTTTGAAAGATACTTTTTTTTTTCTTTTATTTCTGCGGGGGCAAGAAGACAAATTGCTTTCTGAAGGGCAGGTATTTACCACTTGGAAGAAATCTCATTTATCCTTTCACTCTACCTATTTTGCTACTGCTGTGAAAATGTCACCTAATGGGCAGAACAGAATTGAACTGGGACAGAAAAGCAGGATGACACAAGGGCAGGAGAGGTAAATAATAGCTCAGCAGCAGAAAATCTGGAGCCTGGATGCTGGGATGGGGAAGGGCCCATAGGACTCATCAACTCTACAGCTTCATACTACTGTGCAGGTGTGGAAAGAGTGAATAAAAATGCATAATCTTCTCTGCAAAGCACTCAGCAGCACACTCTCATCTCCAGCCCAGGGTGGGCCCCACGAGAGCAGAGACCTTTAGCTCAGTAATAACTCTGCTTATTAGAACACACCTCAGCTGTGTGCTCCTAGCCAAGGCTCTGTTTCCAGCCACTGCCCTTAGTCACTTAACTTCTAGCCCTGAGCTTTACCTCACCCTAGTCTGACACCTGCCTAGTCTCGGAGATTAATTTATTTCTGCCAGACTCAGAAAAATCTCCCTCTGAGATGCCTTCCTTCACATCTGCACAAGGTCCTGGCTGGGGTTTTGCTTAAGATGTGTTGTTTGGTACCGAGTGGGCAAAGCTGCCTCAGCCCCCACAGGGTCTGCAAACCATCTGGGAGAGAGCAGAGAGCTCCCCTACCCAGCAGAATGGCACAAACCACTGATTTCTTGGTGTGATGGCAGCTGAAAAGCCAGCAAAATAGAACAAGTATTTTGAGTCAAGCCAAACATCTGAACCTGGTGAATGGGAAAAATAAAAACAAAAACAAAAGAGAGAGAGAAGAACCACTTTGTACAAAGTTGATTTAATTTCCGTGAAATAAAGAAGAACAAGATGTGATGGAAAAAAAAACAAAAATGAAACTAAACAAGCCAGTGGTGGTTAGTTTAAAACTAGTTTTAGTTTAGATTTAAAGATTTTAATTTCTTTCCCTCCTGGAACCAACTAGTGAAACTGAGATAAATGTACAAAATTATTTCAGTAGTTGCTGAATCAGTGCTTTTGGTGGACACATTTTTAATTCGCTATCTCAGCTCTAAAGGGCCATCTGTCTGACAGCCATTGAGGGGATGTAGGGCTGGCCTGGGAAGTAGATGCACAGGTAATTACAGAGCTACATACAAACTACTCAGATCTCTGCACAGTGGATCCCCTGGAAAAAATGAAACTATTTTAATGATTAGGCTGGCAGTGGGGGCTCAGAGGGGCTCTGCTTCTGCTGCTCCTCCATCTGTTGCACTCAGGATTGCTTGAAGCCACACAGGACTCCCCTCTGTATTAGGCCTGATGTTGAAACATTTCAGAGGGAGGTAGAGAGGATTTTCTTCTAAACTGCATTTTGCACCTGCACTACCAGAGCAATAAGGCTGCCAATGGTTTTGCACAGTTCTCTGAGCATCTCTCCAGCCTCCCCAGAGTGATAAATCTATGGCTGGGAACTTTCTGGTACTAAAATAGCTCTTAAAGCACTTTGAATAATCAAAAAACCTTCATACTTTGTAGGGCCCTTTTATTTCTCACTCTCCCTCTAGTTTAATTTCAGTACTTGCCTTTGTGAAACTCTACCATTTATTCCCATGTCACAGTAAATAAAGGTATGAATGTATCCTGCTGGGTCAATTAACCCCGGTTCTGTGCTGTGTCACAGTCTGTGCTGGCTGTGATTTCCAGAAAGGAATATTCTTTTGTCATTCTTTGCCCATGTGCAAAGCATGTTAAGACCGCTAAGATAACTGTAACACTTTTCAACACAAAGCTAACTCTGCTTTTTGTGATTTCTGGAGTGCAGTTATGAACAGTAAAATGACATGAACTAAATTCATGACTTATAATCTAAAGTGGCAGAGAAGACAAAGGACTGACAGTTTTTGTGCTTTAATGTCAGTGTGCTCCCTAATGATGGGCAAGCCCCACCACAAAGCCTTGAACTCCAGCTCTTAGGTTGTCCTTCAAAGGCCAGGAAAACTGGGAGGCTGAGATTTCCCAGTTTTCAGGCTATTCTATACAGTAATATGCTGCACTTCACTTCTGCACCAAACTCCAAAAGAAACAGAAATCATAATAAAAATAACAGGCACTGTTGACCAGCGCATCCATGGCTTTTTATGTGAAGTATTTAGATAAACTTGCTGGGCAAAGTCAGCCTAAACATCTGCCTGATGTAAGAATAAACCTGTTAATGAAATGAATGTGCTGTGCAGCAGCAAATATAAATACTGACTATGTTTTTAAGTGAATATCTGATAAGGAAATCAGCTATGACACAGATGAAAGGTCAAGACACCAAATGATGAACTGCAATTATTTTCAGAAGTGATATGGAAATAAATCAGTATTAATCTATATACCAGTTCACATCAGTGATGCATGCTCCCTGGGCTACACTTACAAAGGAGCAAATAATGAAGAATATAGGTTAAAAAGTAAAGGAATGAAGACAAATGTGGAAGGTAAATTCCATCTCAGAGCTCCCTCTCAATTCTGATGAAGTAGTGTATACAGAAAATGCTTTAAATCAATGGGAGTATATTTTCCTTGCACAGCAGAGTTAGTGTTAAATAAACAACTGATATTTCAATCAGTGAAGGAAAGGGGGATCTCCCAGGCTGTTTTTTGAGGAGACCTATTGTTACCTCTCTGGCCTTTCTCCAGACTCCTGAATGCTGAAAGATGCAGAGGGAGAATTTTGCACCAGATCAGCTGATGCTCCAGGGCTGTCTGGTCTAGAGGTCTCGATTACTGCAGGGGTTGTAGGTGCCAAAGGTGCCATGGGCAGTGAGATAGGGACTGGCAGGCAGAGGCCAGAGGGAGCCTGGTGCTCCCTGTGCCAACCCCTGAGTTTGCAGGTTCATACGTGGTATCAGGTCTGTGTCCTGCTGAAAAACCCAGCAGTATAAATTTGGGCTGGTTTGGCTGGATTTGTGTCATATTAGCCAGAACACACAGTAAGGAGTTCATCTTAGTGTAAGGCCCCATGACAGCTGCAGAATGACAGATAATGCTCAATCCAGAGCATACTGTCCACTTACATTAACACCCTGTTAATGTTTTTGAACAAGTTTGAACTGGCAGAGAGTGCTTATATCAGGCTAGTGCTTTTTGGTTTATGGCTGCAAAGTTTTGATCTGATACCAGGATTCTTAAAGCTGCATTTATGGTTTTCTCCTACCCCAGACATAATGTGAACTGAACATCTCATGTTATTAACGAACACATTTTAGTCTCTGGGCAAAGTGGAGGTCTCACTCACAGTTACAGGATGAGAGAAAAATTGTGCCACCCAGAAACTGCCATTCAGCTTGGTGGGAGCACAAAGATTTGTGTTATATGCATTAGAAGAAACATTTTGATAGAAAACATACAGATCCTGCAGTAAAAGTACCCAGAAGGTGTTGCTCCTTGTAGGTTTGCAAACCCACCCCGCGATGAGGATTGATGGCAGCCCAGGCTCCCAGTGACCCTGGTAATAGGCAATCAGTCTCCCCTCAAAGCCACACACGTGGGTTTCAAGTGTCCCTGTGGGGGCTCCTCTGGAGCTCCCCCTGCTCCTGCCCTGGGGCTGCTGGCCGCAGCCCATCGGGGCATCCCTGAGACACAAGGTCCTGCCAGGCACAATGGCCTGCGGCTCCTTCTCAAAGGACTGAGAAATAAGAAGCAAAAAGACCCCTAGAATAAAGATTTTGCATGTTATTTTTTCAGAGAAGTGTAAATGTAACTGCTTTCTTAAACGTGAACATTAAATCTACTCTGTAAAAACACAATTACTGCTGCCATGGCAGGCATCACTTGTCCCTTTTGAAGGAATGCCTTGAAAATGCAATCATAAAATCCTTGTGCATTATGGATTTCATTAACATTGTACTCCCCTAGGATTCCCAATTGCACAATAACAGGAGTTCTTTAAATTTTAAATACCACAGACAGGAACAATTTCACTAAAACCAGATGTGAAACCCTTGCATGGGCCTTCTTACTGGTTCTAAGTACTGAAACTGGCTGGTAATTGATACCTACTAACATGTTTGTTGTTCAGATTACAGAAATGGAAACACTATACTATTTTTCCTGTGAAAGGATACATTAATGAGGGACAATGACTTACATTGCAATGGCAGTTCCCTGCTCATGATTAAATTAAAGGTCTGGTTTTATTTTTTATTCTAAATTATGCTGTTTCAAACTGAAGGGCAGTCAAGTGTGTGAAACATAAGTGCAATAAACAAGTAGGCTGGGCATAAGGTTGGGATGCTAATAACATCCCATATAACAATAAACTACCTTCACACATATTTTTGGCAGCCCTTGTTCCCTCATGCATATCTTTATTCCATTCATATTGGAAAATTCACAGACTTATTAATGTGTTTTTAAAGAAGAAATTCAATCTAGAGTGACTCTGTTTCTGATTAAGGAATCACTCCAAAGCTCATGTTAGTTGAGCAATTTTCAAAGTGTGTTTGAGGGTAAAAATAAAATGGAGAAAGTGCAGGGCAGACTTGCGGTGCGACTGTACTATGGTTATTTTGAATCTAAGCTTTGAAATTGATTTTCAAACAACTAAGGAAAGGAAGGGAAAGGCAACTTTCACGTAACAGAGCCCTGTAAGCAGGTGGAACTCAGATGGACTCAGGAGTTCATATCTGTCAGCCACAAAGGAGCAATCTAGTTTTTCCACAAATGATAGGATTCAGGTCCACAGATGGAACTCATGCAAACCCATTACTAATAACAAGCCAACACTATTTTCCTAATTATTTTCATCAAAATGGTCCCAAAGATTTCAACAGCTCAAAGGAGACAATAATATCTCATGCCCTCCAGACGTCCTCTAGATACCAATCTCCTTTGGTTGATACTCAACGAGGTTTTCTGTTTCTTTTGTCTTAACAAAAACATTAACCTTGAAGGGAGAGGCAAAGGGAAGAGAAAGGAGAACTATAATATTTCCCCTATACAAAGAAACCCCAACACACTGAGGAGATTAATATTTGGAGCTGAATTTTCAAGCTGTTCTGCCCATGGATGACTGTACACAGCTCATATAGATGCCCTAGTTGCATATGCACGTTAGCAGCTCAAAGACAGATATCTCTATTTAACCAGCTGCAGTGTTTGTGTAGGTATGGAAACCTGCAATTATGAAAAAATTAATGGTTAACTGATACACACAAAACTTCTGTCTCCCAGACAAGGGCAAATAGGCAGAAATCTTCACTTTGAAACTTCTAAGTTCAGCATTGCTGTATCCTTCAGCTTTGTTTTTTTGCTGTTGAATATCTTCTAGAGTTCTGCACTGTGCAGCAAAAATCCATTTATGCTGCACTGCACAAAAGCAAATACTTCACATAAATGACTAGTTTACAATAGCATGCACAACAAAGCAGAACAAAGTGACCTCAGTCCTTCACATACAAGTGCCTTCCTGCTTTTTATAAAATATTACAATTTTTTTTCCTATGGATAATTTCAGAGTACTTTATCAGTTACATGTCCTTGGTTGTTTGTCTGTAAGCTCTTATGGAGATGAACATCTGTTCCCAGGGATATTTGTACAGAGGAAACATGGGACTTCAATATTTTATCCAGACACAAATTCACAACATGCACTTACTGCCAGTGGCATCAAGACTTTGTAGAAGATGGAGGTTCATATGCACAAGGACCCTCTTATTGAGGTTTCTGGGAGTCCAAAGCCCTTAGCACTCATCACAAGATGGTCAATTAATAGGAAAGCATTAGGAAACAGTTGGAAGTTTGAATTATCGATGTCAGTGTAGAACTAAACCACAATAAAATAAGCATAATCAGAGCCAAATAAGAATTATCAGAGCCCAAGATGAGTTAAGTTTTTGTACCTTGTAAAAGGGGATGATATACTGAATCTCTGCACTAGCTCAGTTCCTTCTACTGCACAGGTTGTGCTCTGCAGCAAGTGTAAAGCATCTCTACTCAACACAGTGAATCTTCAAGCAAGAACTTGTAGGCTCATTCCTGGCAACAGGACACAGCTACAGCCTAATTGCTCTGTGATGAAATCTGCCTTGGGGATGCTGGTCCCTCCACATGGGCCCTGGGAGCAAACGAGATGTCCAAGGGACTACTCAGGGAAATAGCTCCTGCTGCTCCTTCCAGACCAGGAGCTGGGTGAAGAAGATGAGAACTGTGGCATGAGCAGCACAGCATGCAAGTAACCACCAGCTTCTGGGCAGATGTGGTAGCTGAATGCAGCAAAAAGCTGCTAAACATTATGCTCAGTGGTTTTTTCAGCCCCTGAGCACCCTGGTTTATGGCAGGAGGAAAAGGAGGCTGAGAAATTCATGTACAGGGGGCCTGAGGTACCCTGAGCTGCTTTAAGCATAAAACCTGGAGTAGTCTGAATTCTGTTATGTGTCTGTTATTAAAGAAGTTTATGGTCAAAAGAAGTCCTTTGAAACTTTTTCTCAGAAAGATCTAGTTCTAAGTGAAAGGATTAAGATATATAGATATATAGGCAATATATAGGTACGTAGTTATCATAACTTAATAAAGTTAATAAGCACACAGAACACATGAATGAGATTTGACTAACTCTCTTGTTTTGATTATCTGGTCATAAATGTGCAAGTGACAGCAGAAAAGAAGGAAACAAAGGAAAAGTGGCGGCCCTGCGACCAGATGAAACACATGGAATTTGATTCCGATGCATTCCACCCTTTTTCCATGTGCATTCCATGGCTTGCAAGTGGCAATGATTAATAACAAGCCTTGCACTTAGATAAGGTTGAGGAGATTTTAGTGTTTATTCCTAAATAATGAAAAAGTATCAACAGATATTTTTTTTTTTTGCCTCTCTGAAGTCTGATTAGGTCCATTGTACTCAATTGCCAGGAGCTCAGGATGCACAGGGGCCCCCAAGCAGGACACCTGAGAGGCCTGTTGTGTGCCAGGGATCAGAAATGAAAGACTTCCCCCTCTTTCTTCCCTTTTCTAACTATTGCTCAACACGTTTTTGAGCTTTCTTGCAGACATCAAACCTCACAGGAAACATCAGTGTGAACACTTGTATGAAAGGCTAATAAGGCATTGTTTTCATATGTCAGTTAGTAATTTCCTATAGAAAATAACAGAAGTAGGAGGAATGTCTCAAATCTATGAACAAGTTTTCAATATTAGTAATATAATATGCTTAAGCATTTCTCTTAGCTTTTGTCAACAGAAATAGATTCTAGGTTTCAGGTAAGTATTGTAAGTCAACTTAAAATTGAGGAAAATCAATGGTTTTTCACATAATTATATTAATACTTCCCTGCTCGTATAGTTTTTTGTACACAGTAATTGATATGAATAATCTGAACCTGTTCAAGAGTTATGTACCATTCAGCTATGTACCTGATAATATTTAACAAACAAGTCCAAAGAGACTGACTGAACTCAAGGAGTCTCTTCATGGTAACAAATGTTTGCAGGATTTCTCCTGTGCTAGCAGAGCAAAGCCAGGGCAGCCCATCTTGGTAATGAATGTTGTGTTTAAGGATGTGGAAGAATAGCCACCAGACAGAGACCATTGAGCTCATTCTGTGAGTAACACATTCTAGAAGGGACATAGGTCTTCTGAGGTGAAATCTGAGTGCATGAAAACACCACATTGTATTAATGCTTAACTGTAATCAGCTAGAGACATAGCACATGCTCAGTTTACTGGGACATTCCTCTTTAAGTGCATGTTAAACTAATATTGACTTTTCCACTAAACCAAAATCTCTGTTATTTGTGCCCAGAAGACTGAAAAAACAATAGATGTGGGAAGTAGAAGAATTAATCTTCCTGACCTTTTCTTTTTCTATGCCTTTGGGAGTAAGTCTTTTTTTGTCTGTCTAATGGGGAATATGAGTTATTCCCTTGCAACAATTCTTAAATTATGTAGAAGTACTTCACTGTGTTATTATTTTTTTCTTTCTTTTGCATTCTTCACATCCAATAAACTCCACAGAGTATTATTAATAACATCTTTAAAATGTTATCTTTTTACCTGGATCCATTCTCTGATGGAATCTTCCCCTGGGGTCCATCCATTCTCAGGGTAATTTAGCCGGGCCCTTTCTGAAGACCAGATAGCGCTGTACTGGGAGGAGACAGTGATTTGATCAGAGTGAATCTCTCCTGACTCCATGCCTAGTGGTTCCATGCACTGGAAATCTGAAGAAAAATAAATTACCATCATTATTACGGTCAGCTTTTTGATTTAGACTTTGAATAATAAGAACATTTACCTGCTTTGAATATGAATATCTAAAGAATTTATTGTTATGTGACTTTGAATACTTTAGCAACTTGAAGTGAGGCAGTGTTGGGCTTGTGGTGTCATTCTTAATACTGCCATTTGAGTTGCCATGGCAATTCCTGCAATAATAATGCTATACAAATATTTTAGCCCAGTATTGTGGCCATTTCAGTGCAGGACAATAGAACTGTCTATCCTAGGCTAGCACAGACACTCCTGTGGATTCATAATATAGAACAATCTATGTTCACCTCAAAATTATGCAAAAACCCAGAAAAGATAAATTAGACTATTTTATGAAATAATTTGATTTTAAAACTATTTACTTCAGTACAAAAAAATATAAAATGCTTAAAACATTTATTAAAATTTTATCCATTCTCTTTGGATTCTGGACACTGGAATGAAATAGATCAACAAAATTTGAATTCAGGCCACAAAATTATTGACCCTAAGGAAATTACCAGCTCTTCTGTAATGTGGTGCATTGTAAATGAGTTGATCATCTCCATTCAATCTCTTTTTGTTTACACAAAAATTACCTAGCTAATTTAGAATCAATTGACTTCCTAATCACTATGGTGAGTTCAAAGGTTGGTAGGGCAGAGTGACTCAATTCTTCTCTCAGTCTTTAAAAATAAAGGCTCCAACCCCTACTAAGGGAAGAGAAGCCACGAGCTTCAGACAGATCCTCACACCCAGGTGCTCCTGGGCCTTCATAACAAGGGCACCCCAGTACAAGGGCAAGAGAAAAACCCTCATGTGCCCATGCTTCTGTTCAAGGACTTCACACTATAAAATAGAATTAATTCCTTTATTAGAAATTAAGCTAACATAACTCTGTGAAATTGAGTTGGATATATGTTGGATATATGCTCCTTTTTATTGCACCTTCTCTGGAGCTGATGTGTCTCTAATAGGGGTGGGTGCTGAGCTGAAAGCTTCAACAGCCATGAGTTGGAAAATTGAGCTTTAAATATACAAAGTTTTGTGTTTTCGATGAAAATTAAAGTATTGTGGGAAAAAAAAAAACCCAAAAACCAACTTAAATCTTTTATCAAAAATTTACATTTGGTAACATTCTCAGAGTATTTTACAGGAGCTGTAGATGGGGTTTCCCATAACTCAATCATACCAACAGCATTTCCTGTGGAATAGGACCCTCTCTTCCAGTTCTGTGCTGCTTCAATGTATTATGTACATGGTGAAGTACTGAAGCTGAACTACAGCAGGGCAAGGCTCAAAGGAAAGGAACTTCTGCATGAAACCTACAGGAAAGCCATAAGGCACTACAGAGAATGCAAAACATGATAGGGGGAGTAATATCAAAATACATAAAAAGTGTCTGATTTGATCCAGACACATTGGATTTCCCTGTAGGCTACTGAGAGGGACAAGTAGCTCCTGGGGACACCTCACATGCCTGGGATAATTAGGTTGGACTGTCCTCTGGAGGTGACCAGACAACACAAAGAGTAAGGGTGGCTGAAATTAAACGAGAGAATTTGCTTCTCTGTCTAAGTCTGCAGCATATAAAATGCTTCCTCTTGTCATCCAAAAGGGTTTTCATACACACCAACTTCTGTTCTGCTGTCCTGTGTTTAAGAGCTGAAGGCATCTTGGCATAGCAGATATTATTAATTCTGATTTCAGAGTGATGGTGCATCTACAGCCTGGGTAGGGTGACTGTGGAGGAGGGGGACACGGGGGACACAAATTGTTTGTGCTGGTTATGAAGGGATGGGAGCAGCACCTACATAAGGAGAAACCAAACTAGCTGAAGGTACAATGCTTTCCACAGAGGCTGTGAGTCCCCATTCCCTCTTCCTGCCTACATGTGTGTAAGAAAGCTGTTAAAAAAGCATGGAGTGGAGGAGAGATGGGGAGTTACAGCTAAATTTTCAGTTTACTCATTTTTCTTTTGTCCCTTTTTTCATTAAACAAGTACATCAAATCTGTATGAATCTGCTCAAAACTCAGTAAAGACACAGAAAGGAGAGGGAGTTTGATATAAAGCGTTTGTTTTATCACTGAGGAAAGCAATGAAATCTGCAAGGACATGGTGTAACACGGCGTGTTATTTTCCTGTTTCCCTCACTTCATTTCATTCTCTGTCCAAAGGGTAAGCATGAAAAGGAGTCAACTGAGAAAAAAATACAAAACACAGAACAAAGCTTAGCTAGCTTATGAAATGGTTTAACAAGAGCACATATATTAAATGGGTTCTTTTTATTCAAGAAATCGATCATCAGAGCTTATTCCATGTAATAAAAGAAGGCTTTGGATAGTGCATTCATTGTTCATGTTTCATTGTTTTAATGCAAGTGTTCAATTGCTCTGCATTCCTGCGTTTCCTTGGTCAGCACAGTTTTTCACAATAATTATCCCAACTTCCTGGCAATACAGTGGAATAAAACTGTAAGGAGAATTCTGCTTCTTGCACTTCTTTTCAAAGGGCAGCTGTTCTTTAAAAAAAAAAAAAAAAAAAGAAAAAAAGGAAAACAGAACCAATCTTTCTCTACCCTCTTATTTATTTAAGGTTTCTTTAAAGCTTCAGACAACACCTGGTGTGCAAGAAGACATAACAGAGAGCATTTTCCAAGAAGCTCTGCGGGATAGATAAATACTGACCTTCTGAGACACCGCTCTGTGACACACTGTAGTTTGCTGAGAAGCCCTCCTTTGCTATTGCACTGTCAGTGTAGAATACCATTGAAAGGATCCCCGTTGAAGAGCGGACACGTCCTGGGTTGTTTTGCCCACAATAACGCCCGATGTGTGGGCCAACTGCAAAGAAACAGGACACAATAGTAAACTGCCAGGGCTGCTCTGACAATAGGTGCCACTACAATATCCTCCCAAGGACAGTCCCTCAGCAGGAAACGGTCAACCTCTGTAACAGCTCAAAATAACAATGCCATCAATATTGTTCATCAGCGATGAACAATAAATTGTTTATCCTACCCTGGCAATCATACTTCTAAAATGCTCTGGATAGCACTCCATGAACCTCTGAAAATGTACAGACCCAGGATTTAGAAAAGTGTCCTTCAAAGTGTGCAGAGAGGGCAGTGATGCACAAAACTACTCATACAAAGCACCACAAGTATTTTCCAAAGTGTGATTGAAGCACCAATTTATGACAAGAGCAACTGAATGGCCTGATTTGCCAACCTAGTACACAAGATGCTGTGTACTAGGAGTTCAAACAGTGCCTTCCAGGTTTTATGCTCTATAGAGCAGATGATCTGTTAATTTCATTTCAAACTTTGAAAAAACATTTTTGACTCATATTGAGGCTATGACCAATGACTCTTCATCCCCCTTTATTTAGGCTTTCAAAACCCCATAGCTCTCTTGCCCATATCATCAATATTAAGGAATATTGAAAAAGAATTTGAGAGTGAAATCTTAATCCTTTCAAAAGAGCAAGAATTTCTTAAGTATATCTTCATGTCACAGAATACACACACATACACAGTTACATGATCTCTCTTCATGTTAATACTGTATAAACCAGATTTTGGTATTTTTCAACATTTCCTGGGCAGTGAGATAATCTTTTTCCTTAATTAAGCTACTCAATTCACAACCAACATATGTGGCCTTCTAGCACTTGAGCATTCCCTACAGATAGGTCCCTAGGCTGTGGAATGGTGGTACATCTGTGCTTACAAACAATAAGAGAAGATAATGCTAAAACCCACCCATGGAGCCAATCATGAAAATAATCATGAGGCGTCATTCTAATGCTTACACCACTGGCTTTCCAGGCTTAAATTAACACCTTGTCATTTCTCTAGGAAGTCCATTACACTTTCAGTTTAAAATGTAAAATGTTTAGATATCCTAATTATTCACAGTTCAAAGAAAATCTGCAGCTAACATAATTTTCTAGTCCTTTATTGGCATTTTCCAACAAGTAAAACAGCTCCAGCTTGGAATAACTTAATACTTACTTATGTAAGCTACACATTTCTGTAAGGCCCTAGAGTTGCCAGAAAGAGGGAGCTCAGATGTTATAGCTCTTGTTGCCAGCCTGTGCTTTTCTATCCATATTCTGGCCACAGTAACTCTTCTGTTGCCTTGGCAATCCCATGGCATTTGAAATACCTGCCAATTCAGACTTTTTCCACTAAGGTTGTTCCATGAAGCATTGATAGAATGAAACATCCTATAGAGGATATGAATTGAATTCTTCCTCATCCCAGAAATCATTAAAGCTTCATGATTTTATTTTTCAGAGAGAGAAATTTGTTTAGACTATTACCATTAATGGCTTTTTAAAAACATAAAATAATGCCCCCACATTCCAGGTGCTGCAGGTTTCTGGTTTTGTGTTTGCTTTTGTTTTCTTTTGCATTTTCTGTGTGCAAACAGCTCTGATCCTGCTCTTTCTCAGAATGGCTTTCAAGATTATAGCTGCTGATGGTGTTCTGAGCTGCAAGAATGTAAGGAGGATAAGGCTACCATGTTATGGTGCTCTGAGCCTCCCTCCTCCCATTTCCTGCAGGGAAGCCTCTTTGAAAGGACAAACAGAAGAGAACTTTGTTTAAAGCAGACAGGCTTCAAGATTCCCCATGACTCACTGGTTTATAATTTTTAAGACATATTTAGTGATTATGCATTTGAGTCTTCAAGAGATTGGCCCTGCCATCACAGTACTATTCCCTTTGCCAGCTATGTGGATGCAAGTGCCAAAAAAGTGCAGAATATGACACAAAGAGGTATTGAATTTTTTTGTGCAACGTGTAAACCTTAGCCTGCTGAGCTAATACGATATTGATCTGAGCACAACTGGATGAAATAGAAATTCTCCTTCTTCCATAAATAGCTAACACAAAGTTCCTCCCTTCCATCATTTTTTTCCATTTAAGCCTTGAAAACTTTTGAATGACAATAAATTACCAAATATTTCATGTGTCACCACATCAAACAAATGCTGTGCAGGAAACCCATCTGAGGAATCATTCGGAGGGTGAGACTGCTGTCTGTTTAGGTGGACTATGCCACTGGTTATGTTTTACCATCTCCCTGACAATTCCTTAGGAAATGAGATGGGATTTCATATTAGACTGTATAGAGTTCTAAATGGCAATTCTGGGGCAGAAGGTGCTGAAAAGTCAGGAGGCCAGCCTCTAACTGTGGACCATCCTGTTGCTGTGACAGCACCCCTCAGTAAGGCTACTCCAAATGTCACTTGGATTATGTCCTCACTCATGGATGCTTCTACACTCCCTGTAGAACAAAGGCATTGCAGTGAGCCAGCCACCTCATCTGGCTGCCCATGCTGTAGCAACTTCTGAGACCTTGGCTCCTCTTTTCACTGACACAGCATTATACAGTGGAAATCTGAGGAACTTTCTGGTTAACAGATGGAGGGACAACTAAGAAATCTATTTTGCATGCATTTCCCAAAATGCAGAATCTAATTCTATAGCTGGGATAAATCCTTGATTAGTCTTAATAAGTATTTTGGAAGGTTTACAGATCAGAGTGCAGAATATATAGTAAGTGGCTGGTGGTTTAAGACTAAACAGAAACCTTATCCTAACTGATTCTTCTTTTCTTTACCATTGTTTGCCCTTCTTCAGAAAGAATATTGATATGAGGAAATTCTGAATATTACTGAAATACACTTTTACCTATCTAGCTGAAATATTAGCTTTTGGAATTAAGTTTAAGAACCCCCCCCCAAAAAACCCAAAAGCAAGGAAAAAAGGTGTATCAGACTTCTAAAACAGTAAAACAAATGTTATGTTAACTAGCCATGTATTTAATTTCAAAGTTGTTTTTTATAAGCTTCCTTGTATGTTGTGGACAGTATTTTCACATCACTGTGATTTTTATTGAAAAATAGTTGCACATAATTTAGGATGCTGAAGAAGAAACAGCCAAAAAATTAATTCCATCCTCACATTCCAGTAGTCAACCACACTGAGCTTGTGTATGCCCTTAGATCTTAATGGTTTCTCACAAGAGTGTAGAAAGCAACCACAACAGGAGAAACACACTTAGATTAATAGCAACCTTCATTTGCACTGATGTTAATGACTGCAGTAAAGCATTCTGCTTTGCTCTGTAATTCAGTGGAAGCTCTTGTGGTATTGACTGAAGCAGCAATGCTTAGGCTGTGGTTCTCAAACCATATGTAAACTTCTTTAAATTACGTTTGAGCTCTAGTAGACAGCCTATAGAGCTTCAAAGAGAGCTGCATGATGAATATGTGCAATTCATCACTAAAGCTAGGCCTCCTCTTGAGTGGGCTATTTTTCTTCAAAGTCATCAATGGAGTGTTCTCAGCAGATGCTGGCTGAGATATATCTGTGCCTTGGGCAAAGATATTTTTGGTATCTAGTTTATTCATGCAAAATCATATCTTTCTGTTCTGAGATCTACTCACTCTCCTGCTCTAAATCCACCTGTTATCTCTTTCAAACCATGGTCCCTTTTCTGTACAATATTTGCAACAAGCACCTGTAGTTCTCAGATATTCCTCAACAGGTTTTTTTTCACGAAACAAAATGCCAGGTTTGAGACATTCCTGAATGCCTAGCATTCCCCTCTTGAAACAGCAAAACACTTACACCACTGTTTAACTTCAGTCCTGGAAGGGTCCTTGGTGAATTCCTTTTGAAGGCAATCTAACTTCACATGCTTCAAAGATAAGCACGCATTTTGTAGAATCAAGTAGCAAATACTCAGCACTTGCCAGCTTCAATCCACTGAGAGGACAGCCAGGTAGGCTGAGGACTGCATGATTGTGACAGAGCATTTCAGGATTTATGTCTTTTTGAATGACTGTTACAGTTGCTGTCAAATTCTCTAACAGAAAATTGTTTTCCATCAGTGAAATAGAAATTATGTAGAAGTAAAATGTAAATGTAAGCTTACTGACTTTGACATATCCTTTTAAACATCATTGTGAAAATTTGTTTAAAAGAACATTTCTCTTTACTTTTTCGCTTTTTTTGGGGGAGAAGGAAAGAAAAAATAATCACAGCTGTATAAAACAGCAAATTTATTTCCTGCTGTTCTCTAGGGACTATAGCTTAATAAATTCTATAGTGAAAACATTTTCTACTTATGTTGGGTTTCATCTGCTCTAACTTAGGCATCTGAAGTTGACATCTGACTTAGGGATTCATAGCTTTCATTATAGTCAATGAGACAAGACACTCCAGAGGTCTTCTAACTATGTCCTAAAGTAGATGTTGAGACAGGACAGGGTGGGATGCTGTTCCCTGCTAGGAACAGAGGGATAGCTGTGCCTGGCTCAAATAAATGCTCATGCCTATTTTCCAGAGATGCATGTTCAGGGGGCTGTCCACCTAATTCTGCTGTAGTTGAGACAACAACTATTTTCCAAAAAACTGTTCTCTCTCTCCTATTACAATACTGCCATCATTCCAGGAAACCACAGCTGTGATGCTGTGGAGCAGGGGATGTGAACTGAGGGATAAACATTTTTTTCATACATTAAAAAAACGCTGTCACATTTCTATCAATGCAATAGCAGCTTTAACACAACTGGGCATGTGAGCAGCAATGCATTACAACAAAGAAAAATAACTTCCTTTTCTATGGATATATCACTAAACAGAGCGGGCCAGGGGACACCCTCTGGACCTGCAGCCAGTCACAGGGACTGCTCCTGGGACCAGGCCAAGAGAGTGACACAACCTGCCCCTGTGGGGCTCTTACTGGCTGGCCATGTCCAGCTTGCCTGTTGAGAATGATCCCTGGCTTTCACTGTCCTCCAAATCATGCTTAGGAATTTCTTGGGAAAGTGCAAATTGATGTGTGCTAAAACTGTGCAAGGGAGTGCACCAGCAAATTAGAAGTGCACACAAGCATATTAGTTAATATCAGTTAATGCAGAATACTTCTGCACAGGCTAAAGGGAAATGGACAAATGGCTCAAAGACTCACCCTGGGTGAGTCTCCCTCCATCAAAGGGAGCCATACTGTATAATTTACCACTGTGCAGAAATTTACTATTTTCATGTGGATACAAGTTAGATTTATTTTTCCCCAGATACTCTCTCTATATATTCTCCAGCATACAGACATTCTCTATCTTCAGTTCATGGCCAGGTTGTACCAGTGGTTTCCTGTGCCAGCTTTGCTCTTCAGCTGAAATAGTTCTCCCTCCTAGGGATTCATCCTGACATGCATTTATAGAAAAGCAATCACATTCCCTCTTTCTTTGTAGTGTTAAGTTAAACAAGAGAGACTGACTGCTGGCTGAGGATCATCCTACAGTGAAATGATGCAGCAAACATTTTTCCTACAACATTTTTGCTGCAACCTCCAACAGTTTATATCAAAGAAAACATTTTTTCCAGCCTACAATTTCTGTTGAATATTTACAAGTAAACATGCAAGTACCCTTAGTGGATGTCAGGATCATTTTCAGTGCAGAGAGTTTGTGAGACAGTTTGCGGAAGGCTGATAATGCCTGTTGATAATTGGTCTTCAGTATGGCTCAGCCACTTTTTTGAACCAGGAAATTACTGCTTTGAAACCCTCTACATTGACAATAATGCATTTCTTTTTGGTTATATTACACATAAATTGATTTACTGGATCATCTTTTCAAATATCAGTTTAAATGCAAGCTCTACAGGACAGATTTGGCCTATATACAAATAAACCTATTATTAAACGTTCCAGACATCATTATTGTACTATTAAAATATTGTTTTTCTAATTGAAGCATTAAATACTAAATAGTCTTTTAGCTACTGTTATGGATCTTTCTTCACTCCTTATTGAGGTGGACTGAAAAGAGCCATGATAAACCCATTAAGCATAAAATATGAAGAGAAAAGCACAAATATATGCTAAAAGACATATATTTCCTGCAGCATCAATGGAAGCTTTAAGCAAAATTATATTGGGGATTTATTTAGGAAAACAGTCAAGTTTTAATGCATTATTAAAGTGTATTCCTTAAGTTATGTTTTCATTTAAATCAAATATTAATGTAGGATTAGCAGTTTGTAGAAACTGCCACTGCTGTTCATAAAACAAACCAAAAAAATCTATTAATATGGGTTATCACACTAGTGGAAAACTGAAATAGTTGTAATTAGTGCCCTATACAAACAACATAAATCTTCAGTCACTGAATTTTGCTACAAATTAAAAATTAAGAAGAAAAAGGACAGTTTCAAGATGCTTCTCTTTATCAGCTTATGCCAAACACAGAAACAGTGAAAAAGGCATCACTAATAATCAGCTTTACATAGCTGTTTCCACACAGCTCATATAGGCATTTGGGCACCCTAAAGGCTGGGCATTCAGCTTGAACAATGCCTTATAGGCTGGAGCTGCAGCCTTTGGCTCCGGGCCCTTGGAGAGTTGGTACATGGCTGCCCTGCCTAGGGGAGATTTGGATCTTGCAGACCCAAGATTGTACATGAAAATCCTAGAGAAATCATGTAGCTATTTTATTTGTCAGACTCAGTGTAAAACAGGGCTATGGGGTTGGGCAGAAGGTGAAATGAGGGCTCTCTGGCTCCATAGGGTTAGCTAATATCTAGCTATGCACTTAGTGAATGTGCACAAGGTCAAGTGTGGTCAACAACTAAATGGAAAATTACTGAGATGGCAGAGACATTCCACAAGGGTACCCAACACACCCACCCTGACAAATGAGGCCATCTAATCAGAGATTATAAATTAACAAATTAAGATAAAACCTTTGGATTTGCTTAAAGTGTTGGAAGAGAGATCACTATAATGGAGGAACCCTGCAGTGCCCAGTCACTGAAGTCACCTGAATGAATAACTCAGTGACTGTTTACTGACCTGGGTAATTGTTTAGTCACTATGATTTCAACTGCACGGACACCAGATTTTCTCTGGCAAAAAGATTCTCTGCTTTGGCAGCTGGTCTGTAACACAATTCCTCTGCAAGTCAGAGGGTCAGTACCTGAAGTTCAGTTTCTTCAATTTGTTGGAAATGTCTGGACTATACTCTTGGGTTAGCTGTGAAAATTTGAGGACTCATTATAAGACTTCACATTAATTTATTTTAGTGTAGGAGGTTCATCACATATTACCACTGAACACAGATGTTTCTGCTAAGCCAACTGTTAAAACTGAACATATTTCATTAAAAAAAAAATCATTCACACTATGATATGCTTTACTGAATGAATTTACAGAGCATTTTCTCCATTTTTTTTTAATTCAACTCACTTCACATAAATCAAGCAAGGATCTCTCTAGCATGACAGTTTAAAAAATGGGACTATGCCTTCTGCACGCCACTACATAGTAATGGTTATGCATATTACAGTCCATTTTTCTCTTACCATCGGGGAATCCATCCCAGATTTCCAATCGGTCATAGCGACAGAATGCTCCCCCTGGAGTATTTGAATCAGGTTCTAGCTCAAAGCTTTCAAATTCCAGTACAATCTCTGACATCTTTGGTGCAAAGATAATGTAAGTGCATTCAAGGCTATTGGGATATTTTTCAGGGAATCCAGGGGACTTTATCACTCCACTTGATGAAGTAAAGTTTCTGGAACATTCAGGCCCTGTAGGAGAAGGAGAAAAATCAACGGGGTTAACACTGTGCTACTAAGCAAAGCAGTTAGCTGGAAAACAAATTAGGTTGTATTGTCTCTCCAGCAGCAAAGGTGGCTTTTCAATGAAACACCTCATTTTAATCGCCGCATTAATCATTCAGCCAGCTTGTTCCTATTATTGATAGTCAGTCATTTAAAGCCCAATCCACATATACTGTCTGATCTTCAATTTTCAATTTGTATGGAACAATATGAAAACTTGTACCAGCTCTAGAAAAAATTATGACAAATACAAAGTCATGTGGGAACAATGAAAGTGTAAGCTGCAGAAATCTCGACAGAGCCCTAGAGAAATAATTATAGCCCCTTCAAGCTCAAATCTTTAAATCTTATGGCTGACAGGCTTTTATTGGTGAAATAGAACTTTTTACAAAAGCGGGTGAGTGAATTCAGTAGAGGGAGTAGTGGTTTCAGATTCCTGGAGCACTGACTCAGTAACTCTGCCAGATGTGACCTATGCCTCCTTGACAAACTAAATGTGAAAGGTAATTCGTACATGTACTGAGGGTGAGTGACTCATTCTGAGTGGTGTTGACACAGGTGCACCAGTAAAATGTTGCTGTTAGTGTGGGCATGATAAACTGTGTGATTACAGGCAGTGTTGCTAGAAGTCACCTAATGTCAGTGTTGACACACCAGCTTTCCCTGATGTTCCCACCATGGCATAATGGGATGCTCCAAACAGTGCTCTTGGTGGAGCAGGAAACTGGTAGTGAAGATTTGAGGGTATAAAAGGCCAGGTCACTGGATTTGCCTTTGTGAGTACTGGGACAAACTGGAATCCCTCTCTTGTTGATAGATCTCATTTCTCCTTTATTCAGGTCCCTCAGGAATCCTCTCTGTGGATCCCACACCTGCAGATGTACTCAGAAGTCAGCTGCAGGCACTGCCCACACATCTTCCCACAAGGTCTGCCTTTTGACACTCCAGATTTAATAGAGTGATTTACAGGACTTGGGGCATTGGTGGATATCAGCTGGCCTGGGGAGTTTGAGTAGCATGACTCAAATGAAGGTCCTTAGACATGGAGCAGAGGAAGGACACAGAGAGCAGAGCTTGGTTGCAGCAGGCAGGTCTGTGCTGGAGGGTGGCGTGTGTGAGGCCCCAATCTGGATGAGGATGCCCAGCATCCTTAGAGACTGTAGTCAGGAGCCTTAGAGGATTTCCAATGCCTAACACAGATCATTGAAGGAAAACAGTCTGGCTTGTTGCATATATGAATACTCTTATTTCACTATAGAAAATGTTTTCATTGTGAATGTGCCAAACATATTACCCCCCACAGATCTGGCCACCTCCCAGCTAAATTCAGCACTCAAGAGAGAGGTCTGAATGAATTTACTCAGTTCAGGTATCCTTGCCCTTCAACAGACACTGAGAGGAAATTCTTGAACTATCACATCAATATTCAGAACACTTCATGGCATATTTTGGAAGATGTGGATATTGATGCTCATGTAACCTGACCCATTCCAATTTGGGAAATTACATTTTGCCTATAATTAAATCACCCCCTTACACATTAGTTGAATATTCCTCTTCTCTCCCTGTCATTCCCTTGTCTCCTTGTCATGCAGGGGAGGGTTATATTCTGGTTGTTGCTCTTCACTCCCACCAGTAGCTGCTGTTCCAGGATAAAATAGCTTTGCTATGCCATTCATAGTATAAACTGCTCTGTACTCCTCTTGGAATCCAATAAAAGATGCAATATAAAATGTAAGCCAGGATCATTATTGCTTTATTAAATACAGCCAGATCCTGGCTCCGAGTGTGTTCACTCGTCAGGCTCTTACACTCACACATAGTATCTTGATGCCAGCTTGCTTTATTTTAAACAAGTTTGAATCAATCTGGTGCAAGAAACAGAAACTGTTTTCAGGGGTGCTTTCTCACTAAAATGCCCTCCAAAGATTTTGACCCTTTACTGACACTGCGAAGCAGCTGCAGGAATTATATCAATACTGAGGCTATGAGGAACTCCATGGGCCAATGTGCATGGAAAACTGGCAGAAAAGGTTCCAGTGGAGATACCAAAAGTAGATACTTCTGAGGTGGAAAAACTACATGTGTACATGTGCATGAAACAAAGGAAGAGATATGAACTGAAGGAAATACAGAGAGGAGGCAACAGAGAGAGCAAAGAAAAAGAGATGACATTGGGGATAATTTAATCTGCTATCTGTGGGTGTCACTTAGCCAAAAATTCATTTGCCTTCTTGGTCGACACTTTCTTTTCTCTCAGTTTACACCATAAATTTAGTTGACTAAAGTTAGGAATGTTGAATGTGAACTGTATAGATACTTTCCTAGTGAATACGTCACTCGTGCGCCCTAAAATAGAATGTCTGCCCAAGCCAAAATGATGCAAATTTCATGTGGGCTAAGTGTTGGGCAAAATGTTTTAGTCCTGTTTTAGTTTTACAACTTCTTCAGTGTCTCTCTGGCTACGGAGCTGAATGAGAAGTAAAGAGTAATGGGCAAAAATAGATTGTGTGCTGGAATGAAGCTCAGCCTTCAGCTCAGCACCACAGGACCTTGGGCTTGGGATCATTCTTCCTGAGCCCATACCTGGGAAATGATGAGCTAAGTTGTGAATATGCTAAACCAGACATACTTGTCTGGTGTGAGCAGCTGAGCTTCACCTTTCACCTATGCAAAAGGGTGAACTGATTTATTTGGCACAGATATTAAAATGCAAAACTGGTACAGCATATATGCATTTTTTCAGAAGTTAAATAGGGCTGTGTTCCCACAGCAATGATAATTTGTATCCTTTGTGTACACATGGCATTTTCTAACACTGCATGGTGATAACTGTCCTGCCTTAATATACAGTTTATGTGGAATGAACTGGAGTTAAAGTTGCTCTGGGAGCCATAATTTTGCGTTTCCTGACTTCCATGTGTGTAAAATCACATTCATAATGCCATCTTAACATGGTAAATGTGCATCTTTGAGGCATGTAAATGACCACACAAGGAAATAAACACAATGTTCCTGTCAGAGTTCTGAGTTGTCACTACACTGTCAGGAAATAAATAAAAATTTTTTTCTTGAAAGGGTTCAGTTACTAAAATAGATTGTTTCACAGATCATTCTTTCACTTCCTCTTGTGTTTCAGCCTTGTTCTTCATGAAAGATGGTACTGCATATATAAGCACTGAGAAACGTCAGAACACATTTTCAAGAGTTTAGGCTCCAAAGGATATCAAAATAAATAGAGATATTTTTTCAGGAAAGCTTGGTGTCATTTGGATGCTGAATTCTTTCAAAAAATGTGACCCTGGAGGTCAGCAAAAGAATTTCTGGGAGTCAAGAGTGGATTTACAGACAGGGAAGATGGTGAACAAGAGGTCTGTGGCCCCAATTAGCACTGTGCAGAGCAGCAATAGCAATAGAAAAGAGACTTCACTACTGTGTTTCTCCTCATTAACAGTACAGCTGCCACCAAGAGTGTGTGCTGAACACAGCTAAAAATCTGTCTCTGGTTTAGGTGCATAAAAGGGACTTGGACTGGTTCTGAAAATGGGGCACCGACTGGGAGTGGTGTGCATTGGAAATTTGAAGTTTTGAGCTGCTTTTGTGAATATGACCCTAAACATTGATGTTGAAGTCAAATTTTTTTCCTAGAAAATGAATGTTATTGTCTTTTCATACATGATGAGTTTTGGTCCTGTATTCTCCAGGAATGGAATATATGAATTATTACTCTCCATCCAGCTATAGAGAAGATGTATGCCAAAAAGAGTGACCTTACAGCCCTTCTAGCTATTGACTCAGGAAGAGTGTTATAAAAGAGGGAGTGTCTCTCTGTCTGGTTAATCCTGCACTCTCTGTTTCTCTGTGCCTCATGAAGCTAATTGTGCTCACTGGCACTAATTCCTGGCACGAGCATCCAGCAGGTCATGCCTGATCAGTGTGAGCTGCTTCTCCCTTTTACCTCCCAAACATGATTTGTGAAAGCAGCAGCAACATCATCTGCTGCCCACGTGTACTCGGGTCCTTTCCGAGCCCGCAGCCATCTCTTGGGAGCGCAGAGCAAAACACTAACCAAAATAACCCAGGGACTCAGAAGGTTGCAGTGCTGTTGAGGCAGTAACATTGTAAATCATACAGTAATTATTAAAAAAAAAAAGGAAAGCAATAAAGCTAATGGTTTTAAGATGGTTGAAACAAACAGCTGACGAAAACTACCATATTTCATGCAGAGGAGTCAACCCTCAGACGCAGCTGACCCACTGGACTCGTGATGATTTATACCCACTGAACACACACCCCACCTTGGAATGACTGGGGTAATAAGATTTTCCCTTTCAAGCATTCTCATGCATTTTCCCCATTCCAAAGAATTAAAGTGAACTTTCTGATGCAAGTAAAAATCAGAATGAACAATGTAACAATGAATAGTTTCTTACCTCTTTTGAAAACTTCATAACGGATAGAAAATCCTGCTCCATGTGTCTCATAGTCAGAAACAAATTTAATAAAAAGATATGGTCCTGTAGACACTACAGGAGGGGGAGCAATTTTTCCACAGTACTTTCCCCATAAGCGTCCTTCAGCATTATCTCCATCAATCACTTCAACATAATCATACCTGGTAGATAAATGGAAGGAAGAAACTTTTAACTTCCAGGAAAGAAGGAGACCTAATTAATTTAGAAACCATAACACAACATAGATAATCAAGAAAAATGCTAGCTTGCTTGGAAAATGCATTATGCTGAAAGATGTAAGCAAAATGAAATAATTAAAATGGACTACATTATGTCTGTAGACATCATCTGGCAACATGGAACTATTAGGAAGAATGGTGTCCATTATGCTTGCAGACAATGTCAGCTAAAGTAACCAATTAACAAAAAAAAAAAAAAAAGGAAATCTCACGAGCACAATTCTGTATTATTAAATTGTGTTCCTTTGTCTGTGTAGTGTTGTTATCAATACATAATGCATAGCATTCTTTTCAAACTGTGAAGTTCTGTTATGAATTCAAAAATGTCTTCTTGGCTGTAGCTCTTTATGAACAATGCTTTGATTTCCATATGCTGTCCTCCAAACATATGTCCACAGAATAATAAATAAATCCCTAAACATTAGATTTTGCTCAAAACTCCATGATGCTGCAGATCAGTGGTAGAAAAATCTGTTCTTTTCCTTATTATCTGGACAAATAGTTTGGAGCACATCACAAAATCCACAAGCCAGTCACAGCACTTGGCTTTTTTCAGACAAAATTGTTTCAATACAAATCACCTTTGCTTAGGTATTCGAATCAAGAAGTGCACGTTACTACATTTATATTTGTACAGCATGTGATTACTAGACAGACTGGGCTAAAAATCTCAGTGATGATTTACATCAAACCTAAGACTGTATAAAGAAAAGCATGTAATAACCAAATAATGATTGCTAGTAAAAGTTTGCCTGTGAGCAGCACTTTAGGGCTCCTCAGCCCTGTCACCAGAGATGCCAATGTGCAGTGTCTGCTCTGACAGATTTGGTGTTCAAGGGCTGAGGAGAGCAAGCCCAGCAGGCTGGGGGTGCTAAAGCAGCCCAAGGAATACAACTGAGAATGAAAGGAGAACTGCAGGTGCAGAGACAGGTCTGTTCTTAAGTTTTATTAGCAGATGATTTCACCTGACCACAGACAGGAAGGAGGATCAGACCCAATCTGTAGAAGCAGTTTTATCTTCTCCTAGAAAGTGGCTTTTGGAGCTTGGGTTGTGAACTGTGACTCTTTCAGGCAGCAGCAAAAGGCTTTTCCTTGCTGCTGCCTCTGTGTCTCAGCCACGCTGCCCTTTCATTTAACAAGTTGCTGTTAGCCAGACAATCTCATTTACTTTTCATTATCTTACTACGACTGACATTAAAATGTTGCCATTAATTTGTTTAGACCTTTATATTCTACTGTTATGCTTACTGAAATGTTCCAAGCATATTAATATACAAGGAAGAGCTAAAAATGACAGGACAATAAAGTGTGTCTGGCATTTTTAAAGAGATCAAAGGAAAAAAAAATGTCTTCATGATGACCAATGTCATTTTTAACAACTCTGCTCCAAACCATCCAGGGCACATTACTTATGTTTACATGAAGTCCTGTGAGACAGCTGCAAAGATGATATCACTAGTTAAAGTGGACAGCTTAAGGCTCCTTAAATTAAAAATGACATTACCTCATCAGTTAAAATTGTGTGCCAGCTTTGGTGTATATCAAATAGAAAATAAAGCTGACACTGATGGAACTGTAAGCATTAACATATGTGAAATATTGTGCTAACTGCATTTCTTCTTATGTATTTGGTTTTTCTAGTAGCAATTGCTCAGCTCACTAGCTTCACTGTCCCAGTGCAGACTGGTGGAAATACAAAGCGGAAATATGCATTTCTGAGATAATTTTACAGATACTTAAGTAGCCTGTATTTTTTAAAATTAGACTTTTTTTCTTTCTATAATGTCTTTATGATATGTGTATAACAAGATTTGAAAGTAAGGAGAAGAGCTGTAAAGAGACTTCAGAATTTTTGGGGTTTTGTCTGGTTTGTTTTTTATTTTCCCTTCTCAGAAATATCTTTAAAAATGCCATCTCTAGGTTCCCTGCAAAAACCATTGAAAGTACTCAGGGATACATGCTACTAATTTTTATATTTTGGGAAAAAAAAGTATGCTGAGAATTTTTAACAAGGCAACCTTTCTCCAAATAATCAGCTGCTTGTTAAAAAGAAAGAGTAACCACATAAACCCACAGCATCTCAGTGACAGTCTTTGCTCCATTTACCCCATGGTGACATTATTTCACCATTTTCCCAGGCACCATTCTTTGCTCAAGATTCAACAGTAGACAAATTTTCAAATGGTGTGAAAAAAAAAAAAAAATGCTTAGCAAATTTTACATTCTTTTTTGCTTCATATATAAAGGAGATAAAAATTCAAAAGGCTTGGATTTGGTGCTTTTATTCTGGTACACCTTGAAAATAAACAATGTTATATAGTCTTACTATAGTCTTGCTTCCATATACAGCCAAAAAATAAGTAACCTGTAAGTACCAATTTTGCTATTATATGAAGTAAATTAGGCAAAAACCCCCTATTTAAATTAAATTCTATCACTCTCCTAGTTTTCCTCCTTTATAGCAATAGCCTGCCCACACTTTCCATTGTCTGCTGTAGTGACAGAATCGTAATTTATGGTGCTCTTCCTGGCTGCTGTGCAGTTGTAAATGACACAATTTGGTTACTAAAAGGCTTTCTTCTAATGGATTTTTGCAAGTTAGAGGTCATGCAGCCCCATGGAAGATTGGAGGATTTTTCAATTTTTTTTCTTTCATTTTGAAAAATTACTGACAGACAGTGAAGAAGTTTAGCTGTGAGACAAAGGGTAAGAAGAACAATTTGGAAAGAGGAAGCTTTAGAGATCAGTCCCACAACCTTCATATTCTAATGATCATGTTTTACTTTTGGCAGTTAACAAATGGATTTGGATTCTCCCACACTGGTGGCAACATATGATAACTGGGCTGCAGTAAATGAGTAGCTATATTATTTTTTTCTTAGAGAAGTAAAATTACTCTGGATTTTACTAGTTTATACTTGGAAACCAACATCCTGCTGTCATTTTTGCACTTTTCAAGAGCCTACCAGAGACCACAGCATATCACAAACAACTGGTCTTGTAAATAGGAGAAAGTACAGTCACAACTTGGGAACGGAGTTGCTGCCAAGGAAGCTCAGAAAGCAGCTTGCATTCCCTCTGGACTTGGTAGCAGTTCTTTTCCATAAGTTTGTCAGAAGATGCTGTGCCAGGGATACAGTTGGCACGTTGGCATCCCTGTGAGAAGACTGAATGTGTCACCTCCGCAGCACCCAGACAGACTTGGCACCCAGCCCAGAATACTGAGTTTGCAAATTTGGATTTCCCATTTGGCAATTCTTCACTCAGTTACTGCTGTCAATGGTGTGGCAAATATTTCTTGTAATTTTATAGTCCTTTAGGGCTTATGGCAGAGAGATGTAAATATAAACATGGTGCTAGCCACTGAGTGCAGTTTCGGGTGAAAGACTCGAGCGTGAGTTCAGATGTGAAAATAGGAGATGCCTGCCCAGAAGAGAGGACAGTCGGTGAATGTGTTCATGGAGCTGCTTTGCCACGGTGCAAAAGGCATTCCCTTTTTGCTTGCCTGGGTCTTTCCAGATATCCCAGTTCTGTTTGCACCCTCTGTAGTGTGCAAGGCTTTTGGGTGGGAGACTGATAAAGAGCTGTGCAAGAGCTCACACACACTTCCTGCTCCTCCCAGCTGCTGCCTGCACAGGCCATACTAGTTAGCCCTAATTTTATGGCTTAGTAAAGCCATGACTGGGAGACATTTCCAGTGGAAAGATAAGGGAATCTAGAATTCCTCTACAAAGTCTTTAAGGAATTGCAAAGAACTTGTTCTTTTTCGGAAAGTCTAAGGTGTGGTTTTAGGGAAAAAGCCAAACAATACCTATAAAATGAGCCCTGGGCAGTGAAAAACATAAAGAGCTGCAGAATTCAAATTTTGGTGAATTTTCTAGTACCAGTTTCTAGTAAGTGGTAACAGTGCTTACATAGGGGTTCAGTTCTGAACATGCTGGAGACCCTGAACTGCACCATTGCATGTTGTACTGCAGAAAGTGAGGTGCTGGAAGTGCTGGAAAGCCCTGCCTGCTCCTGAAGCCAGCCATTCTGCCAAGCTACACTCTGCTTCTCCACATTTGCCTATTACCAGGGCAGTGAGATCTCCTGCCTTTTTCCTTAAAAAATTCCTTTTCAAGAAATAGGCAGAACTCAACTGAAATCTAAATATCTGCCATTTAATCTTATGAAACAGTCAGTGAAATATATAAAACTATAATTTACATCCAAGTATACCATATTTTTCTGCAGCCTACTGTGATCTACATAGCTGTTATGAATACTTTGGCTATTCACCTGTTAGGATGAAAAAATTTCCCAAGTGTTTCTTTATTTTATCACTCTAATTCCACATCCAACGAAGCTGCTAAATTTCTCCCTGACATGAATTATCCACCTTGGTCAGACTATCTTTGGTTCTGAAAATTTTCTTCTTAGTACGTATCTTTCTTTTGCCTTTATTTTATAAAGATTTTTTTTTATTCCTCACAAGTCTCCACTTTCGTCGAACAGAAGGCATTGCAAGGAGAAATCTAAATAAAGAGCTTCAAGTTGTTCTGCACTGTGGCTTTGTGCCCCATTAGTTACTGAGGGTTAGAGGTGTGGGATTTACTGCAGTGTTTGTGGCACAAGGCAATCTGTATCCCAGAGCTAAAAGCTTAAAAGCTGCAGGCACTCGAGGGACACCAGCCTTAATCCCAGTTTATTAGCAAAAAGAAAAAAGAAGTACATGCTATAAAAAATAAAAAATTAGGCATAGCCCCGAATGGGCTGATTTTCTGCCTGTAACCTCAGCATCTGTTGCATTTCTCTTCATCTGAGCCTCCTCTGTGCAGCCTGAGCAGTCTCCAGGGCCTCCTGTAAGGTAAACCCATCTCGTGGGCCCTGGGGCACTGACCCATTGTGTGAAGATGCATCAGCCTTCCCTCTAACTGGGACTGTCAGGGCAGGTGTCTACACCAAGGGGAAATAATTCCTCACACGTGGGCCTGACAAGACACCTTGATGGAAGGGAAAGCAGCATGCAGCCCTCAGAGGATCCTGGGTGACTGCTGTGTCCTTAACAAGTCTAAGCAGGGCACAAGTGTTCCCTGATCACTGGGTGACAAGGGAACTGCAGGGTTTTTTCCCTTTTTAAGCCCCACCCCACTGTGTCCTTCCTCCCTCCCTCCCCTTTTTTCTTCAAGTCTATTAAAATGCCCAGCAGATATTTCTCCAAGGATGGACATGCACACTGTTGAATTAGGATGAACCAGGCAGTGCAAGCTCCATGAGAAGGGAAAGTGGGAGTCAGTGCCCATGGCAGGAGCTTTTAAACTGATTTTGCCTGTACTGGATTCATGGTGCAGATGCAGCCCCCTGAGGGAGACAACAGATCATCTAAATCCCAGAGTTCTTTAAAGAGCTGGATATTTAAATGCACAATTTGCAATCGATTAATGATTTGTAATGTACTGTCAGTTTGGGGGGCCTTTGTTTCCATTGGTCTTTTGTGAGCTGGTGTTTTTATGGTGTTCACCCAGGGCCAAAATTCACTGGAGTTATTCATACAAAGGTCCTGTCAACCTAAGAGATTTCTGGGAATAAGGCCATTGGGATTTGGCCACTGTTCAGTAATTTACTAATGCCATTAACTGACGGTGGGTTTCCATTAAGAATGAACTACTGAGGGTCTATTTTAGTGCAAGACAATGAGGCAGTGAAAAAGAGAAAAGATGTAACAAAGACATCAATGAAGATCTACAGTTACCCACTGCAACAGTTAAATTCCAACCAATGTTAGCAGCACTCTTGTTATTACACTGGTTTCTAGAATAATTGAATGCATTGGGATTTGCACTTTCATTTAAAATTAAGCTTTTAATTCTCTGCTGAACAAAGGAATCTGAAAAGCCTCATATCTTAACCAATAACATTTTAAAATCCAGAAGTAACAAAAATAATCATTACTATTTTAAAATCTGAGTATCCTTCATCAAAATGCTCCTTGCATTTTGGCTCATGTTTTTTGAGTACCTGGGACTGGCAGAACTGAAGATCTGAACCAAATAAGCAAGATTGTATCTGCACTTTTATCTGTACAGCTCCAGTGAGAACAATAGCCAGATCTTTATCTGCTGCAAATGAGATTAGGCCCTTTATACCAATGGATCTAAGTCGGTTTACACTGACATATGGCTAAAGAGGGTGCAAGTGGTGACAGAATATTTTACCTTGTGTTTACTTGGTTCTATTCTATTAATATCAAATAAAATCTGGAAAATCCTTTAACAGAAATGAGAACACCAGGATTCACTTTTGGAATGCATGTAACATTGTCATGCAGAAAAAGAAGAAGAACCAGAGGTTATTGATTGGGTTTTGAAATTTTAGCATTACAATGTCCTAAGGGAAGTAAAAGCAAAATTCATCTGCTAAGGTCTTCAGCACATCTATTTGCAAAAAGCATTTCACCAATGAAAAGACTGATCTTGAAGTTACAGTAAATTCCACTGATTTCACTGCTTGCCACATACTGTAATAAATTATAATATAATGATCCCAGTATATAAAAATGAAAACCTCTTCTGGGAAGAAACTTTCAATTTTAAACCTCTTCAGTGAGAAACTTCAGTTCATAACTTTCTGGCACAGAAAAATGCTATCTTTTCATGGAAAAGGTTTCTGTCTGTCAAATAAGACAAATTTACAAATGCTTGACTTCCACTTTAAGTGGGGGAAAAAGAAACACTTAGCAGTTTAAAGACTTCAGAGAGGAAGGAGCTTTCTAGTGTCAAACTGGTGAAGTTTAGTATTTATAGGAATTTCACATGCCTCTAATTACTTTAAACTCAGTTCCCAAGTAAAATATGCCATCTGGAAGATATTAGAGTCATTTACAACTTGTTCACTTCCCTATTTCACTGCAAAATCTTACCTCTTGCCAACTTTCCAGTGTTCTTCACAAAATGAAATGCAGTCTAATTTTTACTGGTTGTTTAATAGTTACTTTATCTATGTTGAGACAGCTAAGGGTTTTAGAGACTGGAAAAATAGTTACATTTTTTAAAAACTAACTTTCTTATTACTCACTGTACCTCAAGCTTTTCATGTGGATGTTTCAGGTGTGAGGGTTATGCCTATGCTTAGATTAGCATTTAGCCACTAATTTGACACGGTTAGATTTGGAAAGATATTCTAGGTGATAAGAGAAAGAAGAAAGATGGCACAAACAGCCATCATGCATAAGAATAGGCTCTTTAAAGCAAAAAAAAAAAAAAAATTCAAAAAAATTGACTATATGGTTTTGTTTTTGTTTCTATGACCTCCCAAGAGATGCCCATCAATCAGAAAACTTCTTGTTAGTACAGCAACTTCATCCAAGTATGCCAATCTGTTTATAAGTGAAGCTTTGCGACATTCCTCTGAGGTAAAGTTGTCATTCTCATTTTACATATGTGGAGACAGGAGAGAGAGACTGAGTGCCAGCAGTCTTACAGGAATTTTGCAAACAGCAAGGAACAAAGCTGAGATAGCCATATACTGTGTTTTGAGCATAAGAGCCCAGTCTAGCTTCTCCTGAAATAATGGAAAGATTCCTAGTGGCTTCTGTGGGTTTCAAATAAAGCTTCTTAACAGAGGCTTGAAACTTGGAAGTTTTCCTAAGCTATAGAATGACTGGAAGAAGGGGCTGCAAAGTCTCACACAGAATCACAAATACATTTCTGTAGGAGAACTAGACTAAATAACTTGCATACAGAGACTCATGCATATATACACACTTGCACTCACTGTACACCTCTATATCCATCAAACATTGTTTTCATGTGCCTAACAAGTTTAATGATTTGTGGTTGGATGAGTGCTCTGTGCATGTACTGCTGAATTCACTAAAAGCCTGCCTAATTGGTAAGTTAGAGAAGCCTTGGGTTTGCTTCCTCGAACGCTGAAAGAACAGAGAAAGAGCTGTATCAAATGGAGATCAGAATCGGTTGTGACTCCTTTTTCTTTCCATGAAAGGAGGAAAGAAACGCTTTAAAGTTATGGCAACCTTATAAAACTCCATTTGGGAGTTTGAACCACTGATTAATTTGTAATTATCCTTTGGGGAATCTATGTAGTATATTAATCACAACCTTAGGAACTCAACTTTTAAAAGTATAAGGTAGATGTTAGCTTTTCATGAAACTGTGAAAGTTCAGAACATAAAATAAGTTCCACACTTGGGAAACTCAGATATTTGTCCCTTGTGGGCTGTCTACAACCTCTCTGACCAATACCTGTAATTAATGAAACTAAAAGAGGCTAAAGGAGAAAGGAAATTACAGACATACATATCAGCTTTAGATCAGAAGTTATAGCAATTCTCTTCCATAGCAACTATGTCCTGAAGTTCTGTAAATACAGTAAAATGATGGGCATTTTCATTTACTTCCAGTTAGGAACTACATAAGGGAATATTAAGGATGCAGTTTTAGGCACTTGGAGTTCAATATTTCTCAGTATTGTTCCTTTTCTTGTGATTTCTGCATCACATGCCCTGTGGGCAGACCTTGGGCCAAGTGGAAAATCCACTGTGCGGTTAGTGTCTTCACATACTTAGTCTGTAGTGATATAAATGACTGCTGTGGGTCTTCCTTGCCTGAAAGGGTGACACATGTAAATGATTGGATTGATTTTTTGCTGAGACTGTATCTCAAACCTGTATATAGCCACACGATTAGGCATATGTACAAACAAGTGGAGTTATTGGAAAATGTCCAGCTTTGCATTTGAAACTTTTTGGCTTGTCAGTGTTTCATCATATGCAGTTATTAGAGTTTTTCCTGTGGATTTTTACTGGGGAAAGGAGGGTCAGACTCTCTTGAGCTATCACTGAAGAAAAACAGAGTTTGAACTACATAAAGGAGATCCAAACTTTCAAACTTTTTTCTGTATTGAAAACAGAGTCCTTAAGTGTGTGAGATACGTGGCATTATTAGGTAAACATTCCCATAATGCTGAGAAGATCTTTGGCAGACTATTGTAACATGTAGATGAAAACCATCTCCTTACTTCTTTCTAATAATACAAACTTGGGAAGGCGAAGTGCCTGGCCATAACATCTAGGAGTGCTCTCTGGCACAGGAGGCACACAAAGCTGAATAACAAACATTTGTAGTTCAGAGATCAACCCACTTGCAATGTCTGCAAGTTTCCTGGCGAGCCGTTATCTCAGCACAAAATCATTTGGTTGTGTACATTGCCACTTTAACAAACAACCCTTAAGCACATGAGTAATACCTAGGGTTGGCAACTTTAAAGGAGCCCTGGCTTTGTGAAATCTGAATGATATTTCCTAAGAGCAGTGCAAGGAACATTTACTTAAGGATGATGCTTTCAAATTCCAGACTTCTGATCTGACTAAGTGTGGTTGAAGAGCTGCCTGAAAAAGTCCCGTGGTTTGTCTTCTGTTTTGCAAGTGGGACGTGTATGCACATATGTGTGTGTGTTTCTCTGTGTATATTTTTGTTTTCTTTATACAAGAAAAGACCTGAATAATTTCAGATGTTTTTTTGTAAAGTTCATTCTCAGCCAGAGAACAGCCTAAGAAACTTTTCAGCCTGGAAGGCGTTCATTTCAAAACCACTAAAGCAGATGAGAGCTGGGAAGCAGAGTGTCTGTGTAAATTTAAACTATAGTAATTGCCAACCAATGCTTTTCTATTAATTTGTTGTCTAACTTCAGTAGAGACATTATAAATAAAACCCCTGTTGATAATGCATGACTTATGCATGTCCTTACAGGTGTAGTCTGATTTTGCACACATCAGTGTGTCAATCCAACATGAGTGCAACCTCTCTCTGAGATTCTGCTCTTGAAATCTGCATTAGGAAATTCAATATTACCCTCAGAATTATAATTTTCTTATAAAGTATGATTACTTAATGTTTATTGCAAACAGATCACTATTTAAAGTGTTTCAGATTTACAGTTTTTGTAATAGAGCTCACAGTTAAAGCATACCAATTTGAAACACCAGGATAGAAAAGTTTGTCCCATTGAGCAACTTTATTGCCATTTTATTGTGGGTATCCTAGAACTGAAAAGTATATATAACTTAAATAAATGTATTTATCTTATGCTAAAATATACCATAGATGTTTAAAGCTGCTAAGCCTGAATTTAGTTAATTTTTATCCTGTATCACAGAGAATGTCACAGTTTTTATGTGTTTTGTGACCTTATGATTTATATGGGTCTTAAGAAATAACTATGTCTTTAGAAAAGAGGAAAACAGTGGCCAATAAACATTCCCAGTAGCCTAAAAACAGGAACAGCTTGTTAGCTGAGGTCAGCCATATGACCCAGTGCCCAGTGAAACTGCATTGTTATAGCTGGAATGTGGGGCAAACCAGCCATGCAAAAAAACCCACCCCAGTGATTCACCTTTCATAAAAATGTCTTAGAAAGAGAGGCATGTGATAATGACTTACAGGAAGGAAAATGTGCACAGCAGATCAGCATCATCTCTGGTACAGATTTACAGGGTTTAGTGGCATTGCATCTGAGGTGCATTGCCCTACACTAATTTAAAATGGAAAACTAAGTGGAAAACCTATCAGAATTCACAAGGGTTTGCTGAAAAATTTGTTTTCCGTTGTTTTCTTCTGGTACTTAATACTTTGGAAAGCAAGCAGGGTAATGGACATACACACAACACAAACACATACACAGCTCATGGGCTTCAGTAATTGGGACCATACTGAATACATGCATGCCAGCTCAACCCCCCCGCGGGAGCTGCACAAATGTCAAGGAAGTATTCATTAAATGGGACTGAGTTTGTCTTCTTTCCACTTCCTTTTCCTCCCTCATCAGTGCAACTTCTTGAGCTGCACTCTCTCTTAAGTCTGCTGAGCATTTGGGCTCACACTCAGTGGACGCTGGATCTATTTTGGAGTGGCATGGCTGTGAGATGACCCCTGCCTTGAAATCAGGGCAATGTAAAACCTAAGTCAGGAGTAGCACACTCCCAAAGAAATTGCTTCTTTTGAGGTCAGAAGTAATGTTCTCCTAGAACCACTCTCCCATCCTTGTACAGGCTGCTTTGACAGCTGTAATCAGGAAAAAGACACTCTTCAGGAAAGAGCTGTTACTGGGTCCAAGAAAGTATGGATTATGATGTTGATATGTTTTCTGCATTTCATGGGTCAGGTTTCTGCCCTTGCTTTCTACTTAGAGAAATGGACAGTGTGACATGGGGCTATAATAATGTATTACTTGGCAGACCAATTGGATCTGCAAGTAACTCAATGAATTGCAAACAAAAATGGCATTGCATCTTCTTTCCTTTTGTAATCCATAAGGGAGTGATGTTCTTAGTCTTCTTTAATTAATTACAATAAATAAGCCTTGAAAGGCAATAAACCATTATACAGCTGAGGGAAACACTGCAATTAAATGGATAAAATACTGTTTTGATGGCTTTTGTTTACTTTACACTTTCAGTAGGTATTTATAAATGGTTTTACTTTTGTTTGTCTACTTAGTGGTGATAAGCACATCCAAGAGCAACCTGTGTAAGACTCTGTGGTATTAAGCATTGATTCCTTCCTCTCCTTCACTCCTGGCAAGCAGCACACTAACTCAGACAGACAAGCCGTGAAATGTGTTTGGGCCGGATCCTCTCGTACGTGCAGAGAATCTGTGCGAGATAACGCCAGGCTTTCCTTTATGGTTTAATAATGCAAAAGACAGGCTTTCACACACTGGGGAGAACAAGGTTTGTTTGCCTTATGCATTCTTAAAGGTATAAATTGCCCAAAACAGTAGTAGGAAGTCTGGGAAGGAAATGAGATAATACACCATCCCTTTCCTCACTCTGAGCGCTCTGAGCAGGCTGACAGAGAGGGCTGACTTGCACAGAGGGACTCGGGGACTCCTTTTGGCAGCACAGCCTCCATCCTTCTGTTGCAAAGCCTCCCTGTGCTGTGTCTGAGGGGGTGCAGACCCCAGGGTGCTGCACACAGGGCACACAGTGCCCCTCTGGAGCTGCCTTCCCTGGCCAGCAGTACTCCAGACCCCGTCACCTTGCAGGGTAGCAGTGAAAGAGGAACCTGTGGGTTTGCTCTCTCAGTACCCAAATAACCAACAGCACACCCAGCTTTGAGCCAGGTGGTAAATGCATCCTGTTCAGCCCCTACTCTGAATAAAACTGTTGGTATCTGGTAGGGGAAGGTCTGTAGCTGGAAAGTCTCAACCTTTGTGTCAAAACCACTTGTTTTTATCTCAGACTGAAACATTATTTTCATAATTTTTAAATACAAACCCTTCCTGTCTGAACAGCTCATGGGTTTCATGCTGCCGAGTCTAGGTGTCCCTGCTAGTCCCCCTTTAAAATTTTACAGTGTAACATAACCTCATTTTGTTATACTGTAAACATTTCCAAGATACAGGATCCTGTTTTTTACTATGGGGGGAAATGGTAATAAACCCCCTCTTCCCTGAAACATGCAGAAAACCCTGTCAACAAATTAATTGTACACGTTCCTCATTAGCTTTAACCCGGATTTGGTCTCGTGGGCACTGTAAAGCCAGTCCCTCTTTCTCCCTGAACAAAGGGATGTTAGGAGACTTACAAACCACTGTAAGTGGCACAATCCTGCCTGACTCACAGTACCAACACTCTGTGATGAACAGATTCCTGAATCAGCTCCACTGAATTGAATTTTCACATATTTGGCATATAACATCCCGTTTTTCAGTTTTTCCTCAACTACTGCACGTTACTCCTCAAACAGATACCACAAAGTGTCCTCTGTCCTTACATGATTGCTGCATGGCTACTATAGGAACCACTCCAGCCAGACAACTTTGAGAAAAATTTCAAGCCTTAGTCCCTTCCCCCTGTAAAAATTCCACTTGGGAATTAACAAAAATCAGAACTAGCAGATGGATAATAGACAAACTGATGAAGGATTACCTCTTTTTTCCCCACAGGGATAAGGATCATGGAAACATGTGTCATGCCAGCAACAAAAGGATATGTCAGCTGGAAAGAACCTAAGGTTTCTACACAGCCCTGTGCTCTGGGAAAATCACAGTATTCCTTGTTAATGGTGCTGCTCAGAGCAGTGATAAACTCTACCAAAAACTGCAATCCTTGCATTTGGAGATGTGATTACAACACATGTCTGAACTGTTTTTATTTAACTGGCTGAGGTACTTATAATGTCATGGACTGTGCTCAGTGCTGAATGTCCCCAGGAGGAACAATAAATCCTGTGCCACCACAGCTCTGCCACTGACTGGGCCAGAGTCTGGCACCGCTGTGGATGCTGCAGCCATGCTTTGACTGCAGTGCAGATGCAAATACCCAACCTGCAGCAGGTTGGAAGCTGGGAGTCGTTCTGCTTTCATCAGAGCCACTGCCTGGGAAGGCAGGAGCATTGGAAAGGAATTGGGCTGCCCAGGGGTTGCCTGTTCAGTCAGCTGTAGGCTTTCTGCTTTGTTACAGCTCTGTTCTGTTCACACAGTAGTTAGCAGGGCCATAAAGCTGTGAGATTGGAGAGAGAGTTGGTATTTTAAGATGCAAATGTGAGCCTAGATCACCCTCAGTACGATGGGGCTTAGTTAGGTCATTTAGGGACAGAGGAGCTGATGGGTGAAAGTGGGCAGACACTGGACTGGAAGGCTGAAAGCAAGCTCTTTACATCTGCCATGGCTATTCAGTGATGCCAAGTGTCAGCTAACTTCCCTGTGCCACAGCTTTCTGGACTGGAAAATCAGATATTGATATTTCCCTGAAAGAGTTTGAAGGCACAGGATGAACAGAGATGGCCACAGTACTAGTGACATTGGCATTAATTTTGTGATTCAATACATCTCTTGTAAATAGATATATTTAGTTGACAGCTCTTCATTCTTGCTTCTAACCCTTTTTAGCTGTGATTTCAAATTTTTACCCTTGAAGATGGACAATAAAAAGAACAAAGAGACCTTAAATACTGTGTATTTTTTGACTCTCAATTCCAAAACATTCATAGAGTGTTTTGCTACTCTTGACACTACATCAAACCTTCTTCTATGAAGCCCATTATAACAAGCAAAAAAACTTCTTTATAACCCAGAAATAATCATTGATGTAGCCTTGCCTAGATGTGCAGGGATTTAGACAATTAATACTCAGAAGTATTAATAAGCCCCCTGCATAAATCCCTAGGTGCAGGAGAGGCAACCATGTATCCCTAAGCTCCTTAGGGTAGGTACTTACAAGGAGCCTGAAAAACAAAGGATTTGGGGCACAGTCTGTACTTCAGCAGAAAATGGGTGTTTGACATCTGGGAGACACAGAGTTACTTTGAGTTACCCTAAGTGACCTGTTGCTTTGGAGAACTGGTTATCTGAAGGACGTGCTCTGGCACGTCATGGTAGGGTGCCCCAGCAGGTTATCCACTCTTGTTTCACTCTTGACTAAACACATTGGGCAAGTGGATTCAAAGGATTTCTGCTTTGAAGAGGAGTATTTCCAGTAGCTGAGCTCAGGTGTGAGAGGTTGGCCAGCTTTCCCCCAGACTATCTAAATAAGTGATGATGATGATGATGATGATTATACTGCTGTCAGCAAATTAGAGTAGGTTAAAAGGAGGTGTGCTACCCCCTTCATAATCCTGGCAGAATTTTCTATTTGAATCTCATCTTATTATGCTTTTTTACTCTGATAATCCAGTAATTTTGCTGTGAGGTGGAGTCTTTTCACATAAAGTTATTGCAAAAAAAACTCCTGTTGCATAAAAGCCTTAGCTAAATTGTATACAGGATAGATTGCATACACACCATGAAGTTGTCAAAACATTGTGATTTGATTAATGAGGCTGTTAATTTTCAGACTTGTCTCCCATACAGATCTCGAGCCTCTTCAGTCACATCAAGACTTGTGAGGTTAACGATATTCCCTGCCAGCCTTAGCATGAGTCTGTCACGTTATAAATTACTCTCTCTTCATTTGCCATGTAGGAATTGTCTTAGGTACCTGGGGCAACACGAGAGGATGAGAGCACATTAGCAAACACTTTGCTATGGCAGGCATTCTGAATGTGACATGCCTTTCACCCAGTATGACCAGCACCCTTTGCACCCAGAAGCTTGCTCCTCCTCAACATGCATTTTGTCTCCCAATGCCTTTAATCCTTAGGGATGCAAGTCCTGCTCTGTTCAATTTTGCAGTCTCCTGCCCATCTGCATTAAGCCAACGTAATTGTGAGAAGAAAATCAGGGAGTTACTATAAGGTAAGTGAACACGGTTTCATATTAATTGAATCCTAAAAATAGCCTGTTTTGTTTTCCTAAATCTGCAATATCTGTATTATTCTGTAAAGAATCACAAAGGCATTGACATAAGTAAGGAACACAGAACAGTGCTGAGATCTTTTTCCTCTTTTTTTCAGCCCATCCTTCATACAGACAGACACACAGACATGCAAATCCACGATTAGGAGACATGGTTCAAACTGCTTTTAAGTGTGATCATTAATCATGTGTATATTGATGACCTTTTATTTGTACTTCTTTCATGCTAAGCACATAAGTCTTGACTGATTGGAGCTTTTTAAATTGGTACTATCCGCTACTTGTACGATTTAGAAACATGAATTACTCACTAAGCTAGAGAATTTTAATATTCAGCCAGTCTCATATTCAGGCCATATGCTCTACCATACAAAATCTGAGATAAAAACGACAGCAGCAAGAATTTATATGAACATGACTTATTTTAAGAATTAGACTGTGCAGCCCTGCTTTTGCTGACGTCAGTGAGACTATTCATGCACAAGGATTTAGCAGCACAGAGGTTACACACAGAGCTTGGGAAAAAGGTTTTAATGTTCCGCAGTATGACATCAGGTTGGAACTGTATCTATCTTTCAGCAATAAAGCCAATCCAAATAACAAGAAAAAAAATCTCTGCTTATATGGTCTTAACAATTTCAATTGTTGAAAACTCAAAAAGGCCTTTTAGCATATGTATGTGAATTAGAAATGCTCAATTCTTAAAGTTGAATCACTTAACAGAATTACAGATAAGCCCTTCTGTGTTACCCAAGTGCTTATCAGCTTCACCTAAGGCAGGTTTCTGGGTTATTTTTTGTCAAATAAGTTTTATTTCAGTCAATATGGGTTAAGAACCTGTTACAAATCCCCCAGTTTCTGCATGACTCAAATACCTTTGTATATTACACTGTTATACAAAAGCACATTTTCAAATGGTGTCCAGTATTTCTGCTGGAGAGCAGAAATACAATTTCTACATGCAATTGCACCAGCCTGTCAAAATCAGCATAAAGGGAGAGAAGAAAACAGGCTATGTGGTATGTTTTGCTATTGTCAAACCCAAGAGGGCATCTCACCTAATAATTTAAATGAGATCCTGTTGCCTGACATTTTTAAAGCCTTTTGATCTTTTTCTTCTGGTTGCCTGGGTTGTGGCTCTGTAGGGTGCAGTAGACAGAAAGCTATGGATTAAACACCATGTTGCCTATGCCCCCCTTCACTTTGCCAAAATCCCTGTTAGTGGACAAAATGAATGTTTGCTTTTATGAAACACTACTCCACTGGAGATGGTGGAGAACAACCCTTACTAAAGGTTTTTAGACACGGGCCAATCTATAAAACTGCCAAGTTCAGATTTTCTGTTATTATCAAGGCAATAATTCTTAGGCCCTTTGTTAAGAAGATTTGACAATTTTGTTGGCACAAATTAGGGACTGAGATTAATCTGATTTTGAAAATCAACATAATACTCACTGAATCCCCAAAATCATGTAGAGGGGTTTGCTTTGCAATTTGCTGCACTTGGATAGAATGCTAGGAAATGACAAATTTTATCTTTCCAGAACAAAGACAGAAAGAAAGATACCTTATTATCACTGGTTCAGTGAGAGGAGATAAGCCTGAACAATTTGAGGATAAAAAACTTAGCAGAATGTTTAGAACTTGAGCTACGCATCTAATTTAGGCATTTTCTCACTGAATGCAATGTCAGCATGATCATTAACTTCGATAGAGGAAGACATTGCTTAAAAACTTAGAGACATTGAATTATAACAAGAATTTTGTAAAAAAAAAAAAAGAAATAGGCATGAGAAATCATAGCGACTGGGAGCAGACCTTTTTTCTGTTGTAACCCAATTAGTTACTAAAGAATTATATGAAGCATTACTACAGACCCTTATATTTCCAGTGGCTCAGATTTAGCGTAGGAGATTGTAAATTGCTTTGTGGCAAACAGCTCAAAGCATTTGCATTCAATTTACATTTAGAACATGTAACACAAGCTGAGAAGAGGTTGTAAAAGTCCTTTCAGAAAGCTCCATTTTATCTGTACATAAGCATTAGCTCCAAGCATATCTGTGAGATCCGTCGGCTCCTTTGGTTTGGCAGAAGCCTCTGGGGGAGCTGGGTGCCACTCCCCCTTCACAGAGAAATGCTTATTAATTATTCTCCCAACCAGCACTGATAGAAAAGTGTCACTTCCAGCCTTGACTGTCTCCCCTGACAGCCTGCTACTTTGTTTAAGTGATCTCACAGTTACAACATTTTTCATAATATTTAACCTAAATTTTCCTTGCTGCAGATTAATCCTACTCCTTCTCTTATCAAGTAGAATAACTTCACGGCTTGAAGACAGCATTTCTAACATGAAACAGGGATCTAAGCAAGGGCTCTTAGAGTACATGATGTCAAACTGACCTTTGACTCTCACACTTTAAATACATCTCTTGGCATCCTGTGCAGAAGAAAACAGACACCACTTGTTTCCTAACGATTTTACAACTGGCTTGGGCTAATTAATCAGTCTCCAGCACACACAGCTCTGTGCTTACCTGGCTGGAGGAAGTGCAGATCACAGGAGCAAAGTGAAGCTTCTCAGATCTGTTGTTCTCCAGGTACTTCATTAGTTACCAAACAGACAAAGGGAAGTCTCCTCATGGCTGCTTCTTCCTTTCTGCTACTGTGCAGCAATCCCATTACCCATTTGACTATTTCATTATATGCAAAAATAGATTTTGGTTCCATGGCCCATTTCGATTCCTGGTGTAGTTTAGCCAAAGCCAGTGAAATTCCAGTAGGAACAATTTGGCCCACAGTCTTTAAGCATTTAACCATCTGCATAAAAACCACAAAAGAGACGCCCAAACCAAAACCACTCATTTACATAATAAGGATGTGAACCTACTACAGCCATGTGAAACTATCATTTTTCACATGTGCTTGTGAATCTTTTCCCAGGCTTTTGCAGAGGGAGGGGCAATCTGAGGGCTGGGATATATGAAGTGAAGAGAAATGTGTGGGTGGGAAAACCAAGAGTTTTAATTTTTTTCCTTTTATACTGTAAGAAGTATGCAGCAATTACTTCTGTATTTTAAAGAAATGGTAAAAATACCCAGAGGTTAGAGAATGATGCTTTTCCTTAATGTTTATACAAATATAAACATTCATGTAAAATAAATACAGAAGTAACTGGAATACACCCACCTCTACAATTACAAAATCACTTTCCCATGGGTAAATTTTATCATATCCCCATCTGTTAGAACTTGGATTGTGCCATGAACCATTATGGCTTATATCCCTTAATTATTTTGTATCATATGAAATGTAATTGTGGATATTCCATGTCTTCATTGAAAATCCCTAATTTTCTTTTGTAAAGCTACCTATATACTTGGCCTAGTTCTCTGTTGTGGAAATGAATTCCCAGGGTTAATTAGGTATAACAGAGTAAGCTGCAGTCCCAATCCCACAGTCTCTACGTAAGTTAAATTCCCACAGAGAGAACAGAACTTTTTCCAGGCTGAGAAGAAAACAAAAAGGAAAAACACGCTCAGTGTGTCTGAGACCAGGACCCCCAACAGAGACACGCAACAACTGCCCTGGGCAGAGCACCATGACAGACACCTTACCCAACAGGGAACCCAAAAAATCTGCACTCTGCAACCACACTCTCCTCTCTGGCATCTAGCCAGACTCTTCAGACTTTTGGTAGCAGAGGGCATAGCAGCACAAAGGTGATGCTGTCAGGAGGGGAAGAGATGTTCCTGAGTGGAGAATCTCAGCTCTTAAAGAGCAATATGAAATCTGCACTTGGAAAATATGTTCAAGTCTTTCTCACAGAGCTTTTCTGGTCCTGCTTGCAGGATGTGCATCCTGTCCTGTCCCGCCACTACAGCTCCACCAAAGTTGTTAACTCCATTAGTTTAAGTGGAGGCAATTTAACCCGCTGAGGTCTAGCTCAAGGCAAGTCCTCCTAGTGCACCTATAAACATGTAGCAGTAGGTTTATTTAATAGCTGCTTTTATACCTTGCAGCTGAATTGTGGAATTCCTTGAGTGAAGAATGTGGAATTCATAAACTGTGGTGGTTTGACAAAACTCACATAAGACCAGAAAGTGCAAACCTCCCTGTGTAACCTATGGGCAACCAGATAACTTGCTTCTGAAGCAGGTATGCAGACTCCTAAAAGCAAAGGGAATCTGTTCTCCTGAGTTGTATTCCTAAAAGAAATAGCGCTTGTGATGTTACCAGGTAGCTGATGAAAATAAGAATTTTGTGATTTTGACTTGAAGACATGGATTTAATTTTTCTAAGAACATTCTTCCATGACTTTGAACTAATACCTGCTTTAAAGCTGTGCCAGTTTTCTCATACTGTACAGCTGCTTTGCCCCTTGGTCAAAAAACAGGCTTATTATGGCAGACATGACAACATCATGGATGTATTTTCATGACAGTTCAGCAGAAAGCCTCAGATCCTCACATCCAAAAGGCTGATATAAAAAAGAAGATAGACAGCCTCTGTTTGAATTACAGGGCTCTCCTGACAGAAAAAAGGTAATGGATTTCTTACACATCATTTCTTACTGGATATTAGATATCCTCTAATAGACTCACAATAAACTGCAGCAGATGTTTGAAAAGTACATAATTTGCAATTGATTATACACATATATCATAAATCAAACATTATACAAATAATAGTTTCACTGTAATCATATTGCTTTTGTGAATGAGAGATTCAACTATTCAAGTATTGGTTTAATTTTTATAACTGGTCTTCTATAGTGTCCCAGCTTTGACTATAATAGAGTCAATGTTCTTCCTAGTGGGTAGTACAGTGCTTTATTTTGAATTTAAGCTAAAAATTATATTGATAACAGCGATCTTTCAGTTGTTCCTGAGCAGTGTTTACACAGTGTTTACTTACTTTCAGCTTCTCACATCACCTGACAAGGGAGTAGGCTGGGGGTACAAGAACTGGGAAGAGACACAGCTGGGACACCTGACCAAAAGGATATTCCAGACCATACAGTGCCATGCTCAGTTTATAAACTAGAGTGAAAGTTGGCGAGTGGCTGCATGCACTTGCCTGGGCATTGGTCAGTGGATGGTGAGCCACTGCAATGTGCAGCACTTGTTTTGTGCATTATTATTACTGTTATTGTTATCATTATTTTCCCATCCATTTCTCTCCCATTAAACTGTCTTTAGCTCAACTCATTAATTTTACTCTTTTTTTCCCCCACATTCTCTCCCCCATCCCACTGGGTGGGGGGAGGACCAAACGAGCAGCTGTGTGGTGTTTAGCTACCTGCCAGGTTAAAGCAAGACATACAGGAAATATAACTTCGAGGTACTTAATACCTCCCAGCTACAGTGACTTTTAGATATACATAACAAAGCTGTGACTTCCCTGTGTGCAAGCATGCTCTTTGCTTGCAAAATGAATCAATCAGATGAGAGCAGCTGCATTTGCATAAATTCACCTGCAATTTATTACTAAGCTTGGGATCTATTCAGTTATATAGATAAGATACAGTGAAAAAAAAGAAGGTATTCTGTTCTGCTGTCAGGTAAGGAGGAAAAGCCAGTATTAGGGTTTGGCCTCCAAGCGTGAATCAGCTGGAGCAGAGGAGCAGAGTCAGAGCTGGGAACCCAACACCAAGAGCAGAGTGTCAGGCTGGAATAGGTTGGAAATAAATTTCCTTCCACTGCTTGAAAGCTGGAAATGGAAAGAAGGGTTTATTCTGAAGATTTTGAAAAGAAGAATAGATACATCATGATCATTTCAGTATTATTCAGCCACTTTGACATAATCTTTGTCTCCTTGGTTTATTCCTGTCTGCTTTCACATGAACTGAGAAGTGTTGAAAATATACAGACATTTCCACACAAAAGAGCACAAATACATCATTTGAATGTGAAAGAGGTGCTAAACAGTGTTCTCATCTAAATGATGTGTAAAGCCAAGAGACACAAAGTCTAAGATATATGGGAACAAGACACAAAACCATCTCTACCATGTTTAAAAGCACATTTGTATAACTTCTTCATGCTGAGATTACATTCAGCATTTTTCCCTAGGCCTGGAGTTGCTGAGACAGACAGAACATAGCTGACCTTTGGAGCAGGATTCTTGCAAAATAAATGAACTGGATGGATGAGCATAAAAGTTACAAACCCCTTTAAAACACCATATGTGAAAATCTTGTAAACAGTCCATAAATATCACCTGCTGGGTAAGATTTGCAGAAGCTGCTGCAGAATTTGCCAATAATATCTCCTCACCAAAAACACTGAACCATCTCATAATGGCAATTTATTCTATAGCTTTCCTGTTTTTGTGTGCCTACAATTATAGAAGCTGTTATCAGCAGCTTTGGTCTGGAAGCAGCACCATCCCACAGCCTGGGATCAGGAGCACTGACACTTTGACTGAAATGCTGGTAAGGCTGAGGCACCCGTGGTGACACCAGCACAGTGTTTGTCTTCCTCCCTTTGGAGGTAACTTTGCTGTTATTATAGGTGACAATTTTAACAAGCACAAGTGGTTATAAAACCGAGCTCTTAGTTTTTCTTCCAGACTTCAACTTCCTGAGGAGGAAGTTAGCATTGATCTAATTCTCACTGATACAAACGAGGTTTTTCCATCTGCAAGCCAGAGCTGGACCAAGCTCAATAGTGTAACTTTTGTGACTATTTCTGCTAGGACTGATTTTGTGAAATAACAAAACCACTGTCTGCTTTAAGGGCTAATTTCCTACAGAGAAAATTTTTGAAGTAGATTTACTTTTCAGTCACAGATCTACAAAAAATGTTTGAAAAGCTTATTCTTTTTTACACGTGAAACTTCTAAAGTGTAAAAATTATGCTTTTTTTATTTTAATAATTTGTCTTTAAATATTCACTCATTGGCTGACTTTAATCCTGGGAGTGAATTTTTACGGCTGATATTTAAACTCTTGAAAATAGAGTCTTATAACAGAATCTCCAATGCAGTTTAAACTACTGTCAGCAGTCCTGGCTGGCTCTGCTTTAGGTAGCATGCCTTTTAATCTACTGTTTAAATACACAACTGAATAAATACTCTGGATTTTAGTGGACAGAATAGTTATAGATCCTAAATGACTTGCCATGAGAAATAGAATTAAGAACAGTACATATGGTTTAATAGCTTTATCATTATGAACAGGCACAAAGGCTGACATTTGAAAGTCATTATCCTCTTGCACAAGCTGGTACAATTATACTTTTAATCAAGAATTTCTACTTCTTTTGTAACTTCCTGTCTTTCCAAGTTCCTGTGATATACAGTTCCCATTTTGGCCTCATCCTGTTTTGCCCTGCTTCTTGTATGTTAAGGAGTCTTGCTCTACTCTAGGCTAGCATTTTTCAAATGCAGCAGCATACAGTAAACAGGAAAGATTCCCTTAGGGACACTGTTGTTTTTAGCTGATCAAAAGGCCATTCTGACATCCGCTTCTTGCTCAATAAAAATATTATTTAAGGAAAAAGAGAAACAGCCCCAGATTAACATTGTGTCCCTAGCCAGATTAAAGCCTCAGCAAAAGAAATTACTGGCGTCATTACTGCTTAACCTATCGGTGTTCCAGTCCACCCTACTTCAGTTACATGGGCTAGAGACAACAAATCAGACTGTAAGTGAAAATGCAGTGTCCTCTGTTTTTCCTGAATTTTAAACAGAACCTCTTACTACAGTTTAGCAAAACATCACAAACTTAAGGACACTGCCCTGACCATATGCCAGGAGTCCATGAACTGCATCCAGTTTACATGTTTCAAGCCTGTGGGAATTTTGAAAGCAACAGGAACTTCAAGATTTGGGCTTCATAAATTGGTCTAAGACAGTCATTGCTTTGACCCTGATTAAAAAAGAGTTTTGAGCTCAGACCCGAATGGATGCACATGAACAGTCTTCTGAACAGAAGCATTTCATAGTGCTTCATCGTCCATGTGGTGTGGTCTGTACTGATCACAAATCCTAGCGTGCAGTGCTCCATCTTAATGGAAACAGTCTTGTCCATGTGTTAGAGCAGGAATATTTTGGGCCTTAATTCAGGCACATTACTAAGCATATGCTTAATTGTAAGTTGGCTATGTTATATTAAGCGGGATTCAAGCATATGTTAAACAGGACTGAGCGTGTGCTGAGAGAAGAATGAGGAAGTCTAAATGAATTAATGACATTTGTTGAATTAGACAGCCTTTGTTGTGTGCACTTACATTCCAGTATTTTTCTTTCCATTCCCTTCCACTCCAGGGATGTTGCTCATATCACTGTGTCCTGTACCAAGTATCTTTGCTACAGAAGATCTCTAACTGCTGGCCCCTGCGCTCCTGCAGTGCCCGTGCTCTGCAGGAGTGACTGAATGCCACAGCCCAGCGAGCACAGGTCTGTCAGCCTGTCCCACCCAGACTCCCACAGGCTTTGAGCCAAGCCAGGGGTGCTGCAGGCAGCACTGCCTAAGCAAACACAATCTGACACTATCATCAACCTGTGACACAGTGCAACACAGCTCTTTCAGTTCTTGAAGAAAAGTTGACTTTCATAAGAGCAGAACTTAAAGGTCTTGTGCTCATTTTCTGTTTTAATTTTCACTTGTAAGCCAATTATGCCACTTGTAGTGCATTAAGCCTGTGACACAACAAAAAATTTCAAAACAGTAGTAACTTTTTTTTTTCCTCATCAGCATGGGCAATATTGTACCGACCTTGGCAATCAGCTCTGTGTCTGCCATGACAGAAATGAGTTCCAGCAGCTATCTAAGACTGCCAGCTTTCCTGTCCACTTAGGGCAGCCATTTGTGAGGATTTGGGGTGGAATTTATTTCACCTTATAATAGTTGTCTAAAACCCAGAGAGATACTCTGAGCTAGTTATCCCTTGGTAGTCTGGGGAGAGAGATAAAGGCACCTGGAAAGAATGATTTATCCTGGTGATCGGTCTTAAGGTGGGATTTATTTTTGCTCCATAAGCCACAGAAAAAACCCACATACCCAGATTAGATGACACACACATTTTTTTGGAAGATGAATTAGGTGAAATTATGTGGATTTTGATGCTTTTTCATCATTTTCCTCATGATTATTTTTGAATGACACTTGCTTATCATTCCTGCTTATGCCTTGCACTTTCTTCTGCACAACAACTCTGCAGCAAAATACCCTGTTTATTTCCTGCCCATGTGCCAACACTGTTTTCTGCTACATGTTCACTCTACAATGAAATTAATACTGGGCAGCACTCCTTTTGCCAGGAAAAAGCCTCTTTGGCAGATCACTGTTTCCCAGCTGTTTAAAAGGGCCTCATTAAGAGCAGTTTTGAATTGCCAGATGAAAAGAAAAAGTTGCAAAGGAACAACAGGTAGGATAGTTTCAAACATTAGCAGCACTCTTCTGAAATCTAAGTTGGAAATGCAGTTATAACTGTGGATGAGAAAGGTGTTACATTGGGGAAAGACAGGAAATTTAGCTTCTAAGTTTGGCTTATGGCTCTAATTTTCATGTGTGCAGCATACAGTTACTAGACACCTGTGCTTGGGACTTGAAACTTGGCTGGCTTTGCATCCACATGGTGTAAAATGGCATAATAGGACTTTGATATAATGATATGACCTAATCTTGCAGGAAGGACAACTCTGCTCCTGACACTGCAGGTCTGGGTGAGCTAGCAGTTTTTGTGGCTGAACCTGCAGCAAGATCGGAGAGTTCAAAAGTGAGGGTGGCTGCTCTCGTGGACAGAGCCAACAAAGGCAGGCACTTGGCAAATACAACCAATTCCTGCCTCTCTTATCTTTGACATGCTGCCACAGCTCTCCAAACACCTTCCAAAGGAAACGTGCTGCAGTCGGGCCAAAGCAGCACAGTGTGCTGCCACTGGCTGGGACTCGCTAGGGTGCTGGAGTGGTTGTGCACGTAAGCAGGGAGGATGTCAGGCATTCCCAGAGGAGCACGTAGTTTGCAGGCATCAAAGGAAGCTGAAACCCAGGAGTTGGCCCACAAACCATGTGTTCCTGCTGTTTGTGGCCTGCAAAATGCAGTGAAGCACTCCCAGACAACTGAGGTACAGATGTGGGAGCTCTGGTACATGAGACAAGACTCCAGAATCAGTCTAGGAGCTACAGAAATGTTTAAAGTCTGATTTACTGCAAATGGGATGCTGCTTGGCTGTTGCGTGTGATCAAAATGGGTCATCCTTGCCAAAGAAGGCAAATGCAATTCTGTCAAATAGCATCTAAGTGCTTCCTTTGCTAAGTGGAAACAATTGCTTCTCCTCACTTTGCAGACTCTTCCTGGTGTTTCCTTAGGTGGCACTGACACAGTTCACAGATAAAGCATGCCTGTGCTGCTAATATTAAAAAAATAATTGGAACAAAATGTAGGAATGTTGTTTCTTGATTTCCCACACCAAAATTTCAATTTCTTCTACAAAGAAATATGCAATAATGTTACTATCTGTGTTGCTCTATTCAGGCCCTATCCACGCTGCAGCTAGGAGAGTGTTCCCATGCTGAAACACTGCATCATTATTAGCAATTACCAATGTATCTGTGTTATTAGCAATGGGACATCTACAGCCAGTTTGCATCGTCTGTGCTGCTCTTATTTATTTTGGAGAAACAACAAACATAAAATGTCTCTGCAGGATGCTGACATGGTGTGCATAAAGGCAGATGTCCCTTGCAATCTCAGGGGTGGACAGGGAGGAGGTGTCCGAGGGAACTGCTCAGGCACTGAAAGGTACTTTCATCAGTGTTTCCTTTGGAAAAGGCTGCTCAAAAAAATGCTAGGGGAAAGGTGGGAGGGAGGCGAAGAGGAGAGGGAAGGAGAGAGTCAGAAAAGCCAAAGATGAAAAGTATTTTTCTCACTGTAGTCAGCTCAGAAGCTTTTTTGACAGATAATTGCTAATTATTTGAGAGAGATGGGCACTTTTCTGCAGGTAACTGTCTCTCATGCCTTAAAACCCTGTAGAGCTAGTCTGGAATAGCCTTTAACAGCTACTTAAAAAAATCCTAAATACAGCAGACAGCAAACAGTCTATTTAACACCTGGGAAAAGCAGATACACTGCAAGAAAATATTAATCTCGTTTCAAAAACAGATGATTCAAGAGCATATTTTTAGAGTGCCTTTTAACTTAGACACAATTCAGTTTTCTGGTTACTGGGTCAGGGTGCTCAATGCCTGCGTCAGACAGGGACGATGCATGAGTGAAGTCCTGGCTCAATGGCAAGGGAATGAGATCTGCTCTAACGTCTGAGTGCACAGTTGTGACTGCTTCTCTTCAGAATTTGCCAAGAATGCACATTAAAAGAAGCTGCAGGGTAAAAAACTACAGCTGCCTGACAGACAGGCAGCAGCCTCATTTTGCACAACTCTTGTCTGTACTCTGCTGAAATAAAAACAACAGGCTGATTCATAACTTCTAAATTATCCATGCGAGAAAAGTGGATTTTCCCCTGCTATAATGAGAATATAGGAGCCTCCTTCCCAAGCACCATGCTGGGGCAATGGTCCACAATCTGCCCCCTCACTGCAGCTGGTCCAGACCATACACACTACAACAGCCTTTAACAACTCCTTTGCTAAAAGCTTTTCCATTGACTGTGCTTGATACAGTCCTTAAGAGAAAGTCTATTTTTGATCCTTTTCTCCAGATCTCAGTCTTGGTTCCAGATACTTTGGGAGGGTTTGCCATGCTGGCTGCAGCCATGACTGCATGCTCTTGCCACGGGCGGAGGTACAGTGGTGATTCCTTGGTACAGAGTGGAAATTGTCAGATAGCTGCAGCCCTGATGAGCTTTGGGAAAAATCTGCCTCCACCTGGACCAAAAATATTGGGTGTTTTGGTCCTAAGTCCTGCCTGCCCTGAGCCTTAACACTGAAGTGTTTCATCTTCATGCTCTTTCTTTAAAAAAGTCTTTTTAGGGCTTAGCTGAGGGGACAGACCATGACCCAGCAGGGCCCTGCAATCACTGGGTAGGGACATGCTTGTGGCCCTACCCCTCAGCCCTCCCCTCCTAGGGAAGGCCAACCCTCCATGACACTTACATGTATTTTAAAAAAGAAAAACAGAAGGGAGCCTTATTTTTAATAAAAACGTTCGATCTAAAATTTTAAAACTAATAAGCAGAGCTAGTGACAAACTAGTATTGACTTAAGCAGAAAGGTTGGGATAGTCAGTGAAATAAATGTTCTGAAACACCATAATTAGATCTTTGTTTTTATGGAAACAGACATTTGCTTTACATGGATTGTTTCATTTTATCTTTTGCATTAAATAAAATGCAATTTCTTTGATTAGTAAGTTGAATGACCTCCTAGACCCTTCTAATCCAAATAGTCCTGGGATAGGGTAAACAAATCTAATGCAACTCAGTAAAATTTTATTTTCATATAAGATTAATAATAAAAAAATTCAAATTGAATAAACCTTTCATCATTTTATCATCAAAATTCAAATGAAATTCATGACAAAAATTGAATTGAATGCTTCCCTTTTGCTTTGTGGGGGAAGAGAACTGAACAATTGGAATTTAAGACATTCCAGATTCAGACAATGGACTTTGCCAGATCTATACAATACATGTTTACAATAAAACTTCCTAATGTGATTTAAACTAGATTTTCCCATAATAAAGATATTTTCTACAAAAGTCTTCAACTGTTAGCAATTGTTGCAACCGTGTTGTATTTTTCAGTGAAGTTCCCCCCCCCCCACACCCAAGTCAAAACTAGACAGTCATCTAAATAACACTTTCTCTGATGCTGGGATGGAACTCATCTGCAAAATTTTTGTAGTACTTTCCTGCCAACAGCTATCTAAGATCATACCTTGCTAAAAAAGCATTTTCCCTCCAGGTTCCTCAGTGGCAATACAGCAAAAAAAGGTGTTCCCTGGGATGGAATAAATAAGCACGTGCATGTGTAGATGTGCAGATGTGTGAGATTTCCCCAGCACAGAAACATACAATTGAGGTTACAGCAGTGACAGTTCCATTATAAAACCATTTTCACATGTTTGGAGCTTTCTGAGCTGTATTATTTTGTCACAGAGGTTTACATTTGGCCCCTAGCTTATGGGTGATATTTTTTTTTTGAAGTTTCACAAAGTCTATTAATCCATTTTGAGTTACCAGAGGGTAAAGAAATGCTTTTCCCACCTCTTAGATTCTTGTAGCCCTGTTATGGCATTGATTTTTGCACAGAAGTCTCTGCAGATTTTAATAGCAATCAGCAGCCTGATGTGCCTTAATGACTTCCTCTGTGCATTCAAAAAATGGCTAAACTTGACAAGTTGAAACCTTCCAAGGGGCCAGTGCTCACTGAGTAATGGCTCCCAGGCCAGTTTGGGATTATTATTGTAAAGCAATAACAGAATAAAGACATTAAGATTTCCTTGAGTTTATGAAAACGTTTCAAAAATTGGTTTTGTCTCCAGAACAGCCCCTGAGTTTAGAGCTATGCATCCACTTCTCAGCTTGTGCACATCAGATTAGACCCACTGCAGTTATTGTAACTGCAGCAGGGAAGGATCCAAACCATTAAGGAAACACAAAGTGGTTGGCCACAACTTCATTTACTTCACTAGAAACATGCTGATAAAAAAATGGTACAGTTAAGCACAGGATGGGACCCTTTATGTCAGTGTTAGCTGCTTTGCACCATATTTTTGTGTAATATCTGAATGAGAACAATCCCCTGCAAACATAAGCCTGCACAACACATAAAAGAACGTGGCAGAGACAAGTTTCTTGTGTCAGTGCACCTCATTTATGGAAAGCAGGACTGGCAGAGGACAGCTGTGGCACAGGGAAAGGATCCTGAAGCAGCCAGTGTGATCTTTGTACCAACCATGGCAGCAATTTGCAGATCAGGTTCTTCCTGAGCCAAAAGTCATGTCCTGGTATTTAATGGCTTTCAATCAAATTTTTTCTCATTGGTGTAATCTGGTTTTTAAGCCAAGCAAATATATGGTGGTCACCATAACAGTTCAACTCCTAATGCTATTACATGTGTTCTCAGAGAAAAGGATGGTAGGCTCAGAGGTATTTTCTTTCTGGGATGAGTTTTGATTTCTGCAAATTTTGATCATACAGTGATCAAACATAGATCATCAGGTGAAGAAACATAGTCATGCAATGAAATCAATATAAATTAACAATTCAATTTCCTTTTGGTTCTGTTTTTCTTCTATAAATCTTCCCTTCAGTGGGAGTTTCAGGGCTATGACTGAGAACAGCAAAAGCATCAGGAAGTTGTGACTTTAGGAAGAATCTAACATTACCAGCTCTCATTATTTTTAGCATGAGTAGCATGGAATTTGGTTGCATATTTCAAAGCATCAGCTGTTGATATTGTGGTATTGCCAAACTTCTCATTTATGGCAGAGAAAAGCACCCAAAATATATTTGATAAAAAATGAAACAGGAACCAGCAGTAAATTTTGAGATTCAAGGACTTTTATAAAGTTTCGCAATTTTTTGAGGCCTGACTTATGATGTCCAAAATTTGGAGTGGACAAAACTGATAAAGGGAACTGCTGTGTTTTACTGAGGAGAGTCTGAGTTTTCACATCAGCTGTAGAGAGGAGAGAGGGAAGGACAAGGCATCAGGTGGAACAAGCAAATCATAAACCAGCCTAAAATGTTCTGAAAGGAGGTTAAGACACAAGGCAGATGACCAGCACAGTACCTCGTGCATTACATGTACTCTAACAACAGAAAATGGTTGTGGGGTGTTTCTTGGCTTTGTTTGTGGTTGGTTGTTTTTTGATTTCATTTCATTATTGTTCCACCAGTACAAATGCCTTTGAATAATGTGCATTGAAAGAAAAATAATGTCCAAACTGAGAAAAATCCTACAAGAGACACTGGCACCACTAAAGTGCTCTTCAAAAAAGGGTTTTTTGGGGCCTAAAATAATTTTTTTTCAGTCCAAGCAAGACTGGGGAAAAATTTTGTAATTGACTTGGAAAAAGTCAGAATTTCACCCTGTGTGCAAGAATGGGGAATGCTCCCCTCACAGCAGACAGAACAGGTCCAAAATCTTCTGTGTCATCTGCTTCCACCCAATAACAGCTTTATAGAAGTAAGTTAAGAATGAATAACTCAACAGCTGCCCAAGGCGGCTCTAAAGTGCTGCTCTCCCCTGCTACACATGAGAAGACAGCCATTAGTGCTGCTGCTGCTGCGAGGTTCACTGCTCCTTGGGGGACTCTGCATTTGCAGAATGGCCTGGTTTTGTACTGGCAATATGCACACGTCTGAAATTGCTTGCATTTGGATGCTGGTTGCTGCACAGCTTTGACTTAGTGCCATGTCTGTTACAGATTCTCCTCATCACAGATAATGTGTCTCTTGTGAGCATGAGTGCTATTCTTTATTTTTGTTTGGATAACACTTCTTTCTGAACGTTAGAAGATTGCCACATGCATTTTTACACTGCAGTATATTGTTAAAAAAAATTAACAGTTAGAAGATGAACAACACAAAACAATGGAAAATTACTATTATACTGCTTTACATTTCCACCAGCAGTCTCTAAGGGTTTTGCAAACACTAATAAGCACATCCTCAGATATTTGAAAACCAGAGAAATATTACGCTCTCTAAGGAAGCAGAAGCACAAAGATGATGATTGACTGTCCCAAGATCAAGCAGTAGGAGAGAGTTATCACTGTAAAGAGTCACAGAACCACAGCATCCAATCCCGTACATTTCTTTAAAGATGTTAGTGGAAAGAGAGTTTTGCACACATATAGAATTACTTTTGTCTTTATTTCATCTACTTTTAAGAAGCTCCTACCCATTCGTTCTAAGTATTAAAGTGCAATACTGATGAATGGCAAAACTTTAACTGCCTTCACTCTGAGTTAACATTTGTTCAGCTACAATACTGACCTTTCTTCTGAGAATTTCTAGGGAGCTGTGGAAGTGTAGAGTCAGCTCCTCACTCAGATGATATAAATCACCAGGGTTCTACTAAGTTCAGTAGAATGATCTTTAAACAAATTAGGAATATAGTCCATGAAAAACAGGTTGCTTTCTTTACATATTTAAATCAAAATTATCTGGTGTCTCTCAGATGGGAAAGAGCTGAAGCTGGGATGTTGAAAGGAAAGATTTATTTTCTTTTCTATGCTGAGCATATGAGGACATGCAAAAGTTACCTGGGGATCAGATAGTTATTTTCAGAGTAGTCAGAGTTTGATTTCAGAGCATCAGATGAGCAGTGCTTAACATCTATGAGCATGTTTTTACTTTTTAATTTCAGGTGTGGGGGAGGAACAACTAAGAAACTTGCACGTCATATAGAAGATCACAGGGTGAGAGTGTGCATATGGATAATTTCCATGGAGTAAGTCAGGTGCTTGAAGGTCATACCACAGTAATTTATGTAACTGCCTAGTAACACAAGCTCAAAAAAACCCTTCCTGGAAAGCATAAGTTACAGCAGGCAGAGGAACTGCTTAGCTTGGACACTTTGGCTAAGCTTTTGTTTGAAGACTAAAAGCTGGGAGAAAATGGATGTGTCAGGAAGGCCGTCATATGCACATCTACATTCACATTGCAATTTGCAGCTTGCAGTCACTAAGGCGATCCAATTAACTTTTGCTGATAAATGTAGCTAATATGGGATCCCAAATCCTCTACTAGCCTTGGTGACTAGTTATGTCACACAAAAGTAGGTTTGTACATTGTTTTTACAGGCACTATAGCTTCACCAGTTTAGAAACCTCTCTAGATAAAGCAGTCTTTGTTGAAAGCTGCTGACATTAGCAAGGTTTATTCTGTGAAAATACTGACATTAGACACCTTTATACTAGAATATATGCATCCCCCAGTGCATGCTGAATTGTTTTAAGTATACACAAACAAAGCCTAAATTGAAATAATTAAATTGGTCCAAAAATCAGTGCATGAAGACTAGGCTTAGAAGACAAAGATTAAAATTCCAAGGAGTACACAGGTACAGTTAGTAAAAAAAGTGTAAAAATGTGCAAAGTATACATGTAATAGCCAGTAGAAGGAGTCTAATTGGCAAATATAAGACTGGTGCTTGGAGGTAAGTTTTAAGTTTAGTTTGGGAGAGAGCTATTTGTGTGGGAAAGGATGGTTTCTTGAATAATGACTTACTATAATGAGAAGAATGAGAAGCAATTTGGGCACTATTAGCTACACTATTCAACAGTAATAAGGAGCTTGAAAATGATGTCAGAGAAATGAGATAAAGATGACTATTATACTGTTGGAAGGCCGTCATCTAGTATAGCTGTGGAGAATAAATGAAAATGGAAACCAGTAAGGAACATAATACGATATACTTATGGTATTTTGTTTGAGCTATTAGCAGGTGCAGCTCTACTGGCATCAGTGGAGCTGTCTTCACTTGCTTCACAGCTCAATGTAGTCCTGTATCTATTTTATACACGTACATTTTATAGTCTATGTGCTATAAGAATGCATTGGAAAACTTTTGAAATGCATTAGAGCATTAGACTGTGTGGAGTGGTTAAAATGTGTACCTGATTTAACTGCTTGCCATCTGGAGCACAAGGAGATGAACCTAAACTGTCTGCTGTAATGCATGTAAAGAAGTTTTGGATTTAGGCCCAGATATGAATATACAAATAGATAAAGTTTACAGAACTGTGACACAAAGTCCCAGGGGTTTTCTGGGAATGTCAAAAAACACTCAGCAATCAGAACATATGCCTTCCATGTTAATCTATCTTATGCCTCTGTCTCCAAAAGAGATTATAGAGATGACTTTGAAACATGAAAAAAAAGAGTTTTCATTTAAGAGCTACCTTTGCATATTTTTCTAGACTTAGCTAAAGCTACTCAAATGAAGTGACAGCCTAGGATTTCCTCTAAGAAGGGCTTTTAGCATGAAGGATATAAGCCTCTCATTTTGCATCTGGCAAAGTGGTGTGATTGCTATGGAAATAGGCAGTGTAGCCTGCATTTCTACATGGTGATCAAACTAAACCTTTTCTAAATTGCTGATCTGCTTTCCTTGTTACAGATGAATACATCAGAAGAAAGTCAGTAGAAGTTGTCTGGCTTAATGACAGATTGGCATAAGAAGACAAACTTTGATTGTTACTCATGCACTTAGGAACTTGTTTCCCTAGTAAGACCTAGGAGCTGGAGAAGAGCTAATAACCTATTTATCATGATCTATGAAGTATGAGGCTGAATCTTCTACTGTGTTGTAAATTACTCTGGAAACATCTGAAAACTACTGTTAAGAAGCGATTATTAATTTGTGTAGTGCCAGAAATGTATGTCCTACTCATTAGCCCTGCTCAAGTGAGTCTGTGGTTTTAATTGACTTCAGTGTGACTGTTTATGTGAATGAGCAAAACTTTGGCTTTGAGGGAGCAGTTCTCAAAGCTCGAGGCAGAATAATCACTCTGGTGTGAACAGACTTCTAGTTTTCTCTAGGTTACCAAGTTTCAATTGAATACAGAGTGTTGCAAGAAAAAAAAACAAAAGGAAAAAGACTACCAGTATCACTTTTTCAAAGAATGGCATGGCCCCAGCACAGGGCTGAGATGTGAGCTCAGTCCTGCCCCACCTGCAGTGGGCACACCACAGCTCTGATGGGCTCTGTGCTCACGTGGGGGCACAGAGCAGCCCAGAGCACAAATGTGCAACAGGGCCCCAGTGCTGGGAGTGTAGGGAAGGGATTAAGCCAAGCTCACTCAGCTTGAGGCTCAGCCCATCTGTATTTAGGGAAGGCATGGGACGTGTGGCCACTGCAGCTCCATGTCAGTGTGGAAGGCAGCAGACAACTGCCCAGTTTCTCCTGAACAACAGCTGGTTATTGCGCTTCTGGGATGTGCATAGTTTCTTCTGGATGAAATCACATTAAATGGGTGTCTCTTACATATATGGAGATATTTTCTCAATGGTCTTTTTGAGCCATCTGAATTCTTCATTTTATAGCATTACATAAAACCCTTGTAATGATATTAACCTTCAAGATGAGTCTAAATATGCACAATCTGATAATGTTTAAATAAATTATTATAAAGTTCACACAGTTCATAACCAGATCTGCAGATCACAGAGTTTCACAGTACCTTGTGCATGAGAAACAATCAGAAATTCAATTTCTGAGGTTACACTTTTAAAAACCTTTGATACTGCCCATGAAAATCAATTTCCTCCATGGAAGTTTAGGACTTGGGAAGGGAGTTATTCTCACATTTTTGTGAATTCCTACAGAAAAGCAAATGACCTATGCTCCCAAAAAGTTGGCAGGTGACTTATTAAACTTCTCTCAAATCTCCTTCAGGAAGTTAATTAAAAGTCTATTTGGAAATGGCCAGGTGCTTGCTTCCCACAGTGCAAGAGGGAAATCTGTCACCCTGTTTAAAAAATTGTTTGGTTACTCAGGATAAAGAAATAATCATTATACCAAGCTGTGTGGTTTTATGATGGAAAACTGTGGCTTGGTGAGAAAAGTACCAAGGTCAATACAATGAAAAACCCACAGTGAACTCAGACATGATTTCCAAAGCCAGTGGTGGATGGAGGCCAGGAGAACAAAGTCTTTCCTGCGGTTCACTCAAAAACAATTTTTAAGATTATGGATAAAAATAACTCTCTAGCTTGAGAGAGTTATTAGCTTGAAAAAAATCATTAGAAAATATTTTTTAGATGTTTTATAAGGATTGCTAAGGCTGACAAAATTACCTTGTTAAACACTGGATCCTGTCCTAAAATACTATGGCCAAGTCAACTAACAAGAGAATAGTAGGGCTAAGCCTTTTTCATTCTTTATTCTGCCAAACCACTGCCTCTTGCAATCAGGATTGATTACAAACACCCAATTAAGAGGCATTTGGAACATGATCTGAACACTAATCCTGTGTCTTTTTCTCTTTATACCTAATTATCAGCCTTAAGATGGGTATTAGGGCTTTAATTAGTAGATTTACTTTAGGAACTTCTACATAAACTAAGAAATCTATAACATATACATAAATACAGGCATATATGCACAGCCCTAAAGAGGTGCACATAAAATATGCCTGTATCCAAGCAGTTTGGTGTGATATATAAGCCTAGACATATACATGTGAGTGCATGTATATCTAGTTTTCAGACATAATTTCATTCCTTGGAAATACTGCAAAAGAGAATAATTTAATTTGGGTTCACATTAGCTGTAAAAAGATCTCTATATCATAATTATCAAATTATGATCCAATGTTATAGCTTTCAATAAACTATGATTAAGAAACTAAGAAACTAACAGAAACACATAGTTTTTTGTTCCAATTAGATTAGCCAAGGAGAGGAGGGTGGAGAGAGGAGCAGTGTGGGGTTGACTGAAAACATATTGAGAGTTTCACAGAGCTAATTCCAACAACTCTGGGTTTCAATTTAGAAAGGACTTAGACCTTTGTTCTGAATTTGTTTATCTCTGTTCACAGAAAGGATGAAGGATTAGGCTTAAGGGAATCCACATTTGACCCTCAAATTTTTCCTGTCTGAAGGGCATCTGGTTGTAGCACATCTAGACAGAATTCCCCTCAGAGTTAAGTGCTCAGAGTAATAGAAAAATCCATATATGATGTTTATATCATATATACATATGTTTCATATATACATCCATATATGATGTATAAATAAAAAGCCATGTATATGGTTTTATAGTTTTAATGTGCTGCTGTACTGAGACCCAAGTCAAGACTTTTCCGTGACAGGGGATGCAGCCATACACAGAGTGCAATAATGGGCTCTGCAACCCACCCCTCAGCCCTGAACACAGTCCTGCAAGACTCTCTGGCTATGACCAGGCACTTTGGTCATGGATTTCCTAATACCTTTTCCTGAGAAAACTCAAACTAAAACCATTACTCTAAAAGAACAAATTGTTAAACAGTTTGACAATAGAGACTCTCACAAGAGTTAAATGCTTGGATAAAAACCAAAGGAATTGTTTCATTACCCTGTATAATCAGAAAATAATATGATTTCCAAATTCTTTTAATTCTCATTTAGTCCCGACAATAAAATAACAGCATATTCATCTTTAAGTACTTGCTTCTCTGTGTGCAAATACATGTGGAATCTTGTGGCAAAGAGATATTATATATACTTTTATAATGCAAAATCTTCAAGTTAAAAAAATTTTTGGGGTACAAGAGTTTCTTGCTTCCTTGCTCCTGCACAGGGTCTGATCTGATTCCTTTCCTTGACAGGAACCTTTCCTGCAGCCATATGGAGGGTACCAAACAGCAGTGGTCTCCAGAAGGGCTGTCTGGGTCTAGCTGAGTGCTCCCTGAGAAATCTTTTCATGTGCTTAATACACATAGCAGAGAAATGCCCTCAAAGTACACCCAGAAACCCATGAGATACCACATGGCCTCCAATCTACTGCAACAATTCTTCTCAAACTAAGCCAAACCCACTTGTTTCTTGTTTTAGGAATAGAATGAAGGATGGCCCACTTCATCCCTTTAGTACTTCCAACTTTAGTGCTTCTCTTGGTAACCCCAAACAGCTCTTAGGGACAGATTTTTGAGGGAGACAAAAAGGATAAGATGCTGCCTCTTCAGCACAGGTATGGCCTTGCCAGTGTGCCAGTGCCCACATCCCACTCTGGCTTTGACAGAGAGATGCCCAGGTCCCTGCCCACCTCTGCCTGGGCAGTGCAGCCCACGGTGGCTGACTCCACACCTTGGGCTGGGTGGATTAGTGAATCCAGTCCAGAGCAAGCAGGGGAGTGCAGGCATCCTTCCAGCTGCCCTCAGCAGTGAGGAGGGGGCATTCCCATGTCTCCTGGATACCTTGTCCTGCTGAAATTCGCTCAAAGGCCAGTGCTGATGCTTAGCTGATAGTGCCAAGCCAGTGAAGCCATATTTCTGTTGGAAACCTAAGCAAAAGACCTTGGCTCCTTCAGACCTCTCTGCTCCGTGGTGGACAAACACAACCCCTGCCTTCCCCAGACCTGAGCAACTCAGCTCCTGTACTGCTCACCCAGCCTTGTCAGCTGCAGGCACTGAGCCTGCCGAGCCCCATGGTGGCCAGGCAGAGGGAATTAGGAAGCTCTGACTGACATTTTCTATCCAAATAACCAATACAGTCATTAACCACCCTACGGGGCCTGCGCTGAGCCCTTCCCCACAGTCACCGTGAATGATGGGAGGCAGCTCGGTGGGAGTGGAGGGCAGAGCTCCCACTGCTCCCACGGGCAGTGGGGCTGCACTGAGCCCAGAACACTTTGGGGCAGTTTGTGGGAGCAGCTCAGGGCTGTGCAGGCTCCAGGTGCCTCTGGGGCAGTCAAGAAGCAGCTGCTGTGTGCAGCTGATGGCAGAAGCCTTCTGACAGGCTCAGTGGCAGCCCAGCAGGATCACTCCTGGTGGTTCTGCAGCTGGGCAGCAAGGACATGGGCACTCTTACTCCCATCAGCTCAGCCCAAAGGGCTTGAACCAACCCTGCACAAAAGGAACCGACACGAGGCACGAGGCCTGCACAAAGCAGACCTTGCTGCATGGAAGAACAGGAACCAGGATTTAGACAAAAGCAAATGAAAGCTTAAACTTTGCAGAAACTAAAGGAAGGCCGAGCCATGACTTCCCTTGCTCCTGTTTATTTTACCAGCCTGAGTTTGTTATACCTACAGATTTGTAGCATAAATCCATTGACATTATTTAGAAGTAAAATGGATGAATGAATTTCTAACATCATTAGGTCTTTGGGAGTTATGTGGAGCTATACTTTCACTCCATAGGTCTGAATACCTACGCTTTCTTCCTTACCCAAGGATCTGGAGGAGGCATTTTCTTCTATATAAACAAACATAGATTTTTTTTCTCTGTATTCTATAACTGACTGCAATTTCTGTACAGCTCTGCTCTCATTCATGTAACTAACCCCTAGTAAATGCAATATGAAGTGTAATTATTTATGACATCTCTCCTATAACTTGAATGTTTCCAAAATGGACAATTTTTCCATTCTGAGAGATTTGACAGCACTGTTGTATATAATCCACAAGTGTTAAGCAAGAATTATATTTATTTACTACATTTATAAATGATGGCCATTATAATAATAGTGCTGTGTGGCATATCTCTGAAAACCTTGTAAAACAATACAGTCAAGTCTGGCAACAAAGTTAATAATTTGTCAGTAAGAAAACCACTGTTGGGCTTTTTCTACCCAACCCTCCACCTTTCTTAAGCCCTTTTCTTCTGAAGCTTCACATTCATTTTCTTAATGTTTTTAACCTAGTGTCTGTGAAATTTTTATTGCTCCCTAGATAATGACATCTGATCTGAATGTAACCACACACCTCTTTGCTCAGCAACATTTGTCACAAACCATTATAAATTATCATGCTGATAGTGTGCATTGCTGGGAAACCAGAAAAGTTCCATAAATTCAAAGTACTGTATCAGTGACATTCTTGTTTATTATCTAGGTATAAAGTTTTACTAGATTCAAGATGGCCACATTTACACAGTAGGATACTTCAGCAACACGAGACTTGTACAGCTTGCACTAAGTGCTGAAAAGCATTTACCACATGCAACAAACACTGGAGCATTTTAACTAATATGTGGCCATATGTTTTGTCTCTTCTATTCATTTTAACCATGTTCCTGACTCCAAGAATGCATGCTTATTTTTGGGACTTGCTTGAGAAAAGGCAAAATGGCAAACAAAAACTACTTTTCTCTTAAAGTACAACCATAATTTCTGTTTCTTGGCTTCTTGAAGAGGAGGCATAACGCTCATTAAAGCTAAATGTTTAAAGACACTGTGAATTTCTTCATTATATATGTCCTTGATAACAATCTGTGGTCAACATGTTTGTGTGCTTCCTGTCGAAACCCAGTATTTCCATAATGCTGGTACAGTAGTCCTGTCTAGAAGATTTCTTTATTAGATGAACCCAGCTTGTGTGAACATATTTTTAATTATTTGCCTGTCTTTATTCTTCAATACTGTGAAAGTTGAGTCTTTTGGAATGCTTCCAGAGAAAAAGGAATTTTCACCATGTTTACTTGAAATTTAAAACAACTCAAATGGTTCTGATTGTCAGAAAAACATACATATATGAATTTTATTAGCAGTCATTTGAGAAATACTTATTCATTAAAGCATAGCATAATAAGTAGGTAAATCAAGGGCATATTCTTAAATTAATTCCAAACCCTAACATACAAAGAGACTAACTGGGAACAGCATTCAGTAACAGCTAGTGCTTAAATGTGCTGCTTTTGATTCTCCCCAGAGAATCAACCTTTCACCAGTTTTACATTTCAATACATCTAGCCCTCTATATAGAGCAATATTTTTTAAAGTTAGGTAAAGCCTCTTGATTTTCTTGTTGGCACTACGGAACAAGAAGGTAACCTTTCCAAAGTCAAAATGTCTCCCTTCCTGGGCTCAGGGGGTCCCTGTTATTAAAGTTGTTTTCAATGCTAACTAAGGTCCAAGTTGCAATGAACAGCATTATAAAGAGGATTTTGGGAGCTAGGCCAGCAAGCTAATCTTCTCTAGTCTACTCTAATTGTATGGGACATTTTTTGTTCCCAGACATGAATTCCCTTATCTCCCATTTTCTATCTGCATTTCATATTTAAGTGGTTATTAATTTCCAGTGCTAAACCTTTCAATAAACTAGACTGTAACCTAAATTACACATTTCTAGATTGCAAACTGGGTTTCTAATAAGCTAAGCATATTAGAGAAACAAAATGTACTTAGCTGAAAACCAAAAAAATCTCGTGATACATTTATTGCATTAATCACCCGTTGTATTCAATATTCAGTACAAGGAATGTGAATTTTGTAAGTAGATGCTGAAATTTCAGACCAGAGAGACTGTTGACAAATTCCTGTTGCTGAAATAATTGCTCTGGTCCTAAGGTTTTGGTGGTGTTTTTTTTTGTTGTTTTTTTCCCCACAAATACAATCCCTCTCAAGTTAAAAAGAGCAATTTTCAATATAAATGAAGTAGCAGCTGAGTAATTTAGCATAGCCTAGAAAATTAGCGTTTCAGCACAGACAAAATAATGGTAAAGTCATCACCATCATACACTGCAAACACAATGCAAACAACCCTGTTGAGAGACTTCCTTCCACCCACTACCATCTCATTACTGCTTTGGGCTCCATTTCAGGGGCAGAAATAATGCAGCAGGGAGAGTGGACAATGAACACTGAAGAAGGAAGCAGCAGAGGGAGGGAGTCAGTCCTTTCCCTGGACCCAGTTCAGCTCAGTCTAGCACTGTTTAACACAACACTGTGCCACAAAGATTAATTGTTCTTCAAATAATTGTAGGCTGTACACCATTTTACTGCTGCCAAAGACCATGTTGGTTTTACAGAGTTGGAAAAACATGCATTCTAGCAATGGAGAAAAAGGATTTGACACTGAAATATGCTTGATTTGATTTCTTAATTTCTCTATAAGAGGCAAAGAATGACAAATATTGTAAAGCATTAGCAGCATTCCACAGAATGAAAGCAAAACCTATATCAAGAAGACACAGAGAAGTGAACCATTGCCTGAGTACAAGACATTAAAAATTAAAGAATGGGAAGTCAGCGTGTGAACATATGGTGTGAATATGAGCTGCAGCTCCAACACCACAGTAAAAACTCATTTTCACAAAGTTTCGTTTTATGAGCACAGGGTTCTTCTGCATTATCACTCAACTATGGCACTGAAATGCTGATCTGTAAGTGGTTATAAAATATCATAAAAAAGCAACTAAGTACCACAATGCATCATTAAAAACTTCATTTTAAGAAAAAACAATAATTGTGATCTAAGTAATCGAGTTATTAAATAATAGGACAAAGATATGCATAGTAAAAATTAAGTGCTTGATACACTTGCTCTCTTTCCCTAAGTCCAACACTCTCATCTCATGGTCTATCACAAGCACTCCTGATAAACTGAACATCATTTTATGGGACCAAATCCTGAATACTACCGTGAAATACCAAACACCACTGGCTATTGAGTTTAATCTTTCTGACAGGCAGAGAAAATCTTGACTGGTAGCATTAATCAACAGCAACTCTCTTGCAGTTATCAGTAGGGGATAAAAAATTATGATACACAAGAAATATTTAAGTAACTATGATAGTCCAGTCCAGAAATATTTAAATAATGAATCACTAAAATATTTTCTTCATGCAACAAGCTGGCTGAATTCAGAGGGCATGTTGAAGAGGGGAATGATCTGACCATATGTTGCCTTGTGCAAGCTGTGAGATTTACAGATTTGGGGAAAAGTGGAGAACAGCTTCTGGGAGGTTCCGATTCTCCTTCTCACTTTTGGAATGGGTGGTCAAAGGGAATGCGAGGACAGGGGACAAAGGAAGCTCAGCTCCCTCCTTTCTCCTCTCAGGGCACTACAGGAGAGCAGGAGGAGGGGAAAGAAAAGCTACTGGCTATAAATCAGCAGCAAAGGGAGAAAGAAGGAAATACGACTATCAGTGCTCCAGTCCACCGCCCCTTGAAGGGTGAGGGTAATTGCCAGACTAACTCTGCGTTAGGAAGATTTGCCAATTTATAAACGGCCTGTCTATTCCATGGGCTGCTTGTAGTCGTGGGGGTAAAAAAAGGAAAAAGAGCTCCTTTTTCAAACTCCAACTCAAACAAGAGAGTTACAAAAACAAACGGGCCAGCAAACGGTGCCTCACCACAACCGCACCCCCACTCCGCGCATCACCACCGCCCCCCGCTCGCAGCGCACCGGGCGGGCGCAACTCAGAGCAGCTTACAAACCTCAGAAAGATGTGAAGACATTTTTAACACCCACAGACACACACGCACACAGGCCCACACGGACACACACACTCAGAGCTCCCTGCCCCGCTCGCCGCCGGCCCGGAGCTGCCCGCGGAGCTGCCCCTGGCGCTGCCCGCGGCGGCCGGCAGGTGTCGCCGTGGCGCTCCGCAGCGCTCCCTCCGCGCTCTCACTCACTTGCAGTCGCGGTCCTCCAGGTCGAAGTGCGGGTTGAAGTTGATCATGATGCGCTGGTAGGGCTCCGGCGCCTGGATCAGCCACTCGCACTTCTGGCTGGGGTGGTAGGACTGCGGGTAGCCGGGAGACGTCAGGTACCCGGGGCTTAAAATTTTGATCGTGTCGCCACACTTGTCTGCGGGGGAAGGGAACACATGGGCTGGTCTCAGTGCCCCCGGCAAGCATCCGGGCACAGCCCGCAGCAGCGGACCCGGCAGACTGCCGTGGGAAAGCTGCGCGGCCGCAGCCTTCTTCAGGCTAACTTAGCATTCTTCTGCTTCTAAGGGCAGCTGGGCTACTATCTACCGGAGGAAGAGGACTCCCTCCCGTACCCCATTCCTTAAATCCAGTGGCTGTAAAGGCAGCAGACAGCAGAAGGCACTCCCATTACTAAACAGTATCCTTTTAAAAAGTCCTCCACTCCAACAGTACCCCTTACAGTGTTAAGGCCTTGCCCCTTCATAAGTGCGTTAATGTTGGCTGAGAAGGGTACATGGGACACAATTAACTCCAAAAACTATACTCTTCTTAAGTATGAAGTTTCAAGAAAAGCTGGGAGGAGATGTTAAGAGATGCCATTTGACCCCCTGCCCAGCTATGGGATAAGTCTGGTCTGTGTCACTGACCATTGGGATTCTATTGGTGGATCCAAGCTCATTCACAGGACACCCTCCCTTTGTTTTATCAGTCCATAAATCTAGGCAGGTTGAAACTATCTGTGCTCTTCAAACCCAGGATAGAAGAGAACAAAGTAGCTCTAGTGAAGCAGAAATCATCCGCTATTTACTCTTTCAAGGACGTTTGTTCATGCTTGGAGACTGCATCAAAGTAATGGAGCAGAACAACCTCCCTTCCTCTTCCCTTCATTCCTTCCTCCCCTGAACAACAACAAAGATTTATTTCTAATAGCAAAATAGTTGCAAAAGTTTCTAGAATCACAAAGTGTGACAGTTGCTCCTTTGGGTCAGCATTGTCAGGGTTGCATTTTAAGCTTTATAGGAAAAAAAAAAGGGACAAAAACATCCAACCTACACAGTCACTCACTTCACTGTCCAGTGCAGGTTTGTGTTATCACTTTTTTTTACTGCTATGGATTTCTTTCTGTGCACCTTCAGGTAGGAAAAACTTTCTCCAAGTGTTGGTTGTTTAATTTTGAGCAATAAAACAAGACAGTAAACTATGGACAGGAAGAATGTCCCCACTAAAGCAAGACTATATATCACTACATCTCAATAATGGTATATACAGTCTGCAGTGCTCTATCTAATACATTCCCTGTGAAAGCAAAATGGCAATCCTTGCTCTCAGCATGAATTTATAAATATACAGGATTTTATTGTAGGAAAAAACAGGTCAAATGGAAATGAATGAGGAAGTGCACATCAAAAATGCATAAAGCAACACTCTTTATAGAAATTATTTGCCATAAATTAGGAGGGAAGGGGTTGATAGGTACTCAGATGTATGGTCAAATCCCAGATACTGCCAAGCATGCTGCTGGGAAAGGCTATCTTATTATATTTCTGCCGTGCCTTTGCAAAACAGGCTGTTTTCCTCTGACCAGAACAAAAGGCATTGGTGCTTAAAGTTCAAAAGCTGTCACTGGTGATCTTGCTAATCCGCTGTCTGGGGCTCTCAGGGAATCTTGCCTTTTCCTCACTGTGTAAGCATACTCGGAAAGTGATCTTGTCTCATTAAGCCCACTCCAGCCCTGCAAACATCATGGCAGGGTCTGGCATCTGTTAAATGCCTGAAATAAAGCAGTGCTGCTTCTAGTCACTTGACAGAGTCACTTCAGAGGACGCTGAGGTGGACTCACTACCACCAGCGCTCCTTAATCTGCGACTTCTGGGAAAGTGACAGTGTAATAAGATAATGCGGTCTGCTAGACTCCTTGGCTCTGTGCAATCTCCCTCACACTTGATTAAGAAGAGCAGTTTCTAATGACTTTGGACCATTAGTTCCAAATAAGGTTAATGAATTAATTTAGTGGACACTAATACTGCATGTAGGTGACGGTGGCATTAGTAGGTCTGGTAGGCTGCAGAGGAGGTTAATGGCCTTGGTGACTCCAGCAGGACCACCACATCAACCACTCGTGGTGGAGGCTTCTGCCCAGCAACTTCCTCTCCTCCTCTGCACAGGAAGAAATGATCAACAAGAGCATGGGGGTGGCCCCCTTCTGTCCCTCAGAGGTACAGGGTGGCAGTGTGGGTCTATGTGGGAGGCAGCTGCCCACACCCCGAGCTGCGCTGGGGGGATGAGCAAAGTGCACCTCTGGGAGCATCCCCACACCAGGCTTGGGGCATCCCTCTAGCACCTTTGCTCCTGTGCCACAGCACTGCAGGAGGAAGCTCCTGATTAAACTAAGCAGCCTCCTCAAAACATATTGGGAAAGAGATTAACTTCCATCATAAAACATGTGATTTTAATACTCTCGCTTGACACTCCACTTGCAGTCCCTTATTAAAACAATATACCAGTGTAAGTGGAGGGTGCTCTCTTCTTTTAATTACTTTGATTGAAAACCCAGTCAGGCAAAAGTAAATATTTGATAATTAGTTAATAATAATTGCTCGGGATTTCTCAGGAAAGGAAGATTCACATGAGCTGTTTCATGTGCAAGAGCTAAACGTCAAGCAGTCCCACAATTAGACCATCTTTAAAAATGCATCATGCAGTGAAATATTCACAGTGCCCTGGCATTGTTCGGGGAAGGAGGAGCACGCTGCTTTTAATTAGTTGTGTTTTCAAGGGTTGCCTGACAGTAAACTAGACGCATCACTCATTTGTTATGGGATTTTCTCCTCCTGGAAGGAAGTCTCGAGCCTTCACAGAGAAGCTCAGCTCCCCTCTTGGCACAGTGTAAGTTGCACGTAAACTGCAGACTTGGGAAAGAGGTACTCTAGAGAGTCCTCCGTGTGCAGACTATTCGCAGGTACACACACAGCTGGTAGGAGGCATGAGCTAAAATTTTACGCTTTGGAAAACAGAAAGAGCGGGCGGGGAAGAGAGCCTTCCCTTTAAAGCATTCATTATCTTTCAGATATCGAAGGAGAGACGTTTAATTGCCTATGGGACGGGACGCTATTAAGATAATTGGCTGTCCTGATCTAGTGAGAATGAGCAGCCTGCTTTATACAATAACCCCAAAAAGCAGAAAATAAAGTCGGAAAGCAATGTCGGGGAGGGCGATCCTCAGACGAGGACTGAGCCGCATGCCTCCCCGGGCAGAAAGTTCCCCCCAGCCGGGTTTATGCCGGTGCCGGTCCCACGGCCCGCCGGGCACCGCCGCCCGCCCCCCGCGCCCGCAGCCCCGGAGCCCGGCCCCGCATCTGCCCGAGCTGAGGAGAGCCGACGTCCCCGTGACACTCACCGCTCCGCAGAGCCCTGGCGAGGGTGAAGGTGAGGGCTGCACAGTGTAGGAGAAGTCCCCAATCCATTTTCCCTTCCGACAGCAGGGAAAGGAGGAAAAAAAAAATAAAAATGCCTTCCACGCACAACTCTTCCTTAAATCCTCCAGCCGGAGTGAGGAGCAGAAAGCACGGTCCGCAGGGGCAGTCTCGGGGACAGAAGGAGGCTGGCTTCTCTCTGTGCCTCAAGCCGCCCGCATCCTGTCATTTAGCTCCGGCTCCCTCTCCCTTTCCCCACACTTGTTCCTTCTCCAGGCGCCGCTGCCCTTGCCATTCCCAGCGAGACTAGAAAGCCAAATAAAAACGAGGGGAAAAAATAACAAAAACAAAACCCAACAAACACACAGACAAGACAGATAAAAAATACTGGCGGCTGCCGACACCTCGGGAGCGCTCTGCTGGGCGAGGGTGCTCTGCGGAGGGGATATAAGGAAGGGAAAGAGGCCGTGAGCGGGGACCAGCCTGGCGCTGGAGTTTGGCAAACTGCGTCCCCGCTGCGTGCCCCGCTCTCCAGCGGCCGCGGCTCCCGCGGGGCCGGAGCCCGGGAGCCCCGGGGCAGCGGTGCCCGGCGGTGCCCGGCGTGCCCCGCACTCACCTGCCCCGGCGGGAGGCGAGCGAGCGAGCGCGCTGCCCAGCAGGCACTGCCGGCCGGCCGGGGAAGTGGGAAGCGCCCGGGCGGCTCCTGCTCGCAGCCTGAGAGAAGAGGAGCGCAACTCAGCGGCAATAAGAGAGGCCGAGGAACCGCCGTCTCCCAAGCCCCAGTCCCCTCCCCCTCCCCGCCCTCCTCCTTCTCCTCCTCCTCCTCCTCTCAGCCCCCCAAGACATCGGCAGCGCGGAAGAACGAACGAACAAACAAACACGGCAAGCCCCAGCTCTGGCGCTCAGCCGAGGCGGGGACAGGCGAGGGGAACGCGCGGAGCGGAGCAGAGGGGGGCGGGAGGCGGCGGCCCCCGGCACTGCAGGTAGAGCCGATGCGGGCGGCGGCACCACCTGCGCCCGCCGCCCCTGCCCGGCCCTGCCCCGCCGTGTCCTGCCGTGCCCTGCCCGGCCGCCCCCGTCGCCCCGGCCCCACACACACACACACACACACACACCCATCCCTGTCCGCCTCCCGGCTCGGTACCCCGCGGGAACTCTGCCCCGTCCCTTTCTGGGCCATCCCCTCTGCCACCTTTGCCTCCTCCGCCACCTTCTCCCCCTTCCAACACTCCTTTTTTTGTTTCATGCGAGAGTGCGTGTCCCTCGAAGTCCCTGCCCTTTCCCCACTGGGACACCACCGTCCCTTCTTGTCCTAGGGAAAGCAGGCTGCGCTGATGTGGGGTGAGCTGCCAGGACCCCTGTCAGAGTACCCCCAGGTGTCAGGCTCATCTGGCCACTGCATATCTGCCTCCCTGAATCCCCTCTCTTCCCACCCTTTTCCCACCCTTTTCCCACCTCCCTTCTCACCCACTCTTGCTGTCATTCCCGTCTCTCTCAGCTCCTGTTGCAGCTTTGCCCCCCTCACTCTGTCTGTCTCTCATGAAGCCTCTTGAGGGGCTGAGGAGCTACTGGGGTCCCCCAGGGCCAGCTCTTCTCCCGAAGGAGGCTGTGCAGCATGAAATCCCCACTGGGGAGTGTGTGTCTCCTCCTGAGCATTCTCCCCACCACCACCACAGGCAGCAGAGGAGTGCAACAAAGCGGGGACATACCAGGCTCTGAATCCTGCTGCTTTGGCTGCACGGTCTGGTGCTCACCACCTATGGGCTCTGTCTCTTCCTTGCCCTATTCCCCTGCCTTACAGGCTGTCCCTGCACCTGGGGAGTGATCGCCTTGCTGAACCCAAATGCTTTTTTATGTGGAGTACTTTGCACACCCTCTGTGTGAGGGCAATCCAGTTGCTGAGGTAGGGGTTAGAGGGAGAGCTCCAAGGCTGAAAGCTGAAACACAGTGTTCAATGGTTCCCAAAGTTGGGTCTGTGCTCAGAAAATTACCTGCAGCCAGGGGTGGATGTCAGCCTCTGTCATGTCCCAGGGCAGTTCGAAAACAATTTGTTACTTGTGCACCATCAAGGCAAACTCTGTTAATGCTTCATCAGGAAAGAGGCCTGAGAGAATACCTACTCCAGAAGGAGTTTTTCTGAAGGATGCCGTGGGAAAAGAGCTGGATTTTACTGAGGACAGGGTCATCCTCCAAGTGTAGCCATGGCAGTAAACCCCTGTCCACTCTGAAGATATAGCCTTGTTTGAAATAGTTTTCAAACATAGTTGTCAGTCTGCAGCCACACAGATTAACTACAAATGTGTTACATCTGTGTACAGAAACCACACACAAATCCAGCCTCCTCCATCCCTTTGTCTCTAGCCCTGAGTCTGAGATTTCTACTCTCACTCTCCCTCGCTGCCCTTTTGAAGCCCTGAGTTTAAGGTCAGCTGAAGTCTGGAGATTAAGTCTGTAGGAAATCTGTCTGTTGGTTTCATACTGCACACTCTCTCACCACTACTCTCTGAGTTTTTTCCAGACATTCCCCTTCTGTTCCGTGATTACAGTTCCCTAATATTGTGCACTCAAATGCAGTTTGATCCTGTTATACTTTCTGTACACCTAATTCTTTCCTTTGTTGGCTTCTGCTTCTGCCCCTGCCCATGACCCTGCTTCTGCCCATGCCTGTGTCTGCAGGCAGGCTAGAAACAGGCAGGCTGGAACTAGTCAGATTGAGTTATTGGGTTCAGTCTCATTTCCCTGTCTTTAGGCAGTCTCTGGATCATCATTTGCAATACTTATGCATTTTCTTGATTGATTGGGATGTATATTTTATGGGTAGCACATTAAGCCCCCTTTATTTTTTTTTCTTTTAGAGGCATTCCCAGAACACGGGGGAAGGGGAGAGTTAACAGTGCTTTCTGATTATTAAAACTCACTCTGCTGGACAGTCCTTGAGATAAATGGGTTCTGACCTGATCATAGTTTGACTGTTTGAGCAACAATATAGCTTTTACAATAAAGCAAATCTATTTTTGAAAACAGAAATTACTTGCTGATGGTTGCTTACTAAGGGTTTGCAGAAATATATACATACATACATGTTTGTTTTAAAACCTGTTCTAGAAACCAAGATTAATTCTCTAAGTGACAGTTACTCAGAAAGCATGTGCATCAAAAAATACACTTACTGCATGACAGTGATGTCCCTATTGCTTTGGGATTAGCATTGTCTGTCAGGTGATTTCTAGGAATCTGCAGAAAGGAAATATTCATTGCCAGCTGTACACTGTAAAGATGTTCCAAACCAACCAACCAACCAACCAACCAATCAACCAACCAACCAATAACCAACCAACCATTGTGTTTCATCAGTTTTTTTCCCTATCTGATTAATAAGTTGATTTTTTGCAGATGGAGACATAGCTTTTAGTAGCTAGTGTATTTTAAAGAAATTCCTTTCTCTGGAAGAAAACACTTAAATGCAGAACATGTACATTAGGGAAGATGGTACAATGTGATAAATTGTAAGATAATGATGAAAGTTGCTTTTTATCACCTGAGCCTAGCCAGTAATCACTAATCCATATCCCAAGGTTTATTTCAACATGCTTATGTCTCAAATATCAGTGTTTCCTCCTCTTGCAGAGAGAGATGTGCAGCAGGCTGCAAAGAGAGCTGAACAGGAATGGCCTCTGTTGGGGCTACCATGGCCCATAGAAAAGGATTTCTGCCCTTCCTCAGCACTGTGGGGGCATTTTGGATTCTACAGTGGGGCTTTATTATTTTTTTTTTCCTGTTGATGTCTCAAGGCCTAGCAAATATACCAGAGTCTGGTACATTATTGTCCTTCCCTATCATAACATGAATGACACCAGTCTAATTTTTCCACCCATCTTTTTCTCTCTATATAAGCACAGTTTTCTCCTATGTATGAATTGCCCTGGAATGATGAGTAAAGACATTCTATCCTTGGTTTACATATATTTACCTGAAAATGTTTAATCTTTAATAATCTTGAATATAAACTGGCATCAAATGAAACATTCAGAAGTCTCTTTTTATAATCCACTTCTCACATTTTAGTCACGGAATTTTAGGTCCTGATCCTGCAACTGCTTACACATTTGTTCAGCTCTCCATTTTCACATCAGTAATGGGATTTTATGGCAAGGATGAGTTAGTGTTACAAAGACTGAATCTGAATCCAATGTATGTAAAAGTTAATGGAGTGGCTAGCTTTGGGGTTTGGGTTCAGGCCCATCTTTGCTTCATAATTTGACTTGGTGTTTATAATGCTTTTTTGAAGATTGTCTGCACTTCTGTTATAAACCTGTTTCTCAAGAAGTTTATAATTCAGCCATAAAAAAATATTTGCCTTGGGCTAAATAATGTAATATAAAACTCAAAATTCCAAAGGAAAAAACCATTTTTTTCCATTTTAACAATAGCAGAACAGAGCAACTTTGATGTTTATTCCTTTATGTACTCACACAGCACTTTTAATTAAAAACTAAGTTTGGCAAATGATTAATCAATGGCTGAAGACACCTTTATTTGGTATTATTTTGAAAAAGAAACACAACAAATTAAACTCATCCATAATATTAAAAGCCTGAAAATAGAGACTTCCTATGAGTATTTAGTGCAGAATGTAAATATATTTACTTTATGACTATGTCTACTAATATCTTCATATACAGTCTGGTGCTCATTTATATCCTTTTCTCTAATGTTTTCCTTTTTTCTTCCCTCCACTTATCTTCCCCAAGAATCTCTCCAAAACTAGGCTTCTGTGTCATCTCCTCTTCTGTTGTTTTGGCCATATGAATCACTACTTGGCTTCCTGTTGCTTACTGTACTGAACCAAAGCTATTTACCCTTATCTTTAAGATCAGACATACATTTTACCTTGTCTATATCTCTCCTCTCTCAGCCCTTTTATCTCCTACATCTTTTATCCTCCTACTCAGTCTCTCACACCCAATGCTTTTTCACCCTGTCCTCTCACGTTACACCTCTCTTCCACACACAGCCACACACATCTAAATGATCCTTCTTCTTTCCCTGCACATCTTAGCCTTCTCCAAAGAACCGCTGCAAATACATTTATTTTCATAAACTGTGCCATCTGATTTATACATTATTTACATTTACATATGGCCATGTGTTGCAATATACACTCATGTCCTAGACTCCATTGGTTAGAGATCAGATTCATTTGCTTTTACATCATCTCCACACTGACTACATTGTTAGGCTCAGATTCATTTTACAAATATCTTACCAAATTCTTTGGAATCACAACTGTGCCATGATATAAATGCCTTATCAATGTCCATCATCCTGTCTAAACACATTCCACTCTAAAAAATTAGCACAGCCCCAGGCTTTATTAGCTGATTATCTGATCATCAGAAGTCCAATGTTTTCATTTGTGTCAAAGGCAAATTATCTCACATATCATTATACTCCCATTTTCAGTTTGACAACAAGCTCATCAGGTCTCTCCACAGCCTAATTCCTCTATTGCTTGCATTGCTATTGCTGCCAAAATCTAGACATGGTCACCATGTTCCTCCAAATTGTCCCACTCCTCTTTTTTTTTCTTTCTTTTTTCTTTCTTCACTAATATTTATGTATTTTCAAAGTAATCTGCTTTTATCTGAAATAGGAAGTAGACAGCATATGCAACATATGATTTACAGTAGGGTTTTTAATAATAATGCCTGATCAACTCAAAGGTTCTGAAGTAGCTGTTTCTGTGATTAAGGAAGTAATACATAGCAAACATATGGACTAAATATCTGGCTATATTTCCATTGGTGGCAATGACAAAATCCCACTGACTTCAAAGGAGAAAAGCAGGCCCTGTATGATGATAATGGACCCTTAGATTATAAACTTGTTTTTATCAGCTTCAGTTGTTTCCATTTGCTTGCATAATGGGTGTATCAGTGTCTGTGTTTACACTAAGATAACTGCTGCAAAAAAACAAAAATAGCAGTTCTTTCAAAGTAAGGTTTTGCCAGACTGAAAATCTGAAGGTCTGTAATCATTAAGAAGTAGGTAAAAAACAGTGTTAGATGTACCTTTGTATTTCTTGTCTTGCTCTATTTTTGTCTGAAAAATTAGTGTCCTGCTCATATAATCTATTCATCCGTAAAGGCCTGTGTGATTATATCATATTATTGAGAATTATGTGCACTTTTTTATATGTGCTACATCTGATAGAATAATGCTAGGAAGGGTGCAATGTTATTAGGGGAATGGAAGCTGTCACAGCAGCACTGCATGGTTGTCATGCACCCCCTTTAGCTACAGTGCAGCAATCACAGTAAACAAGCAGCAGAACTGCATTCATCACAGATCAGATTCCCTTCCTCTGCCCTCTCTCATCTTCTTCAAGAGATGTTCTCTAGCATAATTTTCTTTGTCACTTATTACAGCTGATGTTAAATGGCTTTTCAGCTAAATGCTTGTTTGGGTTATTTATTAACTAGGGAACATTTACATTGGCAGACTTTGATGTTAAACATGCAATGGAGAACCCATTTGTAGGCTACAGTGGATTAACTAGAAATTCGGGGAATCGTATTCAGAGGGATTAACTCTCAGGCAGTGGATTACCTCCAGTCAGTTAGCTTCATTGGAGGAGATGGAAACAGCCACTAGCACACAGATCAGTATTCAGGTGATTACATTCAATGGTAGGGGTATTATTCAAACAAATAGAATATACTTAGTTCATGTGTCTGCTGCTCTTGTTCTTGCAGTGCAAGAATTTGGACTGAGATCTGGAAAGAGCTCTTAGGCTCTGCATGGGTAAATTTTGTTTCATATCAGTGCTTGAAAGTGTAAAGCAAGAAGCATACTGGTCTGATCTACTGCATTCATTTCCAGAATGTTGGTTTCTTTCAGTGTTTTCTCCTTGTTGCTATGTTTGTAGGAATACTGCTCTTGAATATCATGTTTCATAAAATTTCTTTGAAAAAAATCCCACCACAATGTGGAATTTTCTTGTGTTACTTTATCAGGAAGACACAGTCAAAACAGAAAGGCATTTTTGGTGTGGAATACATGTGGAAAATTTTTTACAATTGAATTTATAGGGGGCAGTAGAGAGATATCAGAGAAACCCAATGGGAGTGTTAGAAAATTGCATTGGCAAACTCCCTGCTATAGAATTAGAAAAAGAAATTAAAAGACAGTCTGAATAAAGAATAGGAAATTATATTTTAAAAGGCCTCACATCTATTGGATATTTGTTGTGTTTGTCTTCTTTTTTCAAGCCTCACTTTTCTTAAAACTTTGTTTCGTTCATCTTCTTTCTCCATCCTGTTTTTCTATTTGTTTTCACCTGTGTTGAGACCACTTTGTTGCCAATAAAGTCAACTGAAGAAACTCTTGTTTTGAGCTTTACCTACTTTACTGGGAAAAAAAGGTTTGTAAAACAAGCATCAAAACAATAACCAAAACAGTGTTCAACATCCTTATCATCTTCTCAATCTTATTTCATGAAAAGGGTAACAGAATCATTATATTAGTTTTTTGTCATCTCCCAGGTATAGTTTAACATTTCTTACAGACCTTTCTGCAATCTATTTTCCGTTGTGGGTTCATGACTTTATATAATTCAGACAGGTTGTCATGAGGAGAAACACAGTTGTTCAGGTTGTCATAGCAGCTAAAACTTTCTTTTCTGTGAAATTGTCACCAGGCCTTTGGCTTCTTGTAACCAAATCACCAGAAACATTATTAGTTTAATGAAGAAGCTCTCCAACAGGCTGTTTCCAAATCTGTAAGTTATCTGTCCAACAAGTATGTCACTGCTGTGTGCAGTATTTTATTCACAAAGGCCATCTGGACAGCCTTGACAAAGGATTCATATCATTTGCCAGAGAACATCTTGTTTGCTGTGAAAAAAAATTAAATTCAATGTTATTTTAAATCTATCCAGAGACATTGCTTTTTGTGTTTTCAACTGCTCTGTTGGCTTTACCATGTTGAAGCTTCTTTGTCATCATTGCAGAATTTATAATCATGACATAGTCTCTTTTTTCATCCCTGTAGTTAAAGTCTTACACACACCTTTGTTCTTTAAGATTATTTCAGATTCTGATTAGTAACAGTCCTTGATTTATTCTAGTGAGATTTGTGTTTGGATGCAAACTCCCTGACATTTATATGCTGTGTTGTTTTTGAAATTTCCTTCATGGCTTGTTCATCATGCCATAGCATATCATAAAACCTTCAATTATTTTCTCTTCCTTTGGGGCAAATTCTTCCATCACAAAGATCTTAATGAGTAATAAACATACAAAAACCAGGTACCACATATAGACTAGAAAAAGGTCAAAGCCCACTTTAACAACTTGGCAATTGCATGTAGTGAATCCAAAAGGTGCTTGGGTTTTATTGACTGGAATGAAGATGATTTCAGCTAGGCAGATAATAACATGCTGTGACCAATGGCCAAGAACCCCACTTCAAATTAATCCTGCAAGATACTGAGCAATCTTATCAAAGAGTGAGTAACCTGAGCTGCCATCCAGCACTGAATAGGAGCTGATGTTTTTTCAGCTCCTTAGTATAACACTGAGCACGTTGCTGGAGAGCTCTGCATCCTTCATGCAGAAAGTTCACATGTTAATATAAATTCAAATGTTCTTTCATCCAATTACCCATAATTAGAAAAGGGCTTCCAGACCTTTGTGATACAGTATCTGGATGAAACATGAGAAAATTAATGAAATTGATTTTTTTGACGTGTGCGGTATCACGCCCTGAATCTAATTGAAATAACATTTTTGAGAATGACTAGAACTTACTGGATTTATTGAAAGAGCTTCTTTTTTTGTTTGCTGCCTTGATTTTTGTCTTACAAGATAATTTTGTGGCACACATATATGATCCTGTTGCAATCAGTGAAGAAATAACACATTTTGCATTCATTTGTATATTCAGAATCTCTCCAAGTTTCCACTGAAGTATAGACACATTATTTTGAAGACTTTAAGGTGAATTAAAATTTAGAACCAAAGTGTAAAAATGGCTCTTAATTATGTAAATGTGATACCTGAAGAAAAAAATATTAGGTTCATGATGAGACAGTGGTAATAAACAATTTCTGCTTTTAAACGTAATCTTTTTCTATGGCTAAAGAAGATCAGAGGCATGTCAGAGCTCATTTTTCCAAAGGCCCACACTTTTGCAGATGAAATGAGAAGACTTTCTGCATTGACTGTTTTAAAAAAGAAAAAAAAGTAGCTTAAAAGTTTAGTGTCCCTAGACACAGTGACAAGACTACATGTAGATGGTAAATCCCAGCAGAAAGGCAGCAACAGGTATTTAGAGAGGCTGGGATATTTGAGTGTAATATCTCCCTAGGTGAAAGGGGAGTGTTGGGCAGTGAAGCTCACTATTGTGGTCTGTGGCTGTGTTCTGGCCCACGCTGCTGCTCTGCCAAGGCACACCCAGGGTCTTCAGCCAAGACATTAACCTATTGACCCAGTGCCTCAGGATGAGAATGCTGCCAGCCATAGCTGGCTCTCATTGCAGACTAAGGTACTGCAAACATTGAAAAGAAACAATTCCTTGGCAACTAATCAGAAGATTTACCTAAGAAACACTCACTGAACTAAGTCAATGTTTCTGAGACTCTGCTGCTTGCCTATGCCTCATGGAAAACTGTCTCCATCAAACTCAAATTCATATGTATTAAAACAGATTAGCCTAATTTTGTTCTGTTGTTAACATATTTTCCAGTCCAAAGAAAAATTTCTTTGTCCAAAGGATAAACCAAGGACAGAGTGTTGCTCTGTAACTTGCAGTCATTCCAATCTACTTATGTCAATTTGAAATAGCTTCATATTTCAGTGAATTATGCAGGCCATTATTAAACTGATACAATGATGAGGGTGTGGGGTGGACCTGAGCACTACTGATAATTGTCATCATGATTTCAGCATGGTTTTACTCACTGCAAGCTAGTGCATGCAGGCAGGGCCTAGGGGAGTCAACATGGGTCAGGAAACATTCCCCAGAGGAAGCCTGGGTGAAGCTGTCCTGCAGAAAGCTGGCTGAGTTAGTTGCCATCAGGCCAGGGCACAATCTCTGATCCATTTGGCCAACAAATATAGACACAGCTTTAGTAGCTGCACAGACAATTACTACATCTTTGCAAAAACTGATGCTGTCCAGCAAATAGAAAACTGTTAATGTGAGAGTTAACCAAAATGAAGGGCTAATTTTGATGAACATATTTTTGGTATGGAGAGGAAGCAATCAAACTGAAGGGTGACCATACATACCATCACTTGTTGCTCAGCTCCCACTGTGGAGAGCAATCCCTCTGCTGATACCTCCAGGCAGGGTTTCTAGGAGGGTTTTGAGCATGAGGACATGCAAAGGATTCATCATCCCTCCCCTTCCAAAGTTCCTATTATTCATCTACTAGGTGATAGCTCAGATTTCTGTGTAAAATCCAGGGTGCACAAGGCTTTCAGCTGCTCTGGCTGACAGGTCTAGGAAACATTTCAGTATTCCACAGTGTGAGATCTTGCTCTTTGGCAAGGGGGAGTGGGTACAGTGTCTGTTACTTCAAATGCTGGAAGGAGGAGGATGTCTTTGAGAGGGACAGAGGGGCACCACCCTGTATTGCTGTGCTGATCTGCTCCCCATCACATCCAGGAGTGGATCTCACATTTTCTACAAGAGGGGTGCACATGTTCCCAGCACCCTGTAGAAGGACATCTTTGTGGTGGTGAGTTCTGAGAAAACACTGAGGGCAGTGGTAAATGACCCTTGTCATGCCGTTCCTCCTGGCTTCCTCTTCCAGGTCTCAAGCCTGTCCAGCAGAGTGCCCATCCATGCCTGTTTGCTGGATGACTCACAGATATTCCCTGTGCTTTGTGTAAGGCCCACCTACATCCTTCTAAACTCACCTTGGGCCAACTGCGAATGAGGTAAGCACTGAAGTGTGAATAGATATCAGGAAACTGTGTAAGGGGAAGGCAAGGAATGACTTTTAGATATCTCTGTTGGGATACTCTTGGAGTAACTACTGTTTTTACTGTTTTTTGAACTCATGTGGTGCTATTAGTATGGCCTGTGTGTGAATGGTGCAATACCCTGATGATTCCTTTGGGGCACTCGGCTGGCTCTCCCCTCCTGGGCTTTCCTTTTGCATGCTGAAAGGAGGGTTGCTGTCTCTGTGAGGCCCAGGCTGGCTCCACAGTGTTCTTCAGACATCTGTTGACATGGTGTTAACAGCACTTGTCGTCAGGCCTGGGTCCACAGGCCAGGCTGCTAATGAGGAAACTGCCTTACAGCCTCAAGAGTGGGATTTTAATAAGTGTGATGTGGAGAGTATACACATGCCCTGGAGTGTTGTGTGAATATTTTGGGTTGCATGTGAGAGTACAAGGTCTTCTGGGTTAATGTTGGAGGATGGTGACAGATGGAGACAGCTAAACACAGTATGGCCTCATCCATGCTGCTCCTTGGTGGAAGCTAACCTCAGGATGAACCCAAGCTTCCTGCTGAAGAGATGTAAGGGGAATAGTCCAAGCCACTATGAAAGAGGATGCAGAGCAGACATAAAGGGCTGAATGCTCAAGCTTGCACCCTCAGCCTTTTTGATTTCACAGGATATGGATATGCACAGTCAGTCCTCCCTGGAATTCTGCCTTGCCTTGGTAGGAAACATAATTCTATTGATTAAATAAATTACAGTATTATTTCTATCAGACTAGAAACACAATCTTAAAACAATTTAATTTAAAAAGTCTTTCTATGTTGCCTATGATCCACCTCTGTGTACTGACACAAGAGGGTGTCTGAATTTCAAAGCTGGCGTTGTTTGACTCACATCCTGGTGAACCACAGTCCCTATCGCTGCTGTATACCATGTTCTGATTGCTGTTTTGCAAAGACATTAATGAGTTTCCCAGATCAAAGCCGGCTCTTTCTCAGCATAGTTTAACATATATAAACAAAATCTGTTGCAGTAACTGTGAAATCATTTGCATTCATAATTATAGTGGTTTTTCTCATAAATTGCAATCATGTCCAAGAAAACATATAAAAATAGAAATACATTACTTATGCTTTATTGTTCAAAATGGGCTTCTGTTTTATGAAGCTGCAATGATAAAAAAAAAGACATTTACTCAAAACAAGAAACCTGGAATATCATACTGTGGCAAGGTGGTGACAGATCAAAATCAAGAATAGTGCAGTTATCTCTTAGAAAGGAGCTAGAACCTTTGAAATCACTATCACTGTAGCATTAAAAGCCCCCAAATAAAAACAACACCATGCCATGTAGACATGAGATGACATTATTCTAACTGAGGGCCTCAACTGAACCAAAACACTTGAATTTTTTATAAGGTTTTACATTTTTGATGAAAATATCTTAGTAAGAAACTGTTAGTAGATTCAAAAATATGTCTGTCAGATAGATATTCAGGCCTGTAGTGTTGTGAAAGCTCTTGGAAGTGATGGCGAATGTGCAGTTGATCAAAAGTCTCAGACGATTTAAAATGCTCAGTAAAATCCAATTAAGCAAAGCAGGGACTAAGGAATCAAAATGTCTACTCTTTCCATCCAAGCACCTGCATATCTTTAGGAATTTAAATTATTACTGGCATATGTAGTCCATATAGGAAGTAATGAAATATTTTTCCTTCCAAGAATTATAAATTACATTTAAATCCCATTTACTCAGAGTATTTGAGACAGAGACGTTGTATTCAGATAACAATGTTGGAACTGGTCAGCTGGAGTAATGGAGGAAGGAATTAGATTCTTTGGTCTCTTATTATAAAAAACAGATTCTGCCACTGTTACTCTCATAAAGTCATAGCTCTGTCCTGAGTATCTCACACCATTTTGGCAGTTTCACTGCTGATGGAGAATAGCATTATCTGACGTGGATACAGATAACAATATTTGTCTAATAGAAAATGTTTCAGTATTCTGCATTAGATAGATTGTAGGAAAACTTCTGACAGGGGTATCCTGCTTAAGCTGTCCCCTGTAATGGATGATTTGGCTGCAATAAGAAATGACAGGCTTTTCCTATCTTAAGACTAAACAAAAAGGCCTTCTGGAATTTGAGAGGAGATTTTTAATGTCCTAAGAATTTCTTTCTGTAGGTTCTGGTTTTAGCAAGAATTAGAAAAAATAAGCGTTGAAATGTAATAAATAAGGCTACTCTCTTGAGCTTTCCAAAACACTTTGCTGACCCAAGAGGCAGGTCAGAAAAATATTGAATCCTGAGAGTGCTTCTCTGAACCACACATTTTGAGGGGCAATGGGTCACGGATGGAATCTCTAAAATAAGAATCCAAAGTTCAAGCTCTTGGTGTCAGTTTAGTATAATTTCATGAGGAGTCCATAACTCCAGTGCAGTATAAATGATGTTGTTAAAAAGCTCATGAGTACAGAGGCAATTAAAACAGGATTCTCAAACCAGTCCATTGTGATAAGTGTGGTGATAATCCAAAGCTAGGGAAAAGTGAAGGGTCATTTACTGTGCCAAGCTCAACACATTTGGGCTCTGTTGGAGTAGTTGGGGAAGCCAATTTTGAAGCTGAGAGCTGTTTGTTTTAAAAGCCTTGCTACTGCCTCCTATTTGTTTAAATCTAGAGCTCTAACATTATACTGTCAGAAATTGCTTTGAGACTTCACTTGGCAGGAGATGTTTTTTCAAGAAGATAGGACCCAGGTCATTTAACAGTAATTCAGTGTAGGGGCCAGTTTCAATAGGAGAGAGCCATTCCTTTGAAGGGGAGGAAAACAGAACTTTTGCCAGAGAAGCTATCTAGTATGTGCTCAGTGGCTCCTGTTGCCAGCCAGGCAAGCAGCTGGTTTCAGCACGCACTATTGTTTCCAGTTGGTCCTCGTCTGTAGCCCCATATAGAGCACATCACAATAATTAAGTCTAGAATTTAAAAAGGCATGGGTTGGCGGTGGCACTGTCCAAAGCCAAGAAGAAATGTGATAGATGTCTAACTGAAGCAGATACGAAAATCGGTCTTGGACCCTCAAAGCCACCTGCAATTTCAAATAGCAATAGGAATCCAAACACATTCCAGGTCAAAATCCTCTCAAATGGGAAGAGGAAAAAAAGGTAAGATTACACCTATTTTCGCTGACACGATAGCCCCTCCTCCATCTTGTCCAAATGAAGCTTCTGTCGGCTTGCCCTTATCTAAGTATCAATCTCTGCCAGGCACAGGCAAAGCAAAGATGCTGCACCATCTGGGTTTGATGAAAATGAGGCATAGAGCAGCGTGTCACCTGCATCTTGAAAGCACAACAGCCCAAACTGTGTTATTATCTCTCTCAGCATCACATAGAGGAGGTGCACTAAAGTATAGCCTGGCAGAACCTGTGTGAAAGTGTTCTTTGGGCAGATGAGCAATTGATCAAAATCACTTTCTTTCATCTCCTGGGGCCCAAACCTGTTTCAGTTGAAGCCTAAAGCAGTTTTGCAGTTGAGTTCAGTGGGAACTGGAGTTGACGTTTGGAGAGGAAAGAACAAAATCACTCAAGTGAGTGATAGCATAAAAGCTGTGCTGTTTATCACAACCAAGGGCCATGGGTATCAAACACCACTGATCTAAGAAATTACAACAGACATCTAAGATTTTGTCCACTCCTAAGGAGAAACCACCAATCAGTGAGACAAGAACAGCCTCTGTACTATTCGCCTGACACAAATGGACCTGAAAAAAAGTTGAAGGACATATTATGGTTCCCAACTGGTTTATTTATCCTCATCTTCCTTCTTGAAGATCCACAGAAAGGAGATTGTGGAACAATATAATAGCAACAGAATTGCAAGGACAGAGACATGCATTGTTTAAGACAACTAATGCTTATATAGTCTTGCAAAAATGCTATCTTAAGGTCTTATGAGGAATCAGAAATATCTAATCTAATGCATTTGTGCTCAACTCAGTTCCAAAATCCAGGTTGCAAAATTAAGTTGTTCCTCAAACTTCCAAGCTGCTGCTTAAACTGGCTGACATATTGCCAGAGAAGAAGTCACATTTATCTATTGCAGTCCCAGTGTGACCACAGGTGGATACACTGCCTGTCTTGGAGAGCACTGAGGGTGAAGGGTTCATTTGTCCATCTCCTTTCCCCCAGGTAATCAATTACAGTGAAGTAGATTGGCTTGGCTTCCTCTGTAGGGTCACCTTTATTCTTCTGAATGGAAACCCAGCTTTCACTATCCTTCAGTGTCTGCACAGCTTAAAAGCATTATGTATTTAACCTAGACTGACACTCAAAATGTGTATAAAATGAGTGATAGATACATACAGCATGAAGGTGAAAGGAAGAAATAGGTGCTTGTAACCACATTTCCTCAGTTCTTACATTTTTGTTAACCACAGCATGCAAGGTGTGCAGATGTCCTGCTGGAGTGAACACACATGAACTGCAGATCATGCTTTGCATCAGTCTGCACGTGTGTCCTCCGAATGAGATAAAAGGTTTGCTTCTCAGCAACCTGGCTTACGGGCTCACATGGGTTGAAAGGAAATCTTTGTGGTATTTTAATCCTAGTAATTTTCTGGAAATTTGTGAGGGGAAAAAAAGACTCAGATTAAAAACTTAAGCTCTTATACTAGTTAAGAAAACCCAGCATTCTAACATGATTAACATTAATAAGTAGTGATTTTAAAAGTGGCAGAAATGGCTAAGCCACAGTGGAACTGCATTTTAGGATTTTTAAGATAATAATTTGAGTATTAAACTGTGAAAAATTGGTCTGTACCAAGAAGGAAGCAGCAGATTTGATAGCTAATGCAGAACATGAAGAGAAGAAGACAAAATCCTTTTCAGATGCGATAATTTAATGTAATAATGATGTGGAGACATACATGAAAAGTACATACCAAACACCTATGACAGAAATGGCTATTTCAGAAAACAAGTAATTTTCTGTAGCTCTTTCATCATATGGAGAAATAAAATTAGAGATAAAGTACTCAAAGAATGAAAGAGAAAAGGATACTTTAACTCATGCTAGTATGTCTTTTTAATTTAAACCCAATTTTATGATAAGCACTACTTCTTTGCAGCTGTAATGGTATTTAAAGAAGAGTATGCACATTAGCTTTTATGGTGTCATCATGACCTGTAAGATTTCAAATGAAGAAAACATCCTAGTTTTGTAATTGTAGAAAGCAAAATCATTTAACAGCTTGTGGAGAGTAAAAATCATTATGTCTGGTATACCAGGTAGCAGAAAGTTCAGGGTGTTATCTTCCTTGCGTTGTCATTCTTGTATTTTATATAAATATTTTCAAAACTTTTTTAAAATTTATTTTTAAATTCAGTAAATACCTGGGATTGTAAGAAATAACACTAAGAAATGAAATTTGTTTTTCACAAAATCATCCACTTTTGTGTTGGTGCAATTTTTATGATGAGATATGTTTCTTATGATTTTAGGCTTAGCTGCGCAGGCTGTACTCAATATACTTACATTAAGATTTTGATGACACAAAAGTTCACAGTTCATTTTGCCTAAAGCATTCTTTCTCTATTGAGATTTCAGTGAAGAACAGTGAAATGTGACCAGAATAACCAAGTAATGACCAACCCCCTAAGTTATCAGAAAGATAAAAAGGATTAAAGTGGCACTTTGAAATATAGTTCAGAGTGTGGAACATACCGAAGAAAACATTTTTGAAGAGAAAAAAGAGTTTATAAACTACATAGAGATTAGCAAAGTGCTGTTAAAAGAGGTGGTTGAAAGGTGAGCTCAGTCCTGTCAAGAAAGGAAATAAACAGAGAAAAACAAGTCTTTCATAATTTGAAAACCTATATATGATCCATGCATACTTACAGTTTGTATAAATTAAGCATGTAGTTCTATAACATTGATGGAGAAATGCATCATACAAATTAGAAGCATTTTCTAGCCAAAAAACATTTTAAGGAAGATAACAGACCTCCTATCCTTTTCCTCTCACTGGAGTAAAATAAATTATGTCTGGCTGGAGTCTACAAGTAGTGAAAAAAACATGATGAAATCAATTCCTCCAAATTTTAATGCTTACATAGATGCTTTTTGTATTTTTTCTAGTAGTAGGTATATAAAATGCCTTTCCTTGAAATGTTCAGTCACATGAAAGGTATGTGGTTGTTTCCAAAGGATTTAAATATCTTACTGATGGGACTAGGCTGCAGGTGCCCTCCATATACTGGGATCTAAAGAGGACAATTTTGAGTGAGGCAGGTGTAGGGGGAATTAAAAGGAATATTTTGAATCATTGTTCTTGCAATTACATGGTCAGCATGCATATAGATATAATTACTTCTATCTGCGCATAATTTTCTCTTTTGAAATTGCCTAGAGCAGAAAAAGAAAAGAAATTGTTTGGGATGAACAAATCTAGTATTTCTGCCCATTTTCCCCTCGATAACCCTGTTTTGTAGGTGGGTTGAAAGCACACCAAGTGCACTGGCAATACTGACATCCACACCACATGACGTTCACAACAAATGTGGGTGGCAGGTTACTAGAAACAGTTCCTATAAAAACCTGTTGAATAGCAGTCTACTCAGAAATTAAAGACCTGAAATCTGAGCATGGGGAAAACACCATCTTTCCATATTTGAACTAGTCCCAGAGCTAGAGGTGAGGATTTGGGCTGAAAACCATGGTAAGAGCTGTGAATTTGAGATGCTCTGACCTCCAACAGCACAGGATAGGAGCCGTCTCTGTGGTGGCATTCTGCAGGTGTAGTGCACCTCTGGTGCTGAGCAGTGTCAGAAGGAGATCAACTCAGTGATCAGCAAAGTGATCAGGGTTCCCATTTCTAATGTACTCAAAGCATAATGAACAGCAAGTTCTTCCTTCCAGCCCCAAATACTGGAAATCCCTGTCTTTTACAAACAGAAATAATGAATTAGTTATGACAGGCTTGCCATAAGATGTCTCTGACAGCAGTTACTGAGGTCAGTTCTACTTTGTCTCTGAGTATGCCTTAACTTTTAAAAATCAGATTTCTATAACTGTGTTTCTTCACTGACCACATTTACGTTCTACATACATGAAGTATATCTTGGGAGAAACATTCACAAAACAGTGAGAATTAGGTCTGAACTTCCATGAATTATACTTAATTCTGGTAGTGCCTGTTTTCTCTTCCACAGCAATTTTAGTTCAAGCAGTTTTATGTTAATTTTTAAGAATTTATGATGACAAAAATGAAAAAAAAATAAAACCAAGCACACTCACATAAAAAAGGTCGTAGTAGTATCCATGTTATAAAAAAAATAAATTAGGGTGACCTGCATATCAATTATTTTTGCCACTATAATTTTGAATTGTAATGATCAAATATATGCAATGAATTGCTCACAGATGAGTTGCATAGCAAAAATTATTTGACAAATAACTCAAAACAATGGTTACCTCTTCATAGACAATGCACAGACATAAAAGAAAAGGCAAAATTAGTCAAATAAATTATGCATTGCAAATCAACATCTCAGCTTTTATGATATTCCACCCCTTTACTGTAGCTCTGTCTTTCACCATATGGAGAAATAAAATGCATTTCTAATTTGTTTTCTAATAAGTACTAATTAGTTCAGGCCTTTGAGATCCTTAAGGAAATAAAGTGTGTCCTTGTAGCCTTCCAAATAAAGCTATAAAGCTGCAGCTGGTACAGTCCCACATTGCTCTTCCTTCCATCTTCCAAGAAAAAACTGAATTCATCCCTTATTTAGATTTTAATGTGAGATTAATTTAAAATCAAATTGACTACAAGTAGCAGCAGTCATTTAGTCAAAGAGCAGTGTATGGAAGCTACTCTTTTGTGGTGACGTAAAAGAAGATCTGAAGGAAAACACACAGAAAATGTTAAAGTAGAAAGAAGCAAATGATTTTAAACTGCTTTTGTCAGATGCATTATTAGCAGGCATAGTTTAATGGGGAAAGCCCATTTTGCTGTGCAAGTGTCTGCTCCCTGTGCAGAGCCACTCTGAAGCAGTGAGTGATGTGTGGGGCATGGGGAGCACCTCCCAGGAGCCATGCCTGGAGTGACCTGTGCATTCCTGGAGTCCATCTCCCTTGACCCACTGGAGAATTTCATCATGTATCCTTCAGCAAGCGCCCAACTAAATTTTGTTATAAACCTGAATCTTTCTTTAAACCATGGACACTTTTGTAAGGAATTATAATGTACATGGATACTTCAACTATTCCTCTTCTTCCAGTACTGGACTGCTTTCTGGGGTATGTACTCTGGTGGATTTTTAGGGGCTTATCATGTCGTACTGAAAATCTCTGCAAATGTACTCATAGTGTGTGAGAAGGAAAAAAGGAAGAGTTTTATCACATCCACTACTTCCTCTGCCTCCTTCAGCCAACTTTTTGGGGTCTCCACCTTGTGAGGCGAAAAGCTGAAAAAAGGCGAAAAAGTTGAAAAAACATTTTGTGATTTTTGCCTACTCCACTCTGTGTTGTTTTCTAATGCCTGTTCTGATTCACATGATCTCTTCGGCTATCCCCTCCAAAGTTTTGTTTGTTTCTTACTTAAATGTTTCCTAAAAAGCTCTTTTTTATCCAGGGAAAAATAACTGCTTGTTAATCCATTGTACATGTATAGAGAAAGGTTATTTCACCTTTTAGAAGATTTTAAGCTTTTAATTTTTTTTTCCCCAGCATTAATTTGGAAAACAAAACAAAACTTGATGTGAAAACAAATCCACTTCTGCTGAAACTTTCATTTTTTACAAGTCAGCATGTTCTGAAGCAAAAATACTTCCCTGACACTTCTGTGACCTTAGGAAGGGTGGCTGTGTTGGTGGGGTCCTGGGCGAGCACTCGCCATGGCACGAAGCAGCGCTCAGCAACTGCCGGGGTGGTGGCACCAGTGTGCTGGTCCCTGGGGCACCAGCTGCTCTGCTCTCCCATCCCTCTGGCAAACTGGGCTCTGAAGCCACAGCAGGCTCTGCTCCACTCAGCTGAGCATTGAGCACGTGCTGAACAGAAGCATGTGAGTCATCCTGCTGACATGAACTTGAGCTGATGAACAGCAAGTAGGGGAAAAGAAATAACAAATACTTTTCTTCATGCATGAAGCCCTTTGGTTGTGCAGGGATGCTGTTATCTGTGTGAGTAATGCCATATCCAGCAATGTTTGTCTGAATGCCTGAGGAGAAATGGGAAAAGGGCAGGGTACTGATACCACAGAATTGTAGCTCTTGGAAATTTTACAGTTAAGGTCATTGACAAATATTTTTGTTATTTGGTCATCTCTTGTAAGGACCATCAATAACATTTTCTGGCATGCCTAATTTCTTTGACTTTACATTCCAAACAGGTCTAAGCCAAATTTATACTTCCACCTTCCTAGTATTATAAATGCACTTAGTTGTTTGGTGGCACTCAACTTTTCTAGGTGCAGCCCCAAGAGCATTGGGGAGACTGTGACATGGACATCCAGTGTTTGTCAGCCTGGACACCCCCAGCAAGAAATAAATCCCAGGTCATCTAATTAATAACCTTAAGTATTACCACTTTTTATTTGTTAGAAGATTATTTGCCACCATTTCTGAAAATATGCATGTCTTCCTTTGCTGAGACCCTCATTCCATGCTCCAAAGGAAGCTTAGATGGCTAAATATCTGCTTCTACAGATATTATTGAGTTTTGCAGGAAGTAAAATTTGAATATGTCACAAATATGAAACAAATGTCTGTAGGCACAGAGGAAACTTTGAAAAAAAAAAATCCCTAAGAAATTCTGGCTGCTCTTGAGTTAGGTAGTGACCAGGGAAAAGGAATTTAGAGAAGCATTTAGTGTTAAGGCTACTCAAGCCCCATTGTGTATACCTACATAATTTGCTGTATCTAGCCTGTGGGGATGCACTAAATTTCATTTTACAGTCACTTTTGTTTTCCTCTTCTCTTTCTGAGGATGATAGTTTTTAAAAAGAACACGGGATGTCATAACTGGTTTTGGTACATGGGATCTTAAAGGGATAGACTGTGATGTGAATTCCTAAAAACTGGTTATGATCCAAGTTCATGTTCTTTGCTTGTTTTTCATTTTTGCTGGTACCTATTTGGCTTCTAGCTGATATGTTACTTTTTCTGCTCATTTCCATAAATAAAACGTTCTTTCTCTGCCATGTTGCTGTTCCCCCTGATTATTTCCTGCTGTGGCCTTGGTGTAATAGTGTTTCTTCTTTTACTTAAAACAGCATGCAATTGCATTTTGAGTTAAGTTAATGGGGGATGGAAAGGATGTAGCCAAATCTCTGCTGGACTCCCTGAGTCTCACCACAGCATCTCTACAAAACCTTTCTATGGGCCTGGCTCAGTTTTGCTGCTGCTTTCTGTTGGCTTTGTTTATTACCGACCAGTGTAGAACGTTTTGTATGTCACTTGCTATTTAATGAAATACCCTGCAGTAAGTTGGATTTCTAGTATTAGCTTCCAGGAAACCAGTAAGAGTCCAGTTATTGTTACTGCTATTAGGGGTGTATTGGTTCTTTGCCATCATTAAAAGAATGAAGTATTACATCTGCCAGGCTTGCATTACAAAGCAGCTTCATAAAGCTCAATGTGAGCTTTATTATCTGTTGGACTTCCCATAATGTCTAGCATACAATACAGTGCACCTATTTAGCAAAAAGGTTCCCTCTGCAATTGAACCTTCTCTTAGAAATAGAAAAGGATTTTCAGGCTGTGAGTCTGCAGGTAGTAATTTTAATAGCCGCTAATGTGAATTAATAATTCTAATAGCCTCATTTCTGATGCATTATCAGAATACTGGAGAGTGGGTTGCCATGGCTGCTATATTTTATCACTCACAGCTGTGTAAACTCTTTTAGGCCAGCCTTTTTTCTTTTTCTTTTTCTTTTTTTTTTGGTCTAAGAAACCATTCATGTGACTTCTTACTTTTAGAGGCCTCATTCAACATGGACTAACACAGCTCCTAGGAAAGTGTTTTATTCCCCTCTGGGAGACTGAGCCATATTATTATCAGCTTAGAAAAAAATCACTATCCAGGGAAATGTTCAAGGTAAAACCAGTTGTCATCATGCTGGCATATTTATCATTAGGAATGCATGGTCTGCCCAATACTCCTCAAGAAATTCAGTTGTGCAGTGAAATAACCAGTGAGAGAGAGAATATATTCTCCATTTCCCAGGATGCAGACAGCTCCAAAAAATACAACACATTCCTTGATTTGCAAAACTGTTATATGTGGATAAATTTGCATGGATATAAATTTTGCATTCTTCATGTAATAGCAGGACAAATATTTAATTATATGAATAACCTCATTCCTGCTTGGCAAAGCACTTGAGCATATGGAACTTAAGTCCTTGCTTAAAGTAAGCCTTAATTGCTGTTTGTATCAGTTGCTCATCTAAGGTAAAAAAGTGAAAGCTTAGGAGGCACAGCACTCAGTTCACAGGCCTTTTTATCTCTGACATTTTATTTATCAAAATAAAATTATTTCTGTGCCATTTGTGGGCAGCTCAGTGGTAGCGTTGATTTAGGGAGCATCTTAATCATGTTGGCTGGCATCACCAGCCCATTCATGTTTATAAATCTCTTGAAAGCAATGCTGCAAACTCTCATGTCAAGGACACCCAACCAAATTTGTACGATAGCTATACTTCAATGTACTTCAACAGTCTAACCTGTTAATGGATGGACCTTAGAGTGGAGATTTGCATCTGGTAATGAGACAAACTTTCAGTTCCTTATCTGAAGAACATCCAGATCTCTGCAGTCAGCAAAACATCTCCAAATCTTACAGCAACAGACTTCATAGAGATAACGATGGTATTTTCCAGAAGGGCAAGAGTGGTCTTTCTCACAGAATTCTGGCACTGCTATTTCTGGCTCTGGACTTCAGAACAGTAAGGGAGGGGAAATTTTAAAAATGCAATTCACTCTTTAAAATAATCCCCTTGTTTCTGTTTTGGTTCTACAAATAGGCACAGGGAGAGGAAGGGACTCACTCTCCTATGCTTTCTATACACCCAAACCTACTTACCTCAGGATTTTTAGAGAGCAGTTTTCAGGCAAATCTCTTTTCCTGTGCTGCAATTCCTGCTTATCTGAGGGTGGGATGAGTTCTTAGAAACCTCTCTGAGGCACTGCTATTTTGGGGCAGTGGAAGAAGACCTTTCTCTACAGCTCAGGGCTCTGTTATGCCGACTGCACTGCCCTTAGTCAATACTCCAGTTTGCTTCCAGCCTCTCTGGTCTCATTTACAGCATATTCACCTTCACATGATGATTCATTTGCTTTCACAGTTGTTAAGAGTCACCTCAGGTTTTGTATGCACAGTTATTGTACATTTTGTACCCTTAAAACCCTCAAAGGATGACCATGGCAAAGAAGGGATTAAAAATGTTTGATGGATGACACCCTTCCTCTTCACAGAAAGCATTTTGTGTACTTTATATTAAGAGAGTCAGACAAAATTACATCTCTAAATGTCCCAGACAATGCCCTTTGTTACCATGAATCACACCAGCTACATAAGGCAGGCAGCACAGCACGAAAACAGATCCTCACGACACATCTGAGTAACTGTGCCTCCACTCACTTGGACCCCAAAAGACTATTTAATGCAGTATAGATATAATGTACAAAAGACATGCACACATACATACAGTTAATTTGAAATATAAACTAATATAAGCATACTCTATTTTTTAACTATGGAAAAATTCTTCAGGTTTTTATTTTCTTGACTCATTCTGCTTCTTGAAAAAGAGTTGATAACTGAATCTTTTTAGATTATAAAAAATGATCTTTTATAGCAAATATAGATGCCCACACACTGTCCCTCAAGAAATAAGTATATAATCGGATTAGAAGATATTTCAGATTTGGACAACTCTAATTAAATTACTTCTAACTTTTTCTGGCCTCTGTGGATCAATCTCTTCTTGACCTTCACAGTCTGTCAATATAAGCAAAAGCAAAGCAAAAAAAGTCTTCTATCTGAAAAAAAGGATGCTTTTTTCTTATTAAAAAAAAGCCTCTAGTTTTCTGGATTTCTTTGGAACTTGACCTCATCATGCTTAAATTTAGCTTAAAAGACCCACACCTACTTTTTTTTACATTGACTTTATTCCATGGTACAATCCCTGTGTAAAGAAATTTCTTGTGCAATCTGGTTTTCTTTTGCATACATCATTTACCATCTTTCAAGGTAAGGAATTTAAATGTATGCTGATACCTTTATCATCTTGACAGTTTAAGGACAAAAGTTCTGTCCAACGTGATGAAGAAAAAGACTTTTTCCCTTAAATGTATAAAGTAGAAGACATTTTCTTTAAATCTCTTAGAAGATTAAATGACACATAATATTTTGCATAACATTTAGGAAATCTTTTACTTGAGAAGCCCAGAGTACATGTCTTTGAGGTCCTATTCTGATCCTTTGCATCTACATAGCGTAATGGTAATCTGATCGTGCATCTCCTCACTTGCCACAGTAATGAATGAGGATATACTCTGCTGGAATTCTGTCCTTTTGATGTAAATGATGTGCCTCAAGAGTAGCCAATTTAAGGGGTCTGGAGGTAGGACTGCATATTTAGTTCCTTGGCTCCTGCTGTGACTATGTGTGCTTAAATTTTTCAATTTTAGCATTTATATAGAAACAAAAGTAAATTAAAAGTTTTTAAAAATTAACTTTATTTTATGAATTTAATTTAGTTACAGTGATGCCAGTATGCATTAAAGTGAATGTTGCTGCTATGAAACCACACAGCCAGAATCAAAACAATTCTTAGCCAACAATGTACAACCACTATATCAAATTTAATCTTGGAGTAAGCACAAGCCATCTCAATTAGAGATGTGACATTCTGCCTGTCTCACGGCTAATTTTTTCCCACCAATTTTTGTGCAATGTAATGAGTGTATCTGGAAGAAAAATGCATTCTTATGCCTTTATCCTGTATATAGAAATGATTAATCACAGTCTTCTTCTCTGTTAGTGCTGAGGATAGTGCATTGGCCTTGGATGACCCTGGTTCAGAAGGATGTGACCCATCTTCCAAAGTTGAGAAGTGTTCGTTTTGTTGCATTTAAGAATGTACAAAATATTCTTTCAGACTGATAAAAAAAATATTCAAGGTTCTGTGAAGTTTCGAAACTTCACTGAAAATGAAAACTACTTTTTTGGTAAAAAACAAAAAGACATTTGTAAACATATTTCTCTTTTTTACTGCTCTGAAAGATGAAGTTTGACTGTAAAAATGAGAATTTCCACTGAAGTTCAGAGTCAGAACATTTATTATTTATTTTTTTCCTACATTTGTAACTTGTTGGAGAAAAAAATCTTTAGTTGCTAGGAGAAATGTTACTGTCTTTCCTTCACAAAATGAAAAATGGCAAATAAGGCAAACTTGAGGTTTGTCTTTTGCAACAGAGACTTCACAAAGACATATAACTTGGAAAAATAAAAGATAAATAAATCATTCCTTCACTTCTCTTGTTCACACTTTTCTTCTTCCCTAAATGCTAGTCTACATTTAGCTGTAGACTAGCTGTCTTCTTTCTCCAAATATTTTTTCTTCTTTTCTAATCTCTTCTTTCTCACCAGGCAACTGAAAACATCTTTACTTGTTGCCCTGAGGGAATGCAGCCATTTCACATAAAATTACCCAGGGACTCTCCAGATGGAATGCAAGGGACATTTCCTGAAATACCAAGTGAACACCTTCTCTGCTGGTGATCTGAGAAAAGAGTCAGTTCCTGATCAGTTCCAAAACTCATCCAGGTACAGTATGATGGATATTGGGTTCATGAAGCCTCAGATGCCTTCCAAACCACTTACTCCTTAAACTTCTCTCTTCCTTTTTCTCTTAAATGATCACTATTATTGTAAAATCTAACTACACACCTACACCACCCTTCTGCTGTCTGCACCATGACTAATGAGGAACAATTCCTCATGAAGCTTCTGTTCTACCTAATTTTAATCTAAGCAGGGTTAACAAAAGGAGATTTCAGCAGTGACCATAATGACTGCTGAATTAACCCCCATGGGCCAATTGGTTGCAGCACAACTTTGCAGCCCATGTGGGCTGGGGTTCTCCTGCAAGCTGTCTCTTGGGCAGCACTGCTAACAAGGCACATAGCAGCCTGGGAATGTCACCAAATGCCTTTTCCTTTGTTTCAAAAACCCAATTGGTAAAGTATTCTCCATAAAATAATAGTAAACAGTGATGTGGGAGTAGTGGGGAAAATCCGCTATAAAACTTCCATTAGTTAATGAAAGTGGCTGTCACAATCATGTGAAAAGTTCAAGGAGACAATCTTGTTAAACAGCCATTTTGCATAGAGAAATTTATCTTGCTATAGACCTTTTCAAATAACTTTGAGGTTTCCCAGAACAATTTATGAATGCTGAGCTTTGAAAGAAGGAAGATCAATTCAGCCACAAAATAAAGTTGGCTAGCAATGGACATTTGGTCCCAGCTCAGACACTCTATGTTCATTTATAACATACTTCTATACAGCTCAGTAGGGATTTTTCTCTGCTGAAGAGCCCCACAAGCTTCAACTTCATTTTGTTTTGGAAGTTGTTTTAAAACATCTCTGCAATCACATTAAATGCTCAAGCATCAACACAGAGTTGCTAACACTGATGACAAATGACTCTTAAATGAATAGCACCAAGGCTGATGGCCTCACCATCACTGTGTTTTCACTGGTATCGCCCTCTGAACCCGTCAAATCTGTCCTTGTCTTGAGGCGACCAGTCTTCTGAGGTTAACATTCTTACTTAGGACTGAAATTCTTGACCTACACAGACACAAAAACTGCAGACTTCAAAGAAGAAGGACAAAAAACCCAGAGTTTTAATCTATTTTTCCAGCCAGTCATCTCCCATGCATCTAAATTTAAGTTACTCCTCAAAAGCATCCAGCCAAACCAGCCCAATTCAATTAATAAAATGTTAACCCAAACACCCAAACACAGGTTTTGATTCAGACAGTATTTACCATGTAGTGGGCAAACATGGCTCTGAAATACAGAGTGAGGGCAACCAGTTGCTCTCATGGCAGTTTTGTAATAAACACACCTTCAAACCAGCCCATGTACCTGTTTTAGGTACAGCTTGATTACCCTGTTACACATCTGTACCAGGGGGTAGCTGTAATGTCTGTCTGGTCTCTGGTCCCCTCCTCTTCCTGCACTCAAGGGTCTCTGGTACCTGGCTTTCTGGGGGTCCCTGCTGCACTGTCAGGATTGCTTTCTCCTACACTGGTCCTGTTCACGTTTCAAGCGCCTTTCATTACAGAGATATATTCAGGTAACTGCAGTCCTTTGATTCAGTTGCTCAAACCCTGTGCTCTCAAAGCTGCATTGGCTGGTTATTGCTGTGTGCCTGCTGCTTGGACAGCATTGTGAATGCTTGGGTCTTGCCTCACCAGATACTGACCTCTTGATAATTGTTTGCAAATAACGTTGCTGTAATATGCAAAAGTTTTCAATAAATGTTTTAATATTATAATGGTACCTAGAAGATTCTCAACCTATTTTGCTAAAAATACGGTAAGTGGACAAAATAAGACATGTGGTAGTTTAGATGCTGTGGAACTGCAAAATATATAATCTTATAAAAATATTGCTATTGTTTCAAATTCTAATGCCCATGTTTTAACATTTTCCTGGATTTATTGAAGGTTCCCTTAACTTTTCTAGAATTCTATTACTAAATAGTTCATTATAGATGTCGGTATAAGGTTTTTTTTTATAATTTCTTCCATCCTTTGGCTCAGTTGGAGTAGTTTCAAATGAGCTTAAAGCCAGTGTGTTATTTTCAATTACAGCAATGGCAAGTGTGAAAGTTTTATTATGCACTTGAAGCCATCTGACTGAGAGCACAGAGCACCAAACATCTTTGGATAAAGTTTGGTTTTCAATTACAAAGTGTGATCTAACTGCCAAGATACCACATGACAAAGTACATCAAGTGAATGCTTTTTCCAGACTGAAAAAGATAACTTTTGCATTGAGTGATTCTTCATGGTGATGGATATTTGCTGTTATTCTCCTGAAGCAAGAGAACAATTGTTGGACATTTCTAAAGCTACTTGATTAGTTCCTTGAAAATGAAAGAATCTTTCTACTAAATTAGTACATGCTTGCACGTACAGATTTCTAGTATTTTCATTATCAGTATATCTCCACAGTTAAAGAATTTATGGCCTCTACCATTGCTTACTATTTCTTAAGACAAAGGCCTTTAACTTAAACATATTTATTTTAAAATATTCCCAATATTTCACTACAGAAACTGTCTTTGATCACAAATGTAATGTTGTAAAGCTTCATGTAATGGTGTGCAGCCTTCTGAAATAGAATATACTGAAGACAACTTTTTTTCATTTTTACTCTTTTTAAATTTTGGAAAATTTTCTTTTGTAACCATGTTTGCATACCAGATCATCACACAGGCCAGGTAACAATCCAGATAGATTCTTATGCAGTGTATATAACACTTGAAACTAATGAAAAGTAGATGTTGGAAAGAGCATGGGCCCACTTTGTATTGTCATAGAATGTGTAAACTTCCATTTTCTCATATAGGTGATTTAATAATGTAATTGCCCATCAAAGATGAATGAAAATACATTAGGTAAGCATGTGAAATTTATACTATTTAATGCCCCACTCACTACCCACACAATTCTCAATAAAGTACTTAGGTATCTGTCTTTCCATCACACTCATCTATTTTTTAATCCATTGTCTGCATGGATTTAACCCAAAATATGTTCCAGCTGATAACTCAAAAATTTGTGTTCAAAGGAATATTTAAGTTGTTTTGTGCAAAATGCAAATATTTGAATTTGAAAAACCTTTCAGTTTTCCATGGTGGCTTCAAATATGTAGACTTCTCTCCATGGATTTCACATATGTCTGAGAATAACAATAAAACACTTAATTCTTCTCTTTATTCCTTTCCTGTTTCTTTTTGCCATTGCATGCTTTTGCCTGCAGTATCTTTTAGGACCAGGCTAATACTTTCACCCTGTTTGTTGGATACACAGCTGCATCCATTACAGTCTTATCCATGATTCTATTCACCTGTGAAATCTCTTAGACTTCCTTTAGACTTTGATTAGAGAAGGCCACCACCTGAATAATTTTGCACCCCTTCCCCACGCTTTTTAACTTGGTAGGATTTTAACTCTCTCATTGTTCTTGTAAAATTTCTTCAGCTCTCCACATAATATCTACAAAATTCTCCAATTTCATGGTTACTGGATTTACTGAGCTTAGTTGTCTCTTCAGCCTGCTTCAGTGCTTCATGTATGGCTAGTGAGAAACCCTCTTTATAAATATTCAGCAATGTTCTCAGTAACTAAACCCTGGCTCTGGTACCCAATAATTTATTTTCTTGTGTGTATCCATTGGTGATTTTAATTTGATCTTTATTATGCAGGGTGAAAAAAATGTACCAACAATTTACCAGCACCTTAAATGAACTGTCAAACCTGTCAAGTTCCTTCCCTTAATACACTTTTATCTTTTGGGTTACTTTGAAATTTTGAGTAAGTAAAGCCCATCTAAATTTGTTGGGGCTGGTTGATCAATTAAAGATTGATCTTCACTGTTTAGCCCTGGATATTTCTCCAGTGCTACTACTCAACTTGCACAGTTTTCCTATTTAAGAATCCTATGTTGTTTTTTGGTTTGTTCTAACATGATCACTATCCAATTCTGCTGCAATAGTGACTTGTTAATTTGTCCTTGATTTGAAAATTAATTTGGTGATCACTAGTATTGCTATTTCTTTTTTTTTTTTTAATGTTTTAATGTCACTAATTTGCATACTCTTGTTAATGAAGAAAGTGTGTGATATTCTTGTGGATTCACACCAAGTTCTATGAAATTTGGGTCATACTAGATATCTCTATTCAAGTTGTTATTCCTCACTTTTACAGCTGTTACAACATCTATTTTTTATGCTTATGCTTTTAAGTTGGTATTTTAAAAAATGTTTTCAGACTTTCATATTTCCTGGTAACACAGCATGTGATCACATTTCTCCTCTGATTCTGCTTTTTATCTTCCAGCAGAACTTGAAAGTAGCCTGGGCATCACTTAATTTTGGTTTAGCTTTTGCTTCCTCTTACAAGGATTGGTTATTCATTTTTATTATGGTATGTTCCTTTTTCTAGAAACCTCAGCATTACTGCTGCTCAGAGTCCTTTTCTGCTACATTGTCTGCATTCATTTTTTTCTACCTCCTGTTTCAATTCCCATAGTTCACCTTCTGGTCTTTAATTCTAATTATTTTTTAAACTTCTTTTGTTTAATATTCTCCTTTGTTCTACATTGTTGGGCCTCTTTTATCCTTTTTTTTTGCCTTGCTGTCTGTGGTTTTATTTTCAGTGTCTTCTACCTCTGGTTCCTTCTTCTGTACACTGTGATGTCCAAATGTCTCATCTTTTGAACACATTGTAACTGAATTTCTCATTTCATATTAACACTTAGACTTTAAGAACTCACAGTACATTTTTTAATGACCCATGGAAAACATCCTCTGTTTGCATGTTGGGACCCCATTGTGAGATCCATGATTCTAGCTGAGAATTAATTTTCCTGATTCCTACCGATGACACAACAAAGCTTGTAATCATTTCAATCCACAGCTCAATTTTTGCTGCTATGGGTCTGTTGCAGAAACTGGTACTGATTCCTGATTCCTGATTCCTGATTTCACAGGATGTGTTAGTAGCTAATGGTGAAGGTGAAAAGGCAAATGTTTCAGTAGGGTACTTGGGCTGTGGGACTGAATTGCAGCTAGGTCACACAAACAAGATAGAGGATGTTTCCTTCCTCATGTCATATTTTCAGTATTGCTTGGTTTCCTAGATTGTCTGCATCCTCCATCAATTGCTGCAAGCAGGGTTAAGTCAGGCCCCAAGAGGAGTTGATCAGATCAGTCATGCATATTCAGGCATAATCAGGCATAAACACAGTTATGTTTATGGTAGTAAGGCAGTAATACCCTAGCACTAAACACTACCACAGCATCAAGACAGGAGTTGAGGAGAGGGTCTGAGCCATAATCGCACACCTGATTCTGCACACCTGATTCTGAAGTACAGCATAAACACAAAAAATTGGTTTTGTTGCTGCTGTATTGATAAATCTTAAGGATACTCTACCTGTGCTATCCTTAAGGGCATCCACACATCTGTTTTAATCACCATCCTGGTGTCTGTCTGCTGGGTCTCTGGCCCCCTTTTCTTCTTGTAATTCCAAGGTCCTTGCTCCTCAGTTTTGTGGTTCTTTCTGTTGCATACACCCTTATCCTAGAGCCACTGGTAGTTTTCTCTGTCTGACCATGGTGTTACAAAGCACATATGTATGTGCATATGCAATGCTTCCTTGACTTGTCATTGATATCTAATTCTGGTAATGTTATTATTACAGATTTGGATTTGGTTCTTTTCAGGTTGTAACACCCAGAAGAGTAAGCACAGAATATTTACACTAAAAATGAACAGTGTGGAACTGTGACAGATGGGCATTAATCTGTCATCAATTACATCGGACACAGAACAGAACAAAGTTGGGAAGCTGTAAGAAAATATGAACCCTGTCTTTTTTAAAGTAAAAATGAACTGGACACAGACTGAAACCTCTAATCAGAATAAGTAGGTTGTAAATCCTGATTTTTTTAAGGGGAGGATCCTGATGCAGATGTGGGAGGCAGCTCTAAAGAAAAGGCTTTATCTTTGCTCAGAGTCCTGAGACACAGGAGAAAAAATCCAGGATCAAAAATTCCCCATGAAACTGTGAGACTGTTGGTAGCATTTTTAGAGACCTTTTCTGTAACTGCATTTGAGGGGTGAGATAATGGAGGCAGAAAAAATTCATACTAAAGAGCATGACTGGACTTACCAAAAGAATGTGAGGGGACAGTTAACCAATAGCATCTGTACCAGTGGTTAGTGCTGGGGTGTCTTTGTGGCCAAAACACCAAACATAAATTAAGAAGCTGGACTGTAAGGGACTCTCTGTTCTTGCAGATTTTTTCTCACGGGGTTAATGTTTGCGCTGTGTGAGTTGGGTGCAACCATAGTTTATTTTACTTTCCTTTTCCTGTCTTATTCATAGTAAATACTGTATTTCGGTAGTGTTTGAGGCTTGTGAATGTGATAATAGAATTGTCTGTACATATAGACATATAAAACATATAAAAACATATCAAATCTTCCTAAGTGTTTTGAATGATGTTGTGTTTCTATCACTTGCCTAGCACTTGTTGCTCAGAGAGACACAGAGTGAGATCTACCCAGCCTAGGATACTTCACTGTGAGATCTGGGAGCTGGCAGGTGAATGCAGTGGGTCCTGAGCTCAGAGGACAGCTGAACTTAGCAGGTTATAAAGGGATAAAACTGCATTTTGTCACATTTGTAAAACATATGATTCATACCTGCAATTACCTGGATAGATGCTTGCACTGATTTGTCCCATGGATTTGTTTTTTCTTGTATAAATTCAGGACTATCCTTACATTTAACTGATAATTGTTTATAGGCTCACTGTAAAACTCTACCATTTTTGTAGACAGAAGGAACTCCAGGGTAATTATCAGTTCACATAAAAACATAAACAGATGCCCCATAGCAACACATATTTTATTGCTGAGAATGTAGATTTTATAAAAATATCCGGAGACAGGGCTGTGAGTAAGCAAGGCTTGTGTGACTTGCATTCCAGATGCCCTCATGATACGGGCACTGCATCTGATTTTCAACAATACTAAAGTTTCTGCTGAATTTACAGGGAGATTTGGAAACCCGAAGAATCTGACTTTCAGAAACTCGGTCTGCTTCTTTTGTGGATCAAAATGTGGCACCATTTTTACCAGAGGAAAAGCTCTTGTGGGTGAGGCTGTCATTGCTGGGGCATGTTGGGTGCAGCATTTGGAGCGGCGCTGAGCCCCGGCTGGTCACACAGCAGAGAAGCAGAGCTGCTTCCCTCAGGCATGGAACAACACTAATGTAATTATGCAGCTTTTAGGGCTAGAGCTAATATTTCCAGCAGAAATCAGAGCTGTGTTATACCAGATTGGCCAGTACTAACCCAAGGATCTCTTTGTCAGAGAGGACAAAGTCTTTTTTGATGGATACAGGATATCTTGTTTGTGCCAACACCTGATGCTAAGCAATTATGTTACTGACATTGATGCTATCAGCAGATATCACTGCAAGTGTTAAACATAGGACAGAAATCTCTCTTTTTTAATAAAAAAACAGGATTAGATTGAAACTAACTCCATTATATGATTTGACAGGTAAGATGGGAGGCATATTGCTAGGCCTGAGTCAGTAAGAACTAACTTTGCAGTATTATCTGTGCAAGAAGGGTACCTATTTGCCTGTTAAAATTATCATCAGAGACAGAGGGAAGGAACAAATCCCTGATGGGTAGAATACCTTTCTGAAAATACTAGTTCGGGTTTTTTTGTTTTTTTGTTTTTTTTTTGTCATGAGTGTATCCTCATACAACTTGATCCACTGAAAAGTATAAAGGAACATCTCCCATGAGTAACACAGTAAGACAGAGACATATAGCACAGGTTAGCACAGCTAATTTTAGAGTCATCAAACTGAACAAAGTCTCTTTATGAAGCTTGAACTATCAAACTAATTTTGTTGTTGGCTTTGTACCATCATATCCCAATTATTAATTTATTTCTGGGGGATTCTTTTCAGATACTGTCTGAGATATTTTGTGCAATGCTTCCACTGCACCACGAAGGGTTTGCCAGGTCAAGCAACACATACATTTTCCTGTCAAACAAAGAGATGTGTCCATCTGTTCAACCTTTAAAGGCATACTCTGTCTGATCTTTACCTGACTAATACTTGAGGCCTTGGAAACATTTTGGAGATAAGGAGTTAAATAAGAAGTGGACTGTTTTTTCACCAGGACCTCACAGTCTGAACAGGCCTTCTGCTTCAGGTCACTTCTATTCTGCTCATGCCTGCATGGATAGAGTGCATCTCCATCTGTCCTTGCCAAGCTGGAAGTAGCACACTATTTTGCCCTACTTTCTAAGCAACAACTTTTTGGATACTCTTTAGCCACAGTAAATCTTTGTAGTGATAGGCAGGATCCTGCTGCATAGGACTTTTTTTACAAATTCCATACAGGTGATGCCTGTATCTCCAGTAATTTTATCTAACTGGTAAGTGGCAGTGACAATGTTGTAATGCAAAAGCCACTTACATTTATATAACATCTTTCAATCACAGAGCTGTAGAATTGTAACATTACAAGGCAGTGTGAAGTTCTCATTTACTCTGTCCCTGCCCAAAGACCACATTGATTATATTTGCCATTCTTGGCAGGTGTCTTATCCTTTAAACACTGCAGTGAAAAACATTATCCTCAAGAAATCTGTTGCACTTCCCTGTTTGTGTATCACTAGAACATTGTTTATGCACGTGTTCAGTCTCCTTTTCTCTTTCACCTGGAGGTTATTATTGCGTGGCACCACAGACTTCTCTGCTTTAGGCTGTACATTCCCTCTTCTGTCAATCTTTCCTGATAGCTCATATTTTTTGTTCCTCTGATTGTTTTTGTTCCTCTCCTCAGGGCTTCCACACAAAGTCCACAGGTGGTTTTTGGAGTGTAGCAGCCAAAACTAGTAGAAATATTTCTTCTAACTCCCTGTCAGTGTTGAAGAGAAGTGACAGCTTACTTAGTATATCCTATAGGCCACATTCCTGCTTACAAATTCACATCCTAGCAAAATGCCTACAGTTTGGAGAGATGACTCCAAATGTAATATGGAGCATTCACTAAATCAAGCTGCAGCTATGTGATGCATAACAACATTGTGGTTTTGGCTTTAAAGTTATATTGCTAAATATCTTGTCCAGTTGTTACACAGTGAATCAATACCAACAGCATCCCAAGAGTTTTGCTTCTTATTACCCAAAGTGTGATCTTCTTACATCACACTAGAAACCACAAGCCTGGTCATTAATTCTGAGCACCCTTCAGTCGTACAACTTGTTCTCCTGCAGTCAGTGAGATTCTTCACGCAGAGGATGACTAAAGGAGGTAGCCAAAGGATTAACACAATTTAGGTTTGAATGGATATCAACCTATGTGAAAACTGAGGAAGAAAAAATGCCAAAACCAACCAGTGGTGGCAAAATATGCAGTATTTTCTTTATGATGTGCTGATATCTCTCCTCTGTAACTGAAAATCAAGAATTTAATGTGCAGTGTCTGACTGAAGCTTTCAAAGACCTTGAATGAAGCTTTACTGCCATTGGGTTTTTGTGCAATTTGAGTCCCTAAGCCAACACAGAGGTCCTTGCCTTAACTAGAGGCTTGGTGGTTATTGATAAAATGTTAGGAGAGAGCAGACATTAATTATCTGTGTTCATAATTCAAATTCATTCTTTAAACACTGTAGCATCTTGTCATTAAAAACATAGATGCTGAATGATTGGAGCCTAGACCCCCACAGAACTCATCAGCAGATTCCACGGTAGCTATTCCCTTTGGAATCAATTAAAAATATCTTCTACAAATCCATTTCTTCTTATCCACATTTAAAAGGAATGCACAAACAGTGTATTATGGAAAAAGGCTTTAACATCAATTATATCAAATTAGGTAAAGATTCTCCAATAAATTGCTAAGCTTGACATACTATGAACATATTTAACTGAAACCTTGACTTGGTATATTCAAAATATTCACTGTGTGTCACGAAAATAATTTTAATGGGTTTGCCATTAAGACTTCCACTGTTTTAGGAATGAAAAATGGACTTAATATTGAGATCACTCCTTCAGACCCACTCTTTATGCCATATTTAGCAATAACTACAAGCAAAATGTCTGATTCTGAAGTGCTTGAGCATTTCACCATCTTAATTTTCTGTGACTAATGGAACTCAAAGGTTATTTGTTTGCCTGGATGTTTATGGTCTTATGTCTGTTCAGACTGAGGTCATCAGGACTATTCTGGGCCTTTTCTGCTTTAACTAAGTTGTAATTGTATCTGAATGTAAGTAATCAGTGAAATAATGGTACTTCACTACTTTTTGCTTGAGAGACTACAAATTATTTTTCCCTTGCAAGTGGCAATATCTGCCATTAACTGGAAGATGCATACAAAAGCCCCTCTTCTAAGACAACTGAGGAATGGAGCAATGCCCTGGCAGCAATCAGCTTCTGCTCAGGCCTCTGTGCATGCTCAGCATAAACAGGGTGAGACGTGGCCCCATTGGTCCTTTGTCCTACCCTACAGACATTAAAGAGCTGTGTTTGGGGCCAGCTGAAGCAGCTTCCCTTACTGGCTTCAGTTTCAAGACAGTGACTCCAAGTTCAGGGTACTGTCCCCCCAAAGCATGTCTGATTTCTGTAGAACTGTCCTGACTTTATGGACTTGAAATCCAGGCCCTCAGGGAAGCCTGCTCCAAAAAGAACAAAGTTTATCTTTGTTAGGTAATTAGACTATGGAGCATAGAATTGAATAGATTATTCCCATAAATAAAGAATTGATTTTAAGAAGAAATGGATATTATGGCAAAAAAGAAAAATGGAGAATTATATTGTAGCAAAATTGTATGCTGAAAGCTGTGTTGAAGCTCCAGGGTATTTGTCTCATTAGTATAATGCATCTAAATAGTTGCTAACCTTACACACATTTGTGGAACTATTGAAAATAAAAAAAAGTGACAAAATGTTTTTCTAGGAAAAAAAGTGTCCTGTGCCTGATAATTCCATCCATTCATTAAATTAAGACTTCTGATTAATATCAGAGTTTAGTATACTTTAGAACTAGGAAAAAGCCCTTCAGTACAAAAGCTCCAAACATATTTTCTCTTAAAAGAGGAAAAAAAAATCCCTCAACCCCGTTGATACTCTCCTATTCAAATTTCTCTTGGAGCAGACGTGCTATTCCCTTGCTGCCCCTTTTCCTCTTCTCAAGGGACTGCTGAAGACATTCCTTGCTGTCTACACCCAGGATAAGGAAAATGACCTGCAAGCAGAGACACAGACAACTCTCTCATGGGAAAATGTGCAAAAGGAATCTCTAGGAGCTGTGAGACTTAAATATATATGCCAGAAAATATTGGCCAGTTTTGTCAAGATCTGAACTGTGGATGCCAGCTCAGGGCACCTGGGAATACTTTCAGTCCTTCTGCCCACAGCCCAGGGCAAAATCACTGATGATCAGATGTGTCCCTTTCACAGCTTCCACGCCTGTGTGTGCTTGGGTTTCTGCTTGACTCACAGGTCTTGCTAGCCCTGTGTGTGGCTGTATGAGCTCAGAGCAGAGACTCAGGGCAAGGCAATGAACTGGACAGTGAAAAGGAGACTGTTGCTTCTCAGAGCTGTGCTAAAAGGCTTCTGTATCTGGCAAAGTGTAGAAACTGGTGTGATAAGACATTACACAGAGTTGCTGCTCACCAGAGCAGAGTGGAAAGTCAGGAGATTGAGGCCATTGGTTAAATTTTATCACTGATCCTCACCTTTATATTTTCTAGTCCTTAAACTATGAAGTGAAGAAAAGACACAAAATACTTTTAAACCTGGATTCGGATTGAGTGGTAAAAAAAAATATATGTATCAGGAGACAAGAAGATATATGAAGTGTTCTAATATTTATAAATATCATGCAACCCAGAAAACAGTGTTTGCGATCAAAATATAAATTAATATTTTTTTATGCGTTCCCATGCTTTGATGATCATTCAGATATTAAATATTATATACTATTCTCACACAACCAAATGTATAACCACAATATTTTGGTCAAAATAATTACCTTTTTGATATTACTTTCCAGCACTTATGTTTCTTATTATTTTCTTTGCTATTGAATGTCAAGAAAAAATGGCACTCATATTCAGTTCTCTGTACAGAGTCAATAAAAAATTGTGTGTGCACAACAAGGGAAATCAGAATATTGTAACTGTCTTCATTGCAGTTGTTTTGATGTAGATATTAGAAATAAAAAACAGCATAGGCATGGTGTACTTCCCATTGAGATATTCCTCATGGAGAGTTTAACCTGTCTAAACAAAGGCATCCATGTGGGACACCATCTGGGTGTCCAGGACAGGTGTAACAGCCAGCAGACACAAACCAAAATCTGCAGATACTTACACTCTCTTGGAGTGACAACTGGAATCTGGGCAGTATACACCAGAGTAAACTCCTTTCACATGTGTGCTTTAAAGCTGAGGTGTTTTTGACTCTGAAAATCTTTATAGGAAGGATAATAAATACAGTTCACATGTAACACTTCACATGAGAAAGACACCTCCAATCCTTCAAAGATTCTTACCATATATTTCTTCTGTGAGACAGAAACATACATCAATTAACAACACCTGAAATATGGATCCAAATCCAGGTCTCGTAAAATGTGTTGTTAACAACACATACTGGTAGTGTATTTCCATTGCATCCATTGTTTTAGTGATAAATAACCCTCACAAAGTGGAATGACTTGTTGACAGACAAAAGCACCATCTAACAATGGGCTATTTAGACTTGCAAATGGCAGAACTTAATTATTCCAAAATAACATTTCCCTGTTAAACTATGATCATTAAATCCATCATCCTTCAGTTTATATGCATGAAACATTTATCATGTCTTCTACAAACAGGAGTCAGTCATCTCAATATAGATTTTTGGACCATTCATTTCATCATGGCATTTCATCGAAAGCCCAGGATTTCATTTATTTTCAGTAACAGAGATAAAGTGTTTGTAAACGATGTGATAAGACCATAAAGAAAAGTGAAGTGAAATTCTGCTCCATACAAAGATGATAAATACAATACCTACTTTGAACACTGGGATTATTGTGTGAGAAAAATGAGATATTGGAAGTCGGTAGCTATGTTTAAGATAAGAAGTTTTTTGCTTGTGAATTTTTCATTAAAGTCAGGGGCAAATAAAGAATTATCTGAATGATTCAATTTTTTTTTTTAAAATGGCCATTGCAGACCTTAAACTAAAAAAAAACCCTAACAAACATCGAACAACTGGAACTAAAAGGAAGCAATTTCTATAGTCCTTTACTTCTTGTGTTGTGAAATTACTAAAGGACATTTTTTCAGTTTCAAAAAAACCATTTCTATGCCATTAACATGTGCTCTGGTGAGATGTGTGATTTTCAATGCTCATTCTAGACAACCAAGACAGATTCCCTTTTCCCAAACAATATCTAATCTCTGTGTTTCTGGGAGTTTCCAGCAGAAGCCTGAGCTTTCAGTTCAAAACCTTATTTGGGCAGTTTGCTGACACACACATTTGGGACATTTGTAAGAGCATTTAATCTGTACCTCTTGGCATTTTGGCTTCACCTTTGCATGAGTTCATTTTGGCAGGATTTATTTCTTTCATTGTCCCACCCCTTTCCTCTCTCTTTTTGGCAGTGGCAGCTTCACTCCAAATCACTGCACCCAAGCCTCTTTGAATGATTGTTTTTACTTTTGCAATGCAATCTAAATCATAACTACCATAATGAGAATGTGCTTGCATAATTCCTGTGGGACTTATTTTGCACAGACTGCACATGGGAGAACATTTTTATTTTATTTGCCAAGGTAACAAAAGTAGTGTTTTCAATGCTTTTTCTTACTGCAACTATATAGCAGATTAACTTTTCTCCTCTTTCTACCTGTGTTTTTTTCTTTATATAAAAGATCTAAAGAAGGAAACGAAATAAATAATGGATGTACAGAATGTTCTTGGCTTCTGCGTATGCCTACAGGTGTCCTTTCATCATATTCATTTGGCTGGCAAAGTGGAAAAGTGCTTGCAGCCTGAGGGTTAGCTTGCAAAACAAACAAAATTCAAAATATGTTACAGAAAGGGAAGAAAACATTAGGTTTGGTATACAGTTTCTTTTTGGGGGGAGAGGGGGAAATCTAGAAATTAAACATGAATGTCTATCATACCAAATATTATATTAAGAGATTGTTAGAATGGTTGAGGTTGCAAGGGACTTCTGTAGGTCATCTTATCCAATCCTTTTAACAGAGACAAGGATTGAAAAGTGAGGAAATACTAGTTTTTAAGTGGTCTGTATAACCTTGTCTTTCCACTCAGCATGCCTTTAAACAGAACTTTGATTATGTATGTTAAACTTATTTTTTCCATTTTACCCTCAAATTATTTAATGCACTGGATTCTGAGAGCTCTCAAAAGAGGAATTAGATGTTGATATTTTTTAAAGCTGACTCAGTTCACTTTGTGTTGTGTCTAAGCCTTTGCTTTTAATACACACTACTCAAACCTTTATCACTAACAAAAATCATTACACTTCATCTTGTGTGTTTATACCATGATCAGAGGGTGGGAGCTCATTAGGATATTTTCGCCTCTAGTTCCTCATTTTCAATGCTTACAGAAGTGTAGATTTCTACCTCACTTGCACAATCTGGAGCTCTTAAAATGACAATTCAAGCACTTTGTCACTTCTGAATCCTTCAGAAGTTAATGACCCTTCTATATTTTCACTACTCACCCTTTTTTCCATGGCTTCCTTAAACTTGTTTGTAAAGCACCCTGTGAGCAGTATCCAATCCCTCCAGAGGGTTCAGCAAAGCTCAGGTCAAAGCAGTTGGCTGCTGTGGTCATAGAGACTGCTCAGGGCAGCCCTCAGTGGTTTTGGGCACGGCCCCTTTGAGACAGAGGCATTAGATACCTACTGGGCTCACTGTGAGATGAAGCCTTGAGAGAAGGCTTAAGCATCCTGATTCATGATGCAGGTGTTTGCTGGTCCTTGTTGCAGGTGCTGCTGTCCTCATGGCTGTAACTAAAATCATCTACACAGTCCCTGAGAAGAGCTGAACCCTAAAGCAGTGGATAGATGGGTCTATAGGGCAATCATTCCTGGCATACACAATGTGTACAAATGACAGGGGGAGTCCTTGGACATATTTTTATATACATGTATGTGTGGATATTCTCCACCGAGAAAGCAAATATACTGTGCTGTGTCTCAGATGTCACAGCTGTATGAAAAGACAGCATGCTTACTGCAAATAGAGTATTTGGAGAATTTACATTTTTACAGAATATGAGTGTGTGAGAATTTAGTTTTTTAGGAGATTACAGCTGGATCAGATTTCCACAGGAGTGACAGAAGATAAGTCTTGACATCAAAGTAATTTCCTCACAGAATTTCAAACTTCAGCTCCAAAACTTAGACATGCTAGAGTCTCTCAATATGATGGCTGCAAGAGTTCTTAACATGACTAAAAGGATGTATTTTTACTATCTGTGTTCTTGGAATTATCTTGAGCCATTTTAGTCAAGACTTTCCAAACCCAATTCAGTTAGAGACAGATACCCACCATGGAAAATTTAAGCTGTAACAGTTAAATTTTGGCAAACTGTATAAGTAATTGAAAGTAAGGTCTTACAAAATGAGCATTAGGCAATCTTAGCTAAAGGCATTACTTTTCCTATTATGTATAAACATATATGAATAACTACTACATTTAGTCCTGCTATGCATGTACATATACATTATATATGCATAGTATAACAGGGAATTAATGTAATAGATTTTAATGCAGCTGGCAGTCAGGGAGAGGCAGCTTTATGTGGAGCAGTGGCTTGTACTCTTTAGGCAGAATCCTGAGGCTATACACTAACTTCCAAAGCCTCCAAATTTTTAACATAAGTTTAAAGTTCATGAAAAGTGTCAGCCCAATGCTTGTTAAGAAGGAAGTTCTTTGTTTGGGTACAGCACGGGGCAGCACGGAGAGCAGCAGCCCAAACTTCCTATGTAGCTCTATCAGATGTCTCATCCCTGACCTGGAATGCAGGGGGGGAGGTGAAAGGTTAGTCCATTCTTCATGCTCATTCAATACTTCACTTCTCTGTTGAGTGCCAAAAGAGTATCAATTACTGCCAGTTGTGTGTTGCTTTTTGTAATGTGGACTTATGTCCATTAAGAATTGGACTGAGTCCACAAAACCATCTCATTGAGCCTGTTGGAAAGTCATCTTGATGGTGATGGTTCTTCCATCATTTCCACAATTGTTGAATTTGAAACAGGTACCTGGACTTAATGTATTTCATTACTTGACTCATACAGCTTCCCAACTTTTCATTTGTGTTTGGAGAGGAGCTGTCAGGGCAGGAACTCTCTCTACTAATACTGATAAAATAGAATGGTAATTGCAATCTTTCAGTACAGCCAGGATGCCTGGTAAATCTATGCTTTTTTAGTCAGGACCTTTTTGCAAGAAAGGTCACAAAACATTATTCAGATAAAATTGCTCTAGTCAGGCAGTGTATGCACATTCTTGATACTCCCTGCAACAACCTAATTTATGGGATACTGCAGTGAGAAACAGGCTGTGATGGTGCTAGTGTAACAGTATCTTAGCAGCAAATAAACACAGTGTGAGAAATTCTTCCTTTTAAAAACAATGTAAAGGAAAGACATTCAATCCCTCGGGCAATTTCTTTTCAAAGTGTTTGAATTCTACAATACCAGAGAGATTCTCAGTGCATCACATGGGGGATATGGACAAATGCCATCTATAAATTAATTAGTTTTGCATATGCATTTCAGAGACATAATTTCAAATACTTTGCCCTTACTTTCACTACTTTTTGGTCTGGGTGCATGTAATTTATCCTAAAAAGGCAGAACTGCAGTTATAAGTGACAACTTTATCTAAGCAAGAATGCTGTACTAATTTAAGTCCAACCATTTTCTAACTGGTCATTGTTACACTTCTGTATAAAGCTATCATGGGTATCCTAGAGCCCAGGATTTTAATCTTTCCAAGCACAGACTTTCTGCAGCCATTCCTCTTTCTCTCTTTGTTCTTCCCTTGTTTCAGACCTGCCATCTCAGCTCTCTCATGTGCACATAGCAGCACTGGGATTTTACAAGCTCTCCCTTCCAAATGTTTGCCTCAGGAGCAGGAGGACCAGGAACAGCAAGAGGTAATCCAGAAGGGAGTGCCTGGTGCTAACAAAATTCTCTGGCAATGCAGAGCCTCCACCCCAGTGTGCTGCTGAAGATGGGGAGCTGTGCTGTGGAATATTGCTCTATTTGCCCTGTCTCTGTACTCCTTTGTAGGCAATGGCTGTAGGACAGTGTCAGAGCCAGGACACTGCTAGGGAGCCCTGTGATTTGATCCTGAAGATGGTGGCAGCAAATATTGAGCCCCTTTCTAAGCATGAGTCCAGCTTGTTAAAGCACAGCACACGATCAGAGGTTGAAACTTTGGCCGCTAATCAGCAAGGGCCTCAAATTGTGGGGCTCAAATCTGGATCCAAGCTCCTCTGGATTTTCAACTTATTCAGGTCTATGGTTTTGGCTCTGGCTCATCTGTCCTAAAAACAAAGTGAAGTTGACAAATGTCTCTCTTAGGCAGCTGCCCCAAAGGACTGAATATCATTACAAAAAAGACATTAAAATACAAAAGGCCTTAGCAATTTGTATAGGGCCTCGTTTCCAGTAATGTTGTAAGAAGCCTGCCAGCATTTTGGTGAAAAGGGACTGGAGCACAAATCTTGTTAACCAAACTGAATGAGGAACAAAACAGCCTCGCTATGCACTCCCAGTGAAGTCAGTGGCAGAACTCCCACTGGCCGTGGCGGTGCATGATCCAGCCTTTTCAGTACAGAATGCAAGCACTTTCCTTTTATTACCTGGTCAATAAGTTACCAAGGACTTTTCATTCAAAAAAGCAAATCCATTTACTGCCCTATTTATGAACCATATTTGGGAGTTTAATATGATCTGAAATATACATAGATACAAACCTGGTATTTGCTCTGAACATGAATCTCTATGAATAGCAGTAAAAAGTATAATGAATTAAAAGTGTAATACAACCTAGAATCTGGTCATCTTCATAAAAGACTGACCATGCTGTATTCCAAAGTGAAAATTATAGAATACTTCCTACTTAGCACTCAGTCTTCACAAGGAAGGGTGAAGCAAGTTTTACTCCTCTCTCAAAAGCTTGTAGTTACCTTACCATACTGCTTACTAACTGCTGGATCCACTGAGGTATTTAGGGACCAAAATCTCTCTAGCCTCGGTGAATCTGTGTGTGATAACAACATCCATTGAGAAGGTGGGAGAGATGTATTTGTTGCGCTCTAAATTGATGACCTAGATTGCCATTTGTGACATGATGAAGGAGAGTTATTGTTGATTGTGTTGATGGTCATTATGTGCCTGCTGGTGCTTATTGCAGGTAAGTACCCCCTCCCTACTGTCATGGCAGTGCACCATGGGCTATGGGCAATGTTGGAGAGAACTCATTATTTTCCAGGCTTCTCGCTGATCATGCTGATTAAAAAAAAAATCAACACGATTTAAATCAAAATTTTGACATTAATGAATTAATTAAAAGAACATCCTGTCCTGGATTCTGAGTTATGTTCATTTAAAAAATGCAATTTACTCTATACTGATGATTAATTTTATTTATTTTGCTCTTTTTTAGTTCAGTGATCTTGTAAAAGCTTTTCATTCTTTCCAGTCTTCTTCTACTGCCAGCATAGCTCAGTATAACCCAGACTTCTTAGCAAACATTACTACACATGCCAGTATTCTGTCTAATTTTAACTAAACATTTAATAATACTAAGCTATTTTAGTACCTTGGGCCCACATTCTCCAAGGTATTTAAGCACAGAACTCCTGTGAGGATCTTGGCTTTGTTGCTTTCTAAAAATGCTAGAATTCTCATATGTGCTAACAGGGCAATGGTAAATGAACAACTAATTCTGCTGCTGTATTTACATAAACCTTTATAAATTACATTCTTTCAGTGTAGAACATGATTATTAATCATCCCATTCAGTTCTGTGTAATATGCAACTAAATAAGGAACACAGTGGACCCTTTGTAATTACTTACCCTAACTTCACTTTTAAAGCCAAACACATTGTGACCTTATACTGATTTGGGGTTTATTAAACAGACTCCTATATTGTATGAAAGAAAAGAGAAGAAAATGTTTACATAAGATTTTTTGACATTTATTAACCCCTCAAAATCTCTCTCATACAGTAGTCAGTAAAACGTGCTGGGTGTACATATGGGCCCAGTAATTAGCACGTATGTCAGAGTAACAAATGAACTCTTTCTGTCAACACAGAAAAGGCCAGGAGAAGGGTAAATCAAGATTATTCTCTCGTTATGTGGAATCCAGATAATTAAAAAATAATCTGCTGTCCTTAAATGCTACAAATTATTAAAAGCACTGAAATATTCAGGTTTATCTTCATGATTGTTTGTTCACTAAATTATTACCTCCCGAAGCTGTCAAACTGCTGACCTATCTCTCCCCTTCCACTGCCTGCTCCCCAAATCTCTTGCATTGCCTAATTTTCTCTTGCTTAATTAACATTGGCACTAAATTTAGAATTGTCAGAGCCTGAAAGGACAATTTACGATCTATGCATTCCTGTATTAGCACTAATGGAAATAGAGCTTGGGGAAGTATTAATCTAAATTTGAACATTAGTTTAGGGTCACATTTTTCTCTGTCCTGCCTTGTATACTTGCAAGCAGATGACATGGCCATGCAGATAATAGACTTCAGCTGAGAGACTTTCATCCACAGGAACTCTCAAACACTGGTTTGCATACAGAAGTATCCTGCTTTGACTGGGTCAGTCAGGGGTATTTACAGCAGTGACAGCAAGGGGAATGCAGGAAGTTTTACTGACCTAGGAAAAAAAGCCAGGGCTCTTGGTGTTACACTTTCTGGAGGGCTACAATACAGCTCCAATAAACAGTGCTAATGACTAAAGCAGAGAAATCTGCACCTCCTCTGCTCTGAGGCCCATTGAGTTGGGAAGCAGGAGAGTGCAATCCGTTTGGCTCTGCCAGGACCCAGCTGCAGGAGGGGAGAGATGCTGCTCCTGCATTCCTCCCACACTGCCTGCCTGAACACTGGTCTCTTGTAGTCTGGCCCATAAAACCCATTTTTGAGGATCTGCCCCATGTCTTGAGCTACCTTGAGAAAATTGAGCTTTCTGAGGTTCTGCATCTAAAAAATCCTGCCCCTGAGCAAGGAAGTGAATGGCCATTTCATGTTTTCTGCAGCTGCCCAGCCCATGTATGCAGAGCAGCACGAGGAGGGAGAGACAAGCACAGGAAGCAAATGATGATACAGGGAGAGGAAAGTTTATGCTTTTAAAATAGTGAACCAAATGAGGAGCTGAAAGACGTCTACAGGCCTAAGAAGGAAGGGCCATGCAAACAGTAGGGGAGAATGAGAACACTGGAAAATAGGAGTCATACAAGCACCCTGAAAAAAAGAAAGGTGGGGGGATGATGGGTAAAATGTGATGGAGAGATTAAATCCTGGAAGCAGATTTAAAAATAGTGATTTTAGTGAGGGATCAATAGGAGAAGCAGTGAGAAAAATTTAAAAATGAGGTGGACTGAGAAAGGCTGTGCACAGAGCAGAGAGGAGCTGCTGTGGGAAGTACAAATAGGTTCCAGTCAGGGAAATCCAGGAATCACTAAGGATCATGTCTCAGAGGGCTTCCAGTGGGGCATTGAAGATATAAATCTGTGGTTTCTTTTAATTTTGTTGGTGTCCTTTTTTTTGTGTGTGTGTTTTGTTTTGTTTTGTTTTGTTATTTCCTCTGACACAAGAGTAGTTTCATGAGACATAACTGAGAATTTCAATACCTTTCCATGAAAGGCATCCAAATGATTGAAAGGTAAAGCTTTCAGAAAATGTAGAAAGTCTTTGGGTGTCCTGCTAGTAGTTCAAACATTTTTCCAGGGAACATATTTTTTCTTAGAAAAAAATGTATGCTTTCAGTCTTGTCAGAAAAATAAGTGAGCATCTAGCCTGATAGCCTGTTTAGTTGCCAGTGAGCAACAGTTCTCATGGACTACATACACCTATGTGTGGCTGGAAAGTCCACTCAAAAGAGAAGAAATTAAAAATGTCTCAGATATCTTCAAATTTGATTTGTTCTTCCAAAGAGCAATGCTTTGAGATGTACGTGCAGATCATTAGCACAGCCTCCCACACAGAAGTCACTTGGACTACAACAGCCAAGTAGATAAAAATAGTCTTCTTTGATACAAATTCTGAGAAGTAATTAAAGTCCATTTCCCATTACAGTAAGAAAACCCACAAATAGCCTCCTATCACTGGGCTACTCCTTTTTTATGCATTTTTGATCACTACTTATTATGCATGGATAACATGCTCATACTGAAAAAACACATTATCTTCTGCCTCAATGGCCTGTGGTCAAATGTATTTAAAGGCCCAACACTAATAATATATAATATCCTCTTCTTTTTTTGCCCTGATAGGTAACCTTAGGAAATACTCTGAAATATTTCAGATAATTTTGCCTCAGTGAAGCAATGTTCATTGAGTACTGTTGGCTAAACCTTTTAAAATTTCTCATTTGGGTATGCCACTGTTTCTCATCTCACTGTCCCTAAGATAATACAACTTCATACTCTTTTGGTTTTCTGAGTCTGACAAAAGGCTTTTGATATTTCTTATGAATTTTGATTCTGCATCTCTATCATGTAGTAGCTGAATAGCCAGAATTTTGAAAGATACCAACTATTAGTCACCATGACTAATATTTTTAAGAAAGAGCTTTATGCCACATGTGAGTGACTCCTTATCTGCAGTTTGCAGGGGGGAAAAAAGTACAGGGAAGTAAACATAGTGATCTGTTTAATTATGGATAAAGAATGCACTATTTTATGGCTATTTATAAAAATAATGAGCAAAGCATCAAAGAAACTTTGTCTTTGAATTCTAATGAAGAAGACATTATTTCCTTCCATTTTCCCCTATCACAATACACACAGAAAGGGGGACAAAAAATGCAAACCCCTAAGAACAACTTATGGATTTTCAAGAACTTCTCCCCAAATTGACCCAAAAGTGGCTACAAATGTTTGGATTTATGTATGGATATTAACCAAACTTTGGACAGTAGGAATACATGTTATGCTTGGAGAGGGAAAGACTCATTTGATAATGTAAGCAATGAAGGCAAATGGTGAACTGCATATGAAGTATAAGCTAAACAAAACCACCAGATCAAATTTTTGTCTGCTTTTTTCTGCTCAGCCACAAGCACAGATAAAGCCAGCTCAAACTATTCTTTGAAGATTTGTGGTAACTGATTTTATTTTCTTTTATTATTCCACAGAAAATGGATTTCTTCTCGGAAAGGGGTCTCCACATACCCATGTCAGTTTATTTCATAATTTCCTTTATAGTAGTTTCTACACATCTGCTAAATTTATGGGGTTAGCAGGTGCTTGTAGAATAAAACTGGCAATCCATAAAAACAGTATTTGGAAGTGTGGTGATCTACATCCAAATTGTCCTAACTCAACATTTTCCCTGGATATTGTCCTCACTCAACATTTTCATGATGTCTTTACAAAAAACTCGATGGGTGAGGGTCTTTAGGAGAAATGGGTGTTAATGTCTTTGAAATGGGTCTTAATGCTCTGCCCACCTCAAACCCCACATTTGTTACAGAACTCAAATCAGTTTGGCTACAGCTTGAACTTCAAGGTAATAGACAAATGGGTCCATGCAAAGCTTTTAGCAGAACCCAGACAATGGGAACTTCTGGTGGATCCACAGAACCCTGACAGCCTGAGCTTCTGAGCTTTGGGGCAAAATGATATGGTCAAGGGGGGAATATGTGGTAGGCAGTTCAGGAAGGCTGTACCTTCCGAGTACCTCAGCCAGCGGGAAAGAAAGAGGCCAACGTGCGACCCAGAGTTCAACATTAAAGGGAGCTGTGTCCTCAAGAGAGAAACCCCACAGGGATATGCCCCAGTAGACTCTCTCCCATCATTCAACTGAAGTTGAGGACTCCATTGTCTCCTTCATGGACATTGGTTTTTCACAGTGTGAGTCTCCACACAATAGTGGCTGTAGGTGCAAAAGCTCCAATAGCAGACGTGCAGGAGTAGAATAATGCTGGCTGAAAAGGATGGATGATTCAGATAAGGAGCCAAACCAGAGTATGTGCCTCTGTTCATTAAATGATTGACTTCCTTTTACACATTTGTCCCATGTGCTCAATGGAAGGCAAAACATCCCACTCCTCTATGTCTTCTTGCTATAGGTAGGAATTCGTGGCTTCTTCCCAACCTAAAATTTGGCCTTGGCTAAGGATGTAATGAGCACCCCAATTCATTGTTGGTGAAATTTCCTGTATCTGGGACACTGCATGAAAATGCTTCAGAGGCTATATTGAGGTTACTGCTGCTATGGGCTACAAAGAGCACACTGCTGCAGCCTCAGCACTGCTCAGCATTACCCTCCCTTGGCCTTGATCCTGAAGCTGCTGCCAACTCCATTTGCTGCTATCTCAGAGACTGTCTGCCTGTCCATATTCCATGCTATCCATGGGGATCCCACAGCTTTGCAGACATTATCCAGGATGTGCCTGGCAAGTGATCACATAGGGTTTCCTTCATGTGTGTGCTGAGTGCTTTGGAGAGCCACAGCAGATCACAAATGGTCTTGCAGTATTGCTTTCTCCCTTTGAGTGGAGAGCCTACAAGCTAATCCTGGCCAACCAAGCACCCCGGCCACTTGCAAATTGCAGTTGAAGACCAGCCTCTGTGAACACTCAGCAAAGCTCAATCTCCAAAGCAATTATGGAAAATGAAAGGACACCGCACACCTGATGGGAGCCCATTAATAAAGCCACAACCTTTTTTTTCCCCCTATTTTTTTGGCAGTGTTACCTCCAACCTGGATGCTTTTGGCATAAAAGATATTTTAAAAGTGAGGTTTTCCCCTTACAACACAGACAACCAGGTGGTTTCCCCCAGGCTCAGCATCAGTTGTGAAAGGGGCTGGCCATGCATACCAATCCGATGGCAATAAGGGGCAGATGATTTCAGCCGTGCAACCCTGGCATGTTAAAGCTATTGCCAGAGAATGGAGAGATTTGGTAAATCCATTGCTCATATGGCAAAGTGCATTGCTAAAACAGCACAGCAATACTGAGAGCAGGAAGTTTATTTTTCCTCAAATTGCTTTTGTTTTGTTATTCCATTATTATAATATTTCTTCTGCTTCCTTTCAACATGATTGTTTTTCAAATCCTAAACAAAAGAATAAGGCAATTTATTCTGCAGCAGCATATGAGTTGGCATAGAGTAACAGAAGGAGCTATTATGATCTGTCAGACAACTACTTATTTAGGGACTTTTGAAACTACTGATAATTGACTTAGTAGAATAAAACAGCTTTTCTGGAACTGATGGAGCCTATTGTTTAAGTACTTAACACATTTGCTGCAAGTTTAAAAATACTACTGACCTGGTTAAACTACTAGAGACATGAAGGAATGGTGAAAATGTGAGATGCAGTGGTGTTATTTTAATACCTTTTTACTAAAGTGACTGCATAAATAAGATTTGAAGTGTAAGGTGGTCACAAATTTAAACCCCAGTGGCAAAGTCAGTAAGAGTCAGCTGGAGACTGGAAGAAGCAGACAATAATATGCAAGGCACTCGGCTGTGTCAGCCTGACAGCCTCTCTGTCTGCTCCACAGGACTCCTGTGAAGGTTGCCATGGGCTCAGATCCATGTGTCCCTGATGCATATTCAATACCAGACCCCATCTCACTCTCCAGAAGAGGGTAAGTTGTGCAGACATACAAGACTGACACATGCACATAAGCAGTCTCATCAGCTGGAGAAGGGAATTGGATGCTTAGTGATATCCAAGGACCCGTGGGAATCAGTCCCCTAGGTCCCTTGGAAGCATAGAAAACCTGAGAAGGCATTTGTAAATCTAAATCCTAAAATCTGGGCATCTTGTCAAACTGTGCTGCACAGTCTCATGGCAGTAGTTGCTGTTCATGGAGACAGATGTGGGCTTGCTTTAATGCAGCCCAGCATAGCTGGGAGATGCATTAAGGAGCTCAGAGGTTCCTCATTTCTATTTCTATGGTTAGGACACACATCTAGGAGGTGCAAAACGGGAGTCTGGATAGTCTCCACCTGAGAAAGATACTGAACAAATTCTCCCACATCACATGCTCTACTCTCTGACAATTTTGATGCAAAAGATCCTGGTGGGAACTGGCTGTGCTTTGCACTAGAGAGGATAACAGGATCAGTTCCCAATGAGAGGCCATTGCTTTGCTTCTTTAATGAGGGTATTAATGCAGGTAAGGACTCGCTGGCATATTCTTTTCTATATTTTCTCAGACAGGATGAAGTTCACAAGCCCAGCAGGTCCTGGCAGCGTCTGATCTATGTGGTTTACACTCATGTGCTCCCACAACCATTCAGTAGGTTTGTGAGAGGTGCAGTGCTGCCTGCATTCTCTCTAAGCACTTACTGTCCTCTTGATCCTCATGCATGCTGTTGCTCTGTTGCTGCTCTGATTTGATTGTTGGGCAAATCTTGTTTCTAATATGATAATATGCACATTACATGATCTAATATGATTTAATATGATCTAATATGATCATGGGAAATCTTGTTTCTAACATAATCATGTGCACAGTCCTCAAATTCTAGTTGAGCAAAATTTCTAGCTGGAAAGGTAAACTCCTGTATCTGCCAAAATATAGATTTAAAAAGCTTAAAAACACGAACAAAATTTTTGAGGAATTGTGAAAAAAAAAAAGGAAAAATAAAGAAAAAAGCAAACCCTTTGTGACTCAATGGTGAAACATTTTAGAACAAAAATTCAGCATTATGAAAATGTTTATGGGGGTGCATGTTTGTTGAAGGTGCTGTCAGTTATCACTAAGAAAAACAGAGACCTATCTTTTCCAAGTTCATGGCAAGAAATTATGAGGTCTGAATTTACCTTTACTGTGCTTGCAAAAATCTGACTCACTTTACTTTCAGTGGAATTACTCCAGATTTACACTGCTATGAGAAGAGAATTTACCTTGCCTAAATTTTTACCTACACAAAACAAAATAAATGCCAGTCACAAAGTCTGGATGCTCTTGACTGTGTTTGTAGAGTATTAAATAAAACTGACTGGCTCCAGCAATTATCTCCAAATCATGATACCTCAGTACAGCATAAATGTAGCAAAAATTTAATTAGTCACACCAACAAAATCACTAATTTTTTTGCTTGCTAAAAGTGAAATATCTCTCCTCTCTGTGACAATGTCAATGTTATGGGTAAGACTTGGATTCTTGTTGTATATGAAAGCAATATTTATGGAAGAGGCCATTTATCAGCTAAAGACAATAAATAGACTAAATTTGTAGGCTGAGACAGAGAAAACAGTACAGTTTTTATGAGCATCTTTGCAGGTCTGTACAGATATATTATGCTGACACTCCATGGATATATTTACCTACATGAAAATAAACATACATCTAAATCTTAAAATTTGATGTAAAGCATAGCAAAGGGGTATTAAGAACATGAAATTTGAAGACACTGCATTTTTTGACTGTCTTTTCCCAAGAGAAAATCTGAGGAAAGGGCTAAGTGAAACTGATCTACTGGGAAAGGTCACACCCCTATTTTTTGGGAACAGTCTGAGTGATCCACCTGAAATCTTTTGGAAAGAAGCTTATCTGACAGGAAAATATATTCTATAGCAAGCACCAGTCACTGACCATCAGGAATAATCAACCTTCTTCAAAGCAATTCCACGATTCCCTTAGGAGGTCTGTACGTCCACCTTTGTTAAGGAATCACCAAAAGTATAAAGCGGTGAGTTTTGGGGGCACTGTGTTACATTTCCATCACAAAGCTCCATCACTGCACATGCCTTTGGAGCTGCTGTTTGCAGCCTGTGCTCTGGTTCAAATCTGGGTTGTGGGCATCTTTCTGGAAAGTGGCCTTTCCCTGCAGGAGGAGAACAGCTGTGATCAGAAGAGCAGCTCACGTGCAGCTCTCAGGGCCTGTTCCTGCCAGCTCTCGCTCCAGGCAGCTGTAATGAGCCTGGCGTTTCTGAGATGCTCTTTTCTCTCCTCACTGTTCTTGTGGTTACCCAGGAATGTCAACATGTTCTCATGCTGAAATTGCAACAACAGTGTAAAAGCTCTTTCAAATCAAGGGGTGAGAATGAAACAGAAGGAAGAAAATAAGAGAGAAGAAAAAAGGAAAGAGAGGAAAAAATTAAAAAGACAAGTTGTATCTATTTTCATGTCTTTGTTTGGTTTTGTTTGTTTATTTGTTTGTTGTATTTTCCTGGAAAGAGTGTTCACTTAAAGAAGAACTTTGTTTAGAATTGGTGAATAGTGTTGAAAATCCATCAGCTTCTATTAATATGCCAGGTACATTTTAGTCCGTTTTAAGCCATAAATTATTTGCTCTGGAATGGATTTGTGTATGTTCCGTATGAAATCATTCTTGGAATAGGCAGAATTAATTTGTAAATAAAATATTCTGTGAAAGAACATTGCATAAGTTTTATAACACATAACTTTTCTCTTTTGTCATTAAATACAGCCTTTACCTACTATTTTCAGTTGTCTTAATAACAAGTAGTGGGTTTTACAGTGGATTTGTAACACAATTTATGTATGTGAATAGATTTAGATATGTATGCAAATTCACCATAACCTTTTGGCTGTCAGAGTGGTAAATGTTGTATTTTGCTGCACAAAAGGCTAAGGACCTCTGGCTCAGAGGGAATTTTTATAGATGGGTAGTATGGGATACTAGCATTATCCTAAGTGGTGGCACTCCATAATGTTGCTCATGATTATTTCTTAGCATTAATTAGAGAGTGACAGATTAGTTTGGAAAAAACACAAGTGTAAGTTAAAGTAGAAATTTTAACCTTGTGCTCTTATAACTGCCCAGGTAAGAGTAATTTTCTGACTCCACCTTCTACAACTGACTTACCCTCCCACCCAGACTTTTCCCTGACATTTGACCCTTCTGTTGAAGAGCCTTAGCCATGAAGGGAATCAGCTCTTGGCTGTCTGCTGATGTCTAATGTTATATCCACTGTGATCTAGGGAAAAATTATACAGGTTTAATATTATTATTCAGACTTAGCTGCATCTCTTACTGTCACACAGACAGTACAGTGGGACAAAAATGAGAAGCTCTGTGGGGTTTGTCTGAAGACATATGAGGTTAAGGTAAAAGAGAAGCCTTTAAAGAGAGTAGGAAAGGTCTGAAAGACCCTACATGAGTCAGCCAAAATGCTTATTGAATTTACAATCCCACCAATAGACACAGCTGGTTGCAAGGTCAATGACAAAGTCAAAAATATATAGAAAAATAAGACAAAGACAAGTGGTCAAAGACAATCTTCCTTGAGAGATATGTGTGGCAGAAGAGAATAGTTAGTAGAAGAACCAGAAAAATACTGGGACACAGTCGGGTAATCTTATGCTTCCTGAAAAACAAGATTGTTCAACCTTTTGAAGTTTCCATCCCTAAAAATTATAGGAATATTAACCTTAATAATATGAAATTGAAAAAAATTCTCCTTTGTAGGTGGTAATTAAAGAGCAGTATATTACATGCTGGCTGCTAAATATTGTCAGAGATATAGAGAATCTATTAATCTAAGAAACAATTTTATCTGTTAGTTATAATAATTCTTCAGTTTTATCACATGTGAGCAGACTGTAAATTATACAGAAAGCTATATAAACCTGATTATTTTAGTAGTCTTGGGTGAATGGGCAAACTAGGAATAAGTAAGGTTCCCCTCTTAAAGCTATCAATCAGGTGACATTAGAAATGGCTTGACTCTTAAATTTCAGCTCAGAGATCTGAGTTTTGTTAGTGAGATTTTAAGGCCACCTGCTGTTAATTCATTTTCATAAGTGTATTAAAACATTATTTAAAGGTGCTCCATTCATACCTGAAGACATAGAGAATAAACCTATTGATGGTGTGATCTCTGCTCAGATAAAAGGATCTCTTCTCTTGAAGAAATTTTCTATATTCATATTTCATATGCAAAAGAGAAAGAGTTTTCTCCCATCTCCTAAATTTTTAGGTAAAGTAGAAATTTTTTTAAAAAAGACAACTGAAGGAAATATTTTAAAAATTAATTTTCAAAGAAAGGAGAAAACTAGAGTGAAGGAAAAACAAGAAAGTGCAAGTATATGGGCAAATTCTGGAATAAGTCTAAAAATCAAAGTGTGATAAAGATGTCCAGGAAAGAAGGTTAAAAAGGACCATAATCCTTGACAAGGTAAAACCAGAATCACAAAAAAACATGCCAAAATTTTGGAGAAACTAATCTTTAGTGAAGAGAAGCTGATTCAAACCTATCAGAAAAAGAAAGTTAGCCTAGTTCCACAATATTCTTAACAAAGAATATTTTTCTAACATGTAGTGATTGCAGACAGGCTGCCTGGATCACTCCTATATCACAATCATTCTATAAAGGGAATGAGCCTGAGGAAATGTTTCGGACTGATCTGTCAATGAAAGAGTTTTAAAATAAGTTAACACACTTAAGAGTAACAAATCACTAAAACTTAGTGGCACTGTTTCTAGACTTCTTAAAAAAGGCAAATGTAAAATTGTTGATCTGCTAATTAACACGAGATTATTGTTTATATCTGTCTTATTGTTAGAGAAAAGAACATGAGAAACATGTCATCAAGCTTTAAAGTAAAGCCCCACTCATGATTCTGGGAAATACGAATCAGTAAATCTGATTTCCACAAAACCATTGAAATTAAATGACCTGCTAATGAATAAATATAGTAATGCAGTGAGGAATATGACATATTTGGGAATAGGCTTTTTTAGGAATATGACATATTTGGGAATAGGCTTTTGGGTGATAGTCATAGTTTTATTACAGTTGAGAAAAGAATAAATGAACAGGTATATATGACTGATCCAAAGGATACAATGTATGTGGATTTTCAAAAGGCATTTGACATCACCTCTTTTAAAGAAACTAAGCACTCCTGAGATAATAGAGGAATTTTTCTTATGGATTAATGAGTGATCAAAGAAGGTTAGAAACAAATGACATGTTTATACAATGGAGAAATGGAGAAGGTTTATGTACCCAAAAATTTGCAAAATCTTCTTAAGATCAGTACTGGAACATATCTAAGTTCAACATAGTCTGGAACAGAAAATGAGGATGAATCTGTTGTCAGTCACTGTTAAGTCTCTTCAGCACACAGACATTTTTGGCATAGTCTGTCTTGAAGTTGATTCTGAAGAGTTACAAAAAATCTCATAGCCATGAAAAACTAGAGAATAGCTTATCAAATTAAATTCAATGTCAGTGAAAGCAGGGAAGTGTGCACAAAAAAAAGTAAGTTTTGCTCCAGGTACACTGTCAAGGGTTATAAACATATTTTATGAGACATAATAATTGTGGGGAGTTCTCTGAATGGGTCGACCCAATATTAAATGACAGTAAAAAAGGTAAAAATAAGATTAAGCAAATAAAATTTGTGGAAAAAAGTCTTTCTCTTTAAGTTGGCCAAATTACATATTTTTTTAAAAAGGGATTAAAACTATCAGGAATACTTCAGCTCACAAAATTCAAAGGTGCTAATTTAAAGTAAAAGGGCATAGCAGAAGAGATGCCAACCATTAGTTAATAATACCACAAAATTATAGAAATGTACTCACTGAACTGAGAGGTTTGGTTTCAAAAAATTCTACCTGCCCAATCATTCCTTGTCTTAGGGATGCATGCCTTCTGATGTGCACTAAGGCTCTTAATCTGCCTTCCAATGTGTTTTTCCAAATTCTGACTGAAGCCAGCCAGCCCCTGAGAGTGTCTCCCATCTCTGAAATGGGATCTTTGTAAATGCTCCTTGGGTAGTTAGGACCAGCACTCCCCTGTCTCCTTTCTGCTGGTGTTCCACCTAGAAATATTTGTTCTAAAGACAAATAACAACCCAATCATACTTTAAAATCAGTTTTGGTTTTTCTTTTTCCCTGTAATGAGCAAGCTTTTGTACTATCAGGGCACCCACAGGCCTTCACATCTCCCCTGGCCCTACCTCAGCCTGTCCTGCCCCACCCATGGGATGCTGTCACAGCTGTGCCCTGCCCAGCCTCCTGCCCCCAGGAGCTCCCAGGGCTGATGTCCCACCCAGCCTTGGCCATCCCCATCCCCACTGAGCCTGGGCTGTCCCTGGCTGCCTGGGCTGGCTCTCCCTGCCCACCCCTGGGAGCCCTGCAGCCCCAGCCCCTCTCCAGGCACGCCCACAGCTCCACAACACCTCCATTTACTTCCTCATCCATGTACACAAAACAAAGCGAGTCTGGAAAATGTGGTTAATGTTACTGCTCTGACAAAAAAATCACATTCTCCAGCCTAAGTCCAACCAGAAGTCCCAAGCAGTGGTGGCCTGTGAGCATCTGAACCTGAACCTTATTTAGATGGCAGCAAACAGGCAGAACAAAGAGTATGAAAGCAGGTTTGTTGTAAGAGGGAGAGTTTATTACTCTGCTGTGTAGTGGCATTGTGCCTTGTTGAACAGTAGCTTTGTCTTTACACAGAAAGTGGCTATTATTTGTCAAAAGAGACATGGTGATTTCTGTGCAGAAGTGTGTATTTTTGTGCAGCATTTTTAACTTTTGAAGTATTAGATTAATAAGTAACAATTCATAAACATTTCAGCTCACTAGCAAACCCTGAAACAATCATTACACCTAAACCATAATTAAAAAGAGGAAAAGTAACTGGTGCTACCACTCCAGTTTTATATTTGCATAACACAATTAAAGTTAAAAAGATTTTCCCAGTGCATGTTAGAACTTATACTCTCTTTCTTTATAGGAAATAGAGATACTCTTAAACTTCCCTGCCTATTTCACTTTAGAAGACCAAACTATGGAAAAGTCATGACCAATCAAACAGTTGTATAAGGTACTTATGGATCATATTTTGTAAATAATTTTCATGTTTTTAAATAGAGAAATCATCTAAGAGACAATATACTGAATTCCAAAGTGGAACTCTCAACAGAGGTAGCAGGAGACTAAGATATAAACACTGAGATAAACATTGAGACAAGTAATTTCTACTTACACCTGAATGGCACCCTGAAATTCAAAGGCTTGCATTCTAATTGGGGATTCAGTTTCTAAATATTATTTCTTTAAAATAAAAGACAACTTGGCAATGTGGTTTGCAATGTATTGTGGCCTATTTAATAAATAAACACAGAAATCACTGATTGAAGATATTTAGTTAATTAGTGGAAAAGAGCTTTGACGAATGCCAGGAAATAATTTCACAGCCGAGGCATAGTTCTATCTCTGTTTTGAATAATTCATAGAAAATACTCCTATAAAATGCCAAATATTTTATTCCTGGATAAAGCTGACTGCCTTATTGTCTACTTTATAAGTCAGTTATAGATTATGTCTACTTTTTAATTCCCACAAGGAAATGACATATTTTCATCCTGTTAAAGATTAACATTCACTTTGACCTGGTACTTTATTAAAATAAATTTAAAATGTTACATTTTTTGATAGCACTACCGCTCTAAATTTGCTGATTAATATCCATGGGGATATGCAACTCAGGCTGCAAGCTAGTTAAAATAAAAAAGTGCTCCTTGTGCTTTGGTTGCAGCTCAGAGAATAGCAGGTGGTCACTGTTTACCCTGCTAAAGGAAGCCATTCGGTGAGAGAAAGCTCATTTTGGACCAAAGCTGAATGCCACGCCTGAGTGATTCTACACCTAATAAAGCAGCCCAGAGTCTCATTCAAGTTGTTTCATTTGAATGAGAATTAGCTACTGGCAATGGCATGTCCAGGAGCTGCTATTTTAAAATGGTTCTCCAGACATGTTTATTAGACTTTCAGCCTAAGAATTTGAGAGTAATCTGTTAATGAGTCCACACTTTCCAGGTTTGACTTTGCCTGTGAAAGTCAAGCAAATGCAGCTCAGGAAGGAGCAGGGGGAGTGGGGACAGAGTGTCCTCTCCCAGCGACAGCCACCCTTGCTTCCTGGTGGGCACCATGGATTTGGGGGGCTATATATTTTCATTAGGTAAAGGAAATGTATCTGCTCAGTGTGATTCCAGTGAAACTAGACAGGAGCCCATGCTCAGAGAGCACAGTGTCAGTGCAATCACCATACATAATACCATGATCACTGCCAGATCTCAGGCAAGATGTAGAAACAAGCTGAGACAAGAATGCTTCCATTTTTGTAGGTAACAGATTCTCCTGCAAGCATTTGAAGAAATCTGTCCTAGAAAAGCTGGTGGTTTTTGCCTGCTAGACCTTTGCAGGGCAGGAGAGTTTCACCCTACATCTCTGAGGCCTGGTTTTGTAACAAGTGCCTGAGGTGTCTCCTCCTGTGTGCACAGAATGTCAGAGCTCCTCAAAACCAGCAGTTCACATGCTCTAATCATCAGTGGCATACTTCTCTAACCAGCCCACAGCAAAATGAAAACTACTGGGGTCTAATTTCACCTTCTCACAGGCTACCAAAACAAGCTAAAAATTCTCATGAACTCACCTTTTCAATTTGTATTACTATTTTCTATTTTCTGTATTTTTTTTCTTCCATAGAAACTATGGAATGAAAAATTGTAAGATACTTAGACTATTGCAGTTGGCCAACTAACAAGAATCTCTGAAGTTATTTACTGTAGGAAAAATGGGAAAACGGTAAAACCCCTTATTTGAGTTCATTCTAGGTACCTATGATATACAGATCATCAGAAATATGTTAAGTAGCTTCTACCCATGCAAAGTTAAATAAATAGGAGGGAGGTTAAAAATTCAACTCTCCTATCAGGTTTGGAGTGGTTTAGTTGATATCTTTAATCCAAAATGGAAGAAATTTTTAAAAATAACACATACATCTATGATCACAAGTGAAAACACCAAAGTACTTTTAAGCAGACTTGTATTTTGAGAACATTGCAGATTGTGTGACAGCAACTAGTATTTGAAATCTTAGAATTTGTTGGATTTGCAGCTTTTCAATCAGACTGATGGCTAAAAGAAATGGATTAACCTTTAGCGCATGAAATATTTATCTAAAAATTTTTGAAGCTTTAGAATTTTACTTTAAACTGGTTTTGGTAATTTCTTTCCCCCAGTGTTTTTCTTTTTAAACATTCCTTCAATACTAAATTAATTTAGTCAAAGACTTCTTAGAGCCTTTGACAGTTTCCTGCCATTTAAGAAATGTTACAGTCTTAGTTAACATGCTTATCATTGCAAGAACAGCACAATCTAATCAATCAAAGGCAAATATGGAAACTCGTTTGTGTGTTTTCTTTTAGTTTAGATCACATGACACTGACTGGAGCTCTTGTAATGTCTTATCAATAGATTCACTTCTTTTTTAGACTAGTTTTTGCTTCAATTTAGCAACAGAAGAATACTGAACTCCTTGGTAAAGCAGTCTCTGATTAAATGATGAAAAATACTTTGTGAGAATTAGGTATTACTGAACCAAGGTCCAAAATAATGACGAGTACAAAGAAACTGGTTTATTATACTTTCAAACTTGAAATCCTTCCATTGACTTCCAATGAAATTCTTTATTAACATTAAAAGTTTGCTTGATAACTCAAACATTTTCTTGGGTTCACATGTTTTAGAACTGCTGGAGCGACACACTCCATTTCTCCCTCTCTGATCTGCTGACTCATTCATTTCCTCTTATCAGTGAAGATAAGAGGAAGACTGCTGGGTTAGAGCTTTTACTGTTCTTGTCCTATGCATCTGGCACTCTTTCCTTTAGAGATTAGACTATTTCCAGCTGAGGAATTTTTAAAATAGCAAATTAAAATCTCTTTTTGCTTGGTAAAGTATTTGATTACTGAAACAATAGGATGAGGTAAAGCCTCAAAAGTTATAGTAAAAGATTTTTTCTCTCCTTTAATATTTCATTTTTATTCACCCTTGAAAGAAATGAAAATCATTTGTTTCCAGAATATATACACTGCCAAATTCCTTGATCTTCTCTGCTGCTCCCCTTCTGAAGATTTTTGCTTTTGCAATTAGAAATTGAGACACTTTCCCCTCTCCCAGGTCTTTATGATAACTTAAACATACACCAGCTATAGAACTTTCAACAGTGTATATATTCACAGAGGTTTTGACCTTCTTTCCAGATTAGCAACTGACAAAAAAAATCATGGCTCTTGAAAAAAAATACCACCCACTGTGAAAGCTATTGAAGGGCTCTTTAAAATGATTGGCAGGATTGAGGATTTTCTGCAGTATTTTTCAGAGGGATGACTCACAGTAGAAGGTGTTGGGTGGCCAGCTCTGCTGCCTGCGTGTGACAGGTAGGGAATAAAAAGCAAGATGCCAAGAGTGCAGGAGGAGAAGCACAGCTTGACAGGTGGCTGGGGATTCTTTCAGTCTCTGAAGAGGGGGAGGCACAGGAGAAAGGGGATGTGAGCTGGGGAGTGTTCTGTTCCAGTGCACAGGGCTTTCTGGCAGTGGCTGAGGTAGGGGCTGTTTGGAGCCTCAAGAATTATTGAGCTGTTTGACCTGAGATCAGGTTTGGACACTGATTGGGCTGGTAATCAAAAATGTGGTCATTGCTCTATTGTTAGCATTGGGCTCCTGTTTTGATGGCTTCTTCCAGCAGATGAAAGTCTTGCTTGGACCCTGAGGAAGATAATTTCTCCTTCCACTGGCACTTTATTGATGGGTTTTGACCCAGAGTTGGCTCCAAGATAACCCCCGCTGTGGCATTTCCCTTGGAGATGCCATTGATTGGGATCATCCAGAGCAGTTCCAGAGGCCCAGAAAGCAGGGGGATTGTCAAGCAAAGGTCACCTGACTGCAGCAAAAATGTGGTAAAAGTTCTAACACCCTTCACAACATTGGAACCAAAGAAGAAATTTCTTTCCCAAAGGATTTGCTAAATCCCCAAGTTGCTTTAGGTTGCAGATATCTAGTAGGAAAATCTTACCTGGCTCTAGTCCATGACTGACATGAGGTACTTGAAAGAAAAATCAGACTGCTTTCAGATGGACTTTGCCACTGTGGACTTAGTGCAATATTTCCCCAGCAGAAATGCTACAATATTCCTGTCTAATTTTTTTTCTTGTCATGCTCTGTGTAGTAGGGAAGAGATTGGTGACATTTGGGTCACGACTTGGAGGCTGAAACCATGAGTTTCACAGCTATTAAATCCTAGCAGGAGGCACTAGGTCCTGTGTAAATGAAGTAGTTACTTCAAGAGCCCAGGTCAGTAACTTCACTTAAAACAGCAGTGATATGGCTGGTGAAGCTTGTATGGATATAAAGCTTATTGGAAAGGTCACAGTGAGACAAAAATTACAGGTTTTATCTCTGTGTACTCTCACATATACAAATGCAATATATACATATATATGTAATCAAAGCTTGTCAGGGCATAATGTGAAGGCTGACTTTGTTGGGCTGGCAAATGACTTTCCTCCCACTGATGGATGAAGTCAGAGCAGTTCCACCTATACCCTTGACTGTTCATGGGGTACTGTTAAAATCTATAAACCTGAGTGGTGTGCACTGCTCTGCTCTTATTTTTTACCCAGAGAAAACCCTTGTGAGTAACCTCAGCAGCTGCTTTCTCTCCTCTGAGAACTGTTGTGCAAGAGTTTATCCTGCTCTGTTTCCCTTGCTCAGCTTGAAAACAAGTTTTTGAAGGTGCTGGTGTGAAGTCCTGGTTAGCTGCCTTCGTTCAACAGACACACGTCAGCTTTTATCTTTTCTCTTCTCTGCTCCAGATGGCCCAGTTAAATTTTGTTCCTGGGTCTGGCTGGTATTGCCATGTGGTTATTTGAAACTTAACTGAGCCTTGTGTTGGATGGTGTTTGCTCTGCTGCTATCTTCACAACTATACTTATGTTCCCTTAAGAGAGTGGTTGGGAGATGTGGGGCTTGAGGGAAGGGGAGGTGGTTCTTCCTCATCAGGCCTCTGAGCATGTTTGGACACAATGATGAAGAGAATGCAGGATGAACCTGGCAAAGGAACAAGGAGATGGAAGCCCAGTGCTGGGAGAAGCCAGCCGCACCTCAGGGGTGAGGAAAATAACTCATCTAGGACCCAAAGTGTACAGAGAAGAGTTTGTTTCTACTCCACAGTAAAGAAGTTTCCTGGAAGCAAGGATGTAGTGGATGATGAAAAAGATTATGTACAAACAGCAATTCTATTCATTTGTCCTTGGTTACTTAATTTTCCTTACTTGAAAAGTTGCATTACTATTTTTTTTTTTCCAAATAAAGTTTGTTGTTTTGTCTTTGGTCTTTCTTGAGGATTTCTTAGTATAGCAATGGCCTAGACCCAGTCCTATCATAGCCAGTTTGGCATCCTGTCACTATGCCCAACCCAGATTTTAAAAATGGGATTATTATGAGGAATATATCTTTCTGTGGGATTGCAGGTGTTTTTCAGCAGTTTGTTCTTTTGGTTTACCAGTGAATAGACTGATTGGATTCTCAGTTATTCCATGATTGTCATAGTAGCAGCTGGAAAATCTTTTTTTACCTTTGCACGTGCACAAGTACAATCTTCATGCATAGGTACAAACCCACACTAAAATGACCTATGTAAACTCTGCTTCTTAAACCTGTTGGAATAATTTTGCTAGAACAGAGAAAAGGACTCCAGCTATTCACTGGAGAAATGTTGACATTATTATATTTTGGGTGCCCTGTGATTTACATAGATTGCTTATTGATTTTTGGGTGGAGTTTATTGTGTTGGTTTGGATTTACAAGATACTAACTGGCTTCATTTGTCCCTTGAAACTGCTTTCTCTCTGTGTGCTGTACTGCTGCAGCAGAAATCTGTGCAGATGCATATTTTATCTTCTGAGCTCCATAAAACAGGAGCTCATGAGTGGAAATTTATGGCTCATGAGGGGCTCTGTGTTCAGACCTTACTCATCCTCGACAAGGCGACCTCTAAGAAAGCCTGATTTTAAGATGTCCATTCAAAGCCTGGCATTCTGGCTGTGATTTTGAGGAAGAATTTATTCATTGAGGAATGGTGTTCCACTTCAGGTTTGTATGTTGGAAAGATTAACTTGCTTGTATTCAAACCTATGGTTCCACTAAGTCTGAGTATTTCAAACCCAAAGCTTAGCTGGGGCTCAGCAAACAGCATATAAAAATAAAACAGGCTCATTTGCTTGGGTTTTGAGATAAAAAGAGGCTCAAGGTTATCAGAGAAGATAGTGGAAATTAGGAGATACTCATTGTTTGAATAATGTATTAGAAGTCCAGGACAAAAATTACAAACAAATATCAGAAGGTAGGAGCAATGATAAAGGTGAAGAATGCATACAAGAATGTATGGACATTATAGGGCTCAGAAGATAATACCATTTTATTGGATTTCTCTATTTCCCCTCTGTGATGGCAGGTGAAATATTATTTGCTGTAAATTAATTTTCCATGCTTTTTCATTAAATGTATAAGTAAGCCATTACATATACAAAAACATGAAAAAAATGAAGCTTCAGGAGTAAATGCACAGAAAACAATGTTTACAGGTGAAATATAACATGAAAAATAAACTACTAGCTCTTGATAAAAGGCATAATTTATATTAAAATATTAGTAAAAAAACCACAACCATTTTAAGCACTTTACAATTCCTGCTTGAACAATAGATTTTTTTACAGGATAAGCATTATGGGTCAAATTATGGCATCCCGTATTCTGCTGTACAGAAAAGACTATAAAAAGCATCCCTGGCTGGGTAGTTGGAGATTCTCTTGGCATAGGGATTGCACTGGAGATGTGCTGCAGATACATTTGGAACAGGAAGCAGGGCCAGCTGAGAAATTCTTCCTCAGGACATCTCAGTCCCAGACCCAACCAGAGTCCCTGGGGGGATGTTGATCTGTTCCCCAGATCATATTGTGTTGCTGTTGTACCCAGCTTTCCCAAAACACATCTATAGCAGGATTCCTCATGCTCCTCTCACAATGAACCCATGTGCTGGTGTGGCCAGACTGAAAAATCATGTCTTTATTAATGGATTCTAATGGAGAATATCTAAGGAGCCAAAAACATTTAGCTCATAACATTATTTGCTCATAATCTGTCTGCCTATGTGAAGGAAGGGTTTAGCCTGAAAATGTACAGTGGGTTTCCAGCTGCCCTTCTCTGCAGGGATTGGGAAGCCATTGGGAAGACAGAGTCCTTAATAAGGAGCAGGTAACTGAGTCATCCTTGCATGCATTCTCAAGCACTCTGTTATGGACCTAGCTTTCCAAGGCAGATCCGTGGCTTGTTGCAAAAAGGAATTCTATATCCCACAAGAGAGAAGGCCTAGAGGCCCTCAAAAAGAACAGGTGACATGAAATGAAAGTCATTCTGACCCTTTACCTAGCCGTGGTGTCGCTGCACAGCTTGCTACAAACGAGAACTGACAAATTGTCTTAGCAAGACACAGGCTTTCAATTTGCTGTGGTCTCACATTTTAGCAATTCCAAGCTACAAGGATGACACATGCAATTGACATCTGTTATGGATGGGACCTGTCCAAGGCAGGTGTGGGTTCAGCTGGAGAAAGGCAAGAAATGGGGCTCCTGATTTTGCCATTCACTGGCAACAGAAGTCTTGCACATTCTTTTTTCCTGCTCTGGGAAAAGACCAGGAAAGGGTTTGGGAAGCTGAGAGCACAGAGATGTTATAATTAGCATGAGTTCTTTTGCCAGACATTCAAATTCCAGAAAGTGAGCCCCTCCAGGTCCACTTGGAAAAGTTTGCACACTCTTTTCTGTTTTTCTCTTAGATTCAAGGGGGAAAGCAGGTCTGAAAGCTGCCAGTACTTCTTTATTGGAATCAGCTGTTTTAGCTGAATCTGAGCCCAGCCATATAAACAAAGAAAGAAAAAGAGTTTTGTGAAAGCAAAACCAAAAATAGCTTGTTTGAAATATTCTTCTCTTCTTTTCTCTCTCTCTACCCCTTTCAATTGATTTAACTTAATTAGGATATATTTGCTCTCATAGATCAAAAAAAACCCCAAACCAACCATCACCACCAAAAAAATAGACATGTAAAATAGAAAGAGATGTTTTGCAATGCTGGGTTTAGGTTTACTGGGTTTTGTTTGCCAAGATAAGCCTCAAGAGAGACAGCACCTCATTTTCACAAATATCCCTGGAGACAGCAGGTGCTTTCCAAATTGTCCATATTTGCATCTGTTGAGTTCAAATAGCCAAATTAGTCAAAGCAGTACTTATCCACTAAATCAAATATCTAAGATCCTTTCCTGTTATGTCCCAGAATAGAAAATGTCATGGAAATGGACAGCTGTCCAACTGCAATTCCATTTGAAAACATTGGATGTGAACAAAAATCTGTTCAAGCTGAAGGAACAATTCCCATGAATTATGCTTTATCTGTTTCACTGCAATATGGGATATTTTCCTAAGTGTTTATGGGGTATTTGAAGATGTCTAACCAGAAATCTCCAAGATTAAGGGGCCAAGCTGGAGATTTCTGAAACATTCAATTTACCATTTGCATCCTCTTCTGGAAGGATGATAGCAATCTGCCCAAAGATGTGAAGGTAAACAGACACCTAATGAAGATGGCTTGCATTGATATTCTCTCTGGTCTGCTCAGGATACAGAAAATAAAGGTGGATTTGCTAGAAGAGATTGCACTGATTCAGAGTCATCTCCTTAATCTTAGTTATCCACAGAGCAGACATCTGCATCCATACTGCTCACCCCAGGCTTCCATAAAACTAGATACACTAGCCAGATACCAGATACCAGGGATACCCTGGTAACAGTCACACTTGCATTTAGCAGAGAAATTCCCCTTACAGTCTCTGATGCTGCTGATGAGCATCACAGTTAAGAAAAGCTCCTTTATGTATGGACTTGAGACTGAAGCCCTACAGACTGGTTTGCATAAACTTTTTGAAAGCCACAATGCTTTCAATTACAAAATGTGAGCAGTCATAATTTTAAAAAAGTAGCTTTGCCTGTCAAAAAACCAGCCAATAAATTAAAAAGATCTTGGCACACATTGTTAATGATTGTGGATGTCTTTTGCTATTTTAACTCCCTTGTTACTCAATTAATTTTTAATTATTGACCTTTCCCCATGTGAAATTTGTGGCTGCTGTAGGTGAACTCCTTGTTTGCCAGCAACTCAAGTACATTTGGTCGGTCTGCCACAGATGAACAGGCCATTGCATGGAAACCCCCTTCATCACATGATTTCTGTAGATACTGAGTGAAATGAGCAAAAAGTTGTTCATCTCCCAACCATCTCCTTTTCTTCATGCTCACAAATATTTCTTATTTGGAGGCTTGATGTCTGGGAGTTCTTTTCTGCCATAAGAGCTGTTGTTCTGGAGAGGCACCCTGAGGCTCCTGACATTTCACAGTGTGGGATGCACACTGCTTTGTGAACGATGCTCTTTCATGAGAGAAAAAGAGAAACATTTCCAAGTGGTCACGGACCTTTTATGGGGGTGGTGTTGGCGGGCTGACTGCACTAGAATCATGCAGGAGATTGGTTGCACAGGCCCACAGATAATTCCCCTTATAAATACCATGCTTCAGGTCAGTGTGGCAAAAGGACCTCTTTGCAAAAATTTTCCCTGCTTTGGTTAGACTGGTGTCATCAGACCTCTTGCAGAGCTGAAAAAGGAATGTAGCTAATTCAGGAACTGGGGACAGGCCAGGCGTCCCCACAAACATTGTTTGGCCAAAGTACTTCCTGTGCCTCAGCCTCCAACTTATCTCCCCAGCAAACATGACCCAGCACTGTCAGATTGCAAGTGCTTATCTGCAGGGAGTGATGACTAACTGTGTTTTTACTCTCCTAAACAAGTTATTTTGGGCTTTGGCAGGGGAAGGGTCAGCATCACATGGGCATTCTCTCAAAGAGAGGGCCTATGTTTGCTCTCTCCAGTGCTCATGGAATGCTCAGTCTCATCGCCGTGACTCCTCCAGGAACCCTGGTGGGTATTGCTATGATAAACACTTGGACTCTGGATAATTGAAAACCCAGTTTTGGAGTTTTACAGCCTGGAGAAGTCAGGGGGAGGTTGAGAGGAGAAGGAGTGCACAAAACATGGATGGTTCTTGGCATGAATGCTGAAAACTTTGAAGTCTGAAGGGACTTGGGTGTCTGCCTAAGAGAGATAACAAGTCTGGGAGAAGGGAAGAGAGTTTTGTATGCAGATTTGGCCAACAGCTTCTATGTGAGGAGAAGACCAGTGGAAAAGAAAATAAGAAGCCAAAGGAAGGTAAAGGAGCATTTTTTCACATCCGACAACAATAATCTAAATGGTTCCAGCTGTTAGTGTGTTGGCAGGAAGGAGCATCTACTGGTTGTGCAGGATCAGGATGCAGAAATGACTGCTGGCTGGCAAAGTCCTACCTCCTGAGGATCCACACACACTGTTTTTCCCAGTTTTACCCAAGTCAGGTGCAGAATCTGCAGCAAAATATGATTTGAGGTTATGCCTTTGCAATCTGTAGCAGCATGTTGTTTGAAAGTGGTGGTGGCACCTTCAGCACTGAAATGATGACTAGTGTCTCTTACCCACCTCAGAACTCATCCAAGTCCTTGCCCAAGGACTTCTGGCATCTTCCTGGAGTCCAATAGGTTTAGCAAATTCCACATTTTAAAGCCTGGTAGGCCTTTGCTTTCCTCCTAGCAAAGGAGTGAGTTTGAAAATCTTTATAGGTGTCCTGAAGGGAGAGATCAGAGATTCACAGTTATCAGGAGGTAAAGGTATAGGTGGGATCACAGAGTCCCCATCAGTGAAATGTCTGTGGAGGTGGAAAATGTGCTTCTGTGCCAAAATATGAATAGAAAATTACAGTCTCTGAGACATTAGAGTGTAAGAGATATTAGAGAGCACAAGTTGACTAAGTAGGCTGTCCTGAAAGGTGCAAAGGAGTGGAGAACCTATGATGAAAATCATTAGGTGAATTAGAAGGGGACCATGTATGAGCACAATAGAAAGTGCTATATTTTAAAGTGCTACATTTGTTCCTGACACAACTGGGAGTAAATTTGCTACTCTGGCTTTGTAGAACTAATTCACACCTTTTCTTTTGTTTCAGATTACTTTCTTTTAAATGGACCATAAACAATTTCTTAGTTGAAGGCCTGAAAAACATCACCATGACAGACATGATCACCATGGAGCATAATGTTTCCTAGAGAAGAGGGGTTTTCTTATTGGAAAGCTGCAGATGAGGAAAATCCTCAATCAGGAGACCTGGGCGGAGAACTGAGGTTAATATTTTAGGTTTCTATTAGTTTTTGTTCTGCAGTTTTTTCATATAACTAAGCTGGTAATTTCAATGTTTTGTCTACTTCGCCTTGCAAAGCAACATATAAAAGCCAAAGTTAAATGCTTGGCAGCAGTAGTGTGGCAGTACCCTGCAGCAGTGCTTCCTTCTGCTGAACCACAAAGCACTCCTCCTGCTTCTGTGGGCTCCGTGGTTGGTGAGGTCTTGCCACGAAGCAGATCAATGAATTAATCTATTTGGTCCAACTGAGGGTTTTCCGTTGCCTTCCCTCCTCCACCTCCAAACCATTTCCTTTGCTCGGTTCAGGCTGCAGCACCCCAAAGAGTGGCGGTGGTAACCCCGGGCTAAGGGCTGGAGAAGAATGCAGCCCCAAGGACTGCAATGGAGCCCCAGGGGACAGCCAGTGACAGAGGTTCAGCTGAGCTCTGTTAACCCAGTCATAAACAGCTCTGTGGACAGATGTGTAATGCTCCTCTACACTTTACACTCCTTTCCTGCTGTTTACCGCTCTTTACTGGTTTCATTTTGTCAACACTAAGGGGCTTTAAATTCCAAGTGAGCCCACACCTGGGGAAGAATTTTCAGTGACGAGGTGTCTTCAATGTAGAACAAGCAGGTACAAAACTCTGCAGACTTTTGTTTCCAAGCAATGGATCTTATTATCCTTTCCCTTAGATTAAAGAGGCTTTTAATACCGAAAACATTCTCTGCACACAGACTCTAAACCAATCAGGGTGTAATGTTTAAAGGTGCTAATGGCCTGCCATTAAAGGTCACTGATGTATACACATGCAGACCCTAATTAAAGGGACTGTGTAGGCTAAAAGAGAGTCTTTTGTCTGACAATTAAAGCTCAGAGGTTCCTTTGTATTGCAAAGTGGCACAAGGGGAGAGCTGATATTCAGATCTCACCTTTGAAGGTCACAGGTTTCCAGCAGTTTTTAGGTGAAGGGTTTTTACAAGGGGACAGGAAGTTCTTGTCGAGGTCTTCGAATTAGTGTGAAACTTTAGAAAAGATAAGAAAGTTCAGGCAGTTGCTTTTTTGCGGAAATCAGTGAGGTCTGTGGTCTCTGTGAGTGGCAGGCTGCCATTTGTTAGCCCTGCTCACAATCTCCTCCTCCCCACAGAGGTCTGCTGACGAATATAAGAAACCGGTCACATCACAAAAATGGCTCTTTTAATATTGCCAAAAGGACCCCTTGGTTTATGATTTTGCTATTGTTTAGGAAAAGCTACTATTGATCTACAAAGCAATAAGAGTATTAACAGTACTGGAAGAAAAGAAAAGCACAAAACATTTCAATCTGTCTTTAGATGCAACACAGGTTTTATAATAGGTTTTATATGTAACTTTAAAATTTCCAGCTACTGTGGAGCTGAGGGTAATTATCCTCATTTTAAAAGGTGGAAGGCAGAGGGGCTAATTTCTACCTTTTGAAGGCTTAGCACAAAAAAAATGAGGTGCTTATGACTGTATATAAAACCTATCCAGACTTAATTCTTAGAATCCTACAAGGAAAGGCTTTCTCGCATGATCCGGGAAACTTCCCACGTTTTCTGGACTTGAGTTCAGAGCTGTGAAAAATGATTGTTCTATTGAGCTACTAAGAAAGGTGGATTAACATTTGAGATAAGATAATTTAATATATTAGATAACAGAACAGATAAAAAAAAAAGAAGAGCAAACTGAAAAATATACAGTCCACGTGTTTTAGCAGAAAATTGAGATTATGATAATCTGTTGTCACAACAACACGTTTTAGAAAATCTGTTTTGATATCCTAATTTGATCAACGCTACATAAAATGTAATATTCTGAGGATTTTCTTTTGAAGAGTTATATGTTGTTCACTTGTCATAAAATTTCTTTTTTAAGTGCATCAAAAACTAAAAAACTCTATTAAAGATATCAAGCAATCCAGGTTCCAAGCCTCTCCTGTCAGTTTGCAGAATAAGAATAAGAAATGCAGAATAAGTGAATAAGACACCAAATGCAAACACCCAACTGAAAAAAAAAAACCTTGGGAACAGTTTTGAAGGCAGAAGAGGTCAGTAGACATCCTCAAGCGTGACATTCCAGCTCTGATGTTGCTCAGCTGCTCAGAGCTTCTGAATGAAGGTAAACTCAGGCCTGATTAGCACATTTTATGTCTGCCCCCACCAACCTTTGCTTATAGGTGATTTTCCATTGAAGTAGCTTTAAAAGCAAACCCACTTTGATGGTGCCTAACTTAGGGCTGTCCTAGACTGGTATTTTGTACTGTCATGTGTTGTGCTGATACAAAGAGTGCTGTTCTAAGAGCAATCTAGACTGTGAAAGAATTGGCTGCTTTGGAAATCATGATCTCCCTCTGATTTCTTCCCCTACCCTATTCCTAGTCCTATGGCCCTGCTTTCTCCTTCATACTTGCTCTGCCCTTTTCCAGATGTGTCCCTGGACTGCTTTAACTCACTGAGCCAACAGAAATGCAACCCTCTCCCAGTCCTGGCCCGTCCTTTCCTCACGCTCTCTGAAGTAGTTTCCTGCCCCAGCAGTGAATTGAACCAGCCTGGGGAAGGGAGGAGGGTTACCAAACCTATACCACAGCTAGCCCTGAATGGGGGTAGTGGGATCTACCATTGTTGGTAGCAATGGATTTTACCCCATACTACAAGACTATCTAGAAATTATTTTAGTGTTAAGAAATGTGTGCCACTAAGTTCCTGTAAGGTAATAAAAAAATATATAAATTGTGATTCCACACTTCTCACCATTTTGAACTGTTCAACACTCCCTTTCCCTCCCTGTTCCCCACTTGGTGACCACTGGCTGAATAATCCCTCACATGCAAACCCCACACAGGGTCACCCTGTCTGCTGGGACAGAGGCAGAGCAGAATATGAAGCTGGCCAAAGCAGGGATTAAAGAGTGCTCTTCTTCAAGGACTGATCTGATGGAAGTCTGTGCCATTCCCATGGCATTGGGCAGGTCCTGGCAAAGACCAGGCCTCAGCACACCAACATACTATTCCTAAACTGCCAGACCAAAATTCAGTTTGTGGTTAGTATGTGATTTGTAAATCAAAACAAAGCCATTCGTAAGAGAAAATGAAACTGAACTGCACATTTCCTAAGCAGAAAGGATGTGGAGTTAGAAAGCTGGGGAGGAGTAACAGTTGCAGCAAGGGGGAAGCAGCTCTCCTGGTGAAGATTTCTTTGGCTTTACTCTTCCTTCTCCCTTCCCAGAGGTGGAGAAGCTAGCAGCTACTTGAGAAGAATTGCTAAAAGGATGGGGGGAAGTGTTCTGCTTTGCCTGTGATGTTCCCATCTGTAGGAAATGATGGACCCTAATTATGCAGATTTCCTTAGTGAATCATCTCTCTCCACTTTCTCTTACAGGAAATAATAGAAAGTAACAGTGTTCATTAAGTTGGGCTGCTATCCTTGGAGAGTAAAATCTCCCTGGAATGGCTCATGTGGTACATACAGTGTGAGCTCTCTACATTAGCACGCTTCAGCCCTCCACAATTCACTCTGGACAGCCACGGGAGAAAAGTGCAATTTAGCACATGGAAGTGCACACATATTATTCCAGGAAAACCACATCTGCCCCTGGGGAAAAGAAAAAACACCGCAAAACTGCCCAGATGGCACAGCCTCTTGGCCTGAGGTGAAACTCTGAGCTCAAGGAACTCCAATCCACACCATTTCCCCCCAGAACAGCTCCCTTTGTGTGAGAGTGTGTGTGTGTGTGTGAGTGTGTGTGTGCATTGTGCCAGGTTGTTTCCTGTCCTGGGCTACCTCTGTCTGGTGGGACAGAGCCATGGGAACACTTTTCCACTGAGGACAAACAGCTTTCACCCTTGGCCCTGACTCCTCTTTTGCTCCATCCATCTGTCCTGGTACCTCAGCCCCCTGCTCTTTGCACTCTTACAGCATGCAAAAGAGACTGAAATGGCCAGGAAGGGGAGAGAGAAATCTTGGGAATGTAAGGGATGACAATGGGCTTGTGGTGCAAATCCTGTGTGTGGCTGAAGATGTTGGAAAACCTTGCTGCCAGTGGGCCTGAGGGGAGCTGGCTGCCTCCCTGCCTTCTCACACATCTCCCTTGCCTCTCCCTTCAGGCCTGTGAAACCACTTCTCTTACACCCCTGATTATTACCAAATTCCAATTAGCAATGGCTGTTTTCTGTGTTGACCAACACAGCCAAGAGTCAGAAGAGGCAGGTCTGGGTGCAGAGGCATCAGATGAATTGTAGGGAGTCACTGGATGTCAATACCTGACCTGCTTGGTCTCTAAAAGAGGATAGCCAGAGTACACTGTGATAAACCCTCCTGCTTTTCTGTCTTTTTATTCAAAAGAAGTGACAGTGGTGACATTTTTGGTTACATTCAAAGTTGAGGCTGTGGCGTGGTGAGGGGAGGGGAGCAATATCCTGAGAGCTCAGTCTTGTGTGAAACACAAAGTTTCTGTTCAGAATGATGGATTTAAAACCTTGGCATGTTTTTGATCTCATAAATACTGGCATAGCATACTTACAATATCTAAAGAGAACGTCTGGAATTCAGATTGTTTTATGTAGTGTTTAATATAGTTGGGGTAGATGTGGAGCACTACGGGACACCATAATTTTCCACATGGAGTATTGTTCCAGGATGCTTCTGAAACACTCTGGCTCCATCACCATCATATTATACTTGTTAAACAGAAGACATTAAATAGAAACAGGTGATTGCCCAGTGAGGGCAGGATGGGATGGTACTTTGCTTTTTGACACAACATCCAGAAATGAGTATCCTGTCTGAGTGCTGCACAGGCTGTTAGAGTACAAGTGTTTGTTATTCAAGTGAGGCTGACATTAATCCCCAAAGTCAGAGTTATCCATTCCAGGCTGTGGGACTGCGTAGTGAACAGATGTGCCAGTGCATATGCGCAATCCTTATGTGAAAATACAAACCACTTGTATTTGGAGGAGCAGGGCTCTGGTATTGGCATTCTCCCCCTGCCTTAGACAGACAGTCTTTCTAGATTAAAAGACATCTGCAAACTGCTTTTGTGGTAGTGGGGCAGGAAACATTTTATAGGCATTACATGACTGTACGGTATGAATATTCAAGTTACATTTTATTAAAGTACATAACTCCTCTGACATAACTGGGTTATTTCTTCCTCTAAATTTAGCATACAGCAACACTTATTGGCTTAATAAGGAGCAATATTTACTTTAAGGTTCCCACGATATTTACTTTGGGACCCAAATCAGTTTCTGATGACTTCAGTGGTGATTGGGTCAAATTCTTCCTTATTTTTGTGAAAAAAAATATAGGACTCTCTCACCATTTTTCCTTTCCAGCTTAGAGAACACATATCAAAAGCAGATGTCCAAAAAGTGCTGCAGAAAGATTAAATGAGGAGGAGGTAACCTGGAGAGTAGATACTTTTATAATTGCTATATAGAGTTCATAGCCAGTTTTCCATACTGAGCTTATTATGAGAGTTCCCAGAAGATAGAAACCAATTAACTCTTTATTTTGTAAGTGATCATTCTAGGTGTTCTTTAATGGGCATTATTCTTGCTAAATTATGGATGAGCTTTATAGTAAGACAAATGCCATTATCAGAGTTATTTATTCATGGGCTGTCATCCGTAACATCCCCACACTAGTTTTTTCTCAAAGTTTAGTATCGATCATTTGCTTTAATCAGATGCATCAAGGGACACTCAAAGATTCAGCAACTGCAACTTTGGATATCAGCATCTCTCTGTGGGTCTTTGCCAAATCTAACTGAGCACTGAGGCCATGTCAAGCATTAGGTAACAAGGGCAGTAAGTGGGAGCTTAGTCTCCTTTGGTTAGGGTAAGTGTCCGTGTGTCCCCCAAACTTTACCTTGACTGATGATGAATCATGCTGTGCTGACATGCCCATTACTCTGCTTTTCCACTTTAGTCTGAGATCCCTCAGGGCTCTGCAGGGACTGTGCCCTGAAGAATTGCTGGGAGTGCAGAAGGGTCTTGCTCACCCTAATGGTATTGACTGCTGTTTGCTCTGTCTCGCCAGGTAAAATCTTTTAAGATGAGAGTAAATATTCTCTGCTCCTTGGTAGCTAGGAGGTTCAAAACAGTCTAAAATCAGCATTACATTCGATGAGGCAATTTAAAATGATACAATGTCTATTACTGTTTATACTGCTTACGGAGCAGACAGGAGAAAAGCTTGGTGTCAGCATCTGGCCTGTCTCAGTGAGTGCTTGCTTCTGCATCGATCTACATGTGTCAGAGACTGCCTTATTTTCACTCTTTATTTCTTTACTCAGCTTTACCAGATACTAAATCCAGGCACATGCAGTAAGAAATCTAACCTTTTCCTTTCTTCATTGATTAACATACATGGTGTCCCTGAAACACTCTGGTTAGCAGACACTTCACTTTAGGCATGAGAAAGTCAAAACCTAGATCTGAATGAGTCACTTTAGGTTTTTTTCCAAACTCAGTGAGGAGAAAAGGGCATCTCTAGGTGTCAGTCATTCTAAGAAGGGCATTTACAAGGCAGCAGATAGGCTTAGACACTAAGATCATTTTTACACTACTAAACTGAGCCAGGCAATTGCACAGCCCTGTGCACCAGTGCATGACCATCCATATGGTCAAATTGTGAGCAGTGTCAGCAGCAGCCCAGCACTGTCCCAGACAGTGCCCACACACAGTTTGGGGCTCAGCATGGGCCTGAGCCTCCTCAATGAGCGTGTTAAATGCGGTCAGGCTGCTTTATGGGCTAAGAGAGTTTAATCATGTGAATGTGAAAAAAGCCCAGGGTGAAGCACAGAGATTGGAGAACAGGTTCAATCTCATCCCATCTTCTAATACAGAGTGAATCTTTAGAAGTCTGTAGGCAAAGATGAGCTGAATCTTACAGTAAGTGTAATTTTCAGTGTTTTGGAGGACACTATGGCACATCTGTGATATGGTGGAGTGACTTCCTCTCAGAGGAGTATAAAGTAATCCTAAAGCCCTGCAACATGCACTTAGGATGCAGATTTGCTGTATTGGAATCAGATCAATATGACAGGAAGTTATCCTTTGAGGATAATTCTATTTTCACTTATCAGAGTACAGATCTAGGGTAATTTCACTGAGATCCAAAAAGTTACCTTGGTGTAAAAAACTGCTGGAGACTCAGGCCTACTGACTTTTGACTTTGATCCTTACACCAGCAAATGTCTTTCAGACTCAGGAAATCCCGATGACAAATTTATAATTCAGTTCCATATTTGGACCTTATTTGTAAAATAGGACATTTCTCTGCTTTCCACATAGTTCACTTGACTTGTTCAATATATGAAAAAATAAAAACCAAGTTTGTTTTTGCTTATAATCATTACCAGGATAATTAGCCCTGTATAAATTATCTATACATGGTATTTTTGTAAATATCTTCTATTGTTACTAGTAAAGATTTCAGCATATTTTAAAATCATGGTTTACCACAGCCCATTGTATTTCAGTACAGCCTGACCTCCTTATCTTCTTGCTGGAAAAGATAGTAAGAGACAGAGTGTACATATTCCTTTTAGAATGAGATACACAATTCCCTCCTTCCCTCGCCACTAACACACTTTTTTGAATTCCAAAGTCCCATCGTTTTGCGCAGATCCATCTGCTTCTATTTTGAGGCAACTATTCCTTTGGCTCTGGAGTGCTGGGTAGCACTCCTGCTAAAGTCTGTCACTGTCTCTGGTTAATCAGCTGGAGAAGCTGCTGCTGCTATCTCTGCAGCACTCGGTGCCCATGACAGCCTGGGGAACAAGAGGGTTGGAAGAGAACCTGTTTCTCCCACATGCTGGTGGAGAACAGATCACTTGGGTGCCAGCAATTTTTTTTCCCCACTTCCATGTATTTTTTTCTGTAGCAAATAATAGTCTTGATAGAGATGCGCAGGAATTTAAGGTACAGCCATAAAAAAGCATTATGTATAATTTTTAAGTAATTCAGACTTGAAATATCTGAGGCAAATGTAGACTTCCCAGTAAAATGGCAGAGGCATTTAGGAGGCAAGGCGGTGTAGTTAATCAGAATACTAATTTTTCTGGTTAATGGAATATATATTTTGAAGACACTTTAGTGTACCCTTGTGCATGTAGAAATCCAACTAAAAAAATGAAAGTTTTGAGCTGGATAAAACATCTGAATCTCCAGCCTTTCTAGCAAATAAAAAACACATTTGGGGAAGAATGCCAGGCTTCACCATGAGTCACTGGTGACAGGTCCAAGTGCGGATGGCCTGGGCTGGACCGGGCTGCTGGTGCTCTCAGCTCTCTGCCAGGCTGCCCTGCGTGGGTGGCTGCTCCTTTTCAGGGCCAGCTGCCTGTCTGCAGCACAGAGGAGCCTGTGGTCAGGAGGAAGCTGTCTCCAGTTCCAGTTTGCTTAGCAGCACCCCAGTGTCAGGCCCTGGTGCACAAACAGAGCAGCTGCCCGTGCACTTGAGGTGCCACAGGCTGCCAGAGGCCTTATCCACAGCCAGAGCTTTGGGCTTAATTTTTTGGTTCATACAAACCCCCTTGCAAGGATCCACCTGGGTCCAGGAGAAGATCTATTTGCTCTGAAATTGCACTCCCTGGTTCACATGACTTTTAGCATCTCCATCCTGAATATGTCTTTAATAAGCATGTACACCATGTAAAACTAGGTTTACAGTTCTAAAGCAGGTACAGACTGTGGAAAATATCATCTGATTTCTTCAGCTTTGTGTTTTAAACTTCAACATGGACAGAGCCTTTTACATCATCAACCTCAAAATGGAAGCCCTTTATTTTCATAAAAAGGAATTTTCAGTGGTCATTGTTATTGATTTGTTTCCTGGATGTACAGCAAACTTGTTCTTTCCTACTTCATTTTCTGCTTCCTGGGCTTTGCCAGAGTTTAGAACACTTTTCTTGTATAGTATAGATAACATTTGATGAATCAAATGTTTGACAACATATTTCTGCTTGTCAGTACAGGCATTCAGAGGACTGTTTTTATAAGACCAAATACAGCAGTAGCTGAACTTTCCTGTGTAACCTACATGTGATGGCTCTGCCTTCCTTCCTGCATTCTAATCTCTGGGCATATTCAGTGATGAAATGTCATGTATGCCATTCACACCTTTATTCTAAATGAGCTGCAGAAAACAGCCTTATCACCCTAGCGCTGTTTTTCCTTTCAGAGCCTGAAATGCAATGTGTTAATTGCCAGCTATTACTTATTTATGATTATTGCACCACATTTGCTTTTTTTGTGATTCTAAAGTCATGTTCTGGACCATTACTGTTATTATTGCAACAACTGTTATTTATTGTTCATATAAATGGTGTAAATTATGCTTTTCAACAGAAATTAAGAATCTTTTCTAGTTTTGATATATTTAGGCAGTGCTGAACGAAATAATGGCAATAACAATTTTAACACACACACGCCCCCAAACACAGAAAGACTGCTGACTGTGAAGTTTGGTCAAAGTATCGTTAGGGGAAAATTGTCAAGATACAAAGGGATTTATGCATGCATCCCACTTGCACTAGTGGGAGTTCCACCAATAAATCCCTTGGGGTGAATGTGAGTCTACATTCTTCACTGCTAGTAGAACAGACCTTATCTTCAGCAATCATTTTATTTCCACACTTAAAGGTTCCCATTCTATACTGCAGCTCTCTATAATTTTTCTTAAAGATTTTTTTATCAGTCTTGATCAAGTGTGTTACTTGATAAATGGTTGAGAGGCACAGACTACAAGGAAAGATGCAATGAGTCATGCTGTCTCCTAGAAACCAGCCAGCAAATAGCTTTCAACAACTATTTCAGCCTTCCCAAGTACCCTCCACTCCAGTACTCTCTCAAAATCTAATACAGGCTTCCACACTACCTGGATGTTCACCTTCCCGGGAAAATTTGGGAAGCAACTGTAATGAAACAAAGTGGAGTCCTTCAGTACCCACCCAGAGGAATGAGGCTTATGGTGAAAGAAAGCAAAGGAATGGTGACAAAGGGTGAGTAAGGGAACCATTTCCTCAACAGTTTAGCCCACTCTGAATGTGGGCTTCTGCCAAATGCAGCAGTTCAGCTCTTCCCCTGTGCTCTGACCACACAGTCCCTTCCCTCAGGACAAGCTGTCATATCATCAACCATATGAACAAGCTGATTTGTCTGAAAAACTTACAGAGAAAAGAGAGATCAGTTCTCTGTGTTGGGAGGCTCTGCAATTGCTACTGCACAAGAGATTCTTCAAGAACATAAGGCAGGAAGCATGGGGCAAAGACTGCTTTAGGTTACAGTGCAGTCAAAGGTTGTTCACTGAGAAACAACATCCTCAGCTAGAGTGGCTTATTCGAAGGAATAATTTTTTAATTTTACTAAACAGGCTATCTGTGCCTAGAGGGCTGCAAGAGCAATCCCAGGGACCTTCCTGCTGCCCCCACGTGCTGCCCTGGTGCAGAGGCATTGCACAAAGTGTAGGATAGGACACAGGGTTTGTGGGCTTTACTCAGATCCATCACTTGGTGAAGAGTCAGGATCTGCTGGATGACACTTGGTTATTGCTGTAAGACACAAGCTGGGAAAGGTCCTTAGGCTGTGGCCATGCAAGGACTCCATAGGCCTGAGTCTAGAAGAGATGTTAAACCTCATTGAAAACCTTTCACTCCAGTGAGATAAATTACAATTTCTATTTCCATATAGCAGGTAGAAAATTAAGGAAAAAACATAAATAATTTGCCTAAAAATGGAGTAAAGCTTCAGAAGAATTAATGTTACTGGACCCAAGAGGCTGAGACCCTTATTTCTGTGGCCTTATGATCTGGCCATGTCTCTCTAGATCCTGTAGCAATAGTTTCTATGGCAATGACCTACAAGAAAAAAGTTATATTTGCATATGCCTTTACTGATCTTGCATTTCCTTCAAATTTTATTCGAATAGATTAGCAATAAAGGATAAATATTGGAAGAGCCCTGTGTGGAAATTATGAAGAGGAGCATCAACAGCTTTCTCCTTTTCTAGCTGCAGTACTCCTGTGAGCCCTGGCATCAACTCCAAAGCTGCAGTGACCCTCAGGGGTCTCAGTCAGCCACAGCATGAACACACCAAGCATCTTGATGTGCTCTCCTCCTCCCTCTTACAGAAGCAACCGTGACTGTGTGGTACCACTGACACCTGTCTGTGACCCACTGGGTCCCCAAACTCCTCAGATGTAAGTGCCCTGCAGCAATTCCCACAGGGAACCCTTCACATAGGTGTCAACAGTAATATGGCCAGGAAAAACCTTGTGGTGCATCCTTCAAAGATGAAATTAAAAAAAAATATATAAAATAGGCAGATGATAGAGGTTGAATTGAACTTCCTTTGTATAAACTCATTTTATACACGTGGATTCTGGCTAGTTTACCTTATCTGGTAGGAACGTGTTTTTACATTCATTACAAAAAATATATTTTTCTGTGTTTTGCCTAAGAATTTGTTCTAAAAAGCTTTGCAGTCCTATCTGACCTTTGGGGGATTTTTGTTTGGTTGGTTTTTGTTTTGTTTTTTTGTATTGTTTTTCTTTGCTTGTTTGTTTGCTTGTTTTTGTGGGGTTGGGGTGTTACAGGGATGGGGTAGATATGAAGGGAGTCTTCAGTTAAGTTCTTGACACTGAAGATGATGTTACTAAGACACAGCAATCTGGAATCCAATCTCACATTTCCAGGACATGGGTAAGCCTGATCTTGAAAGGTCTGGGAGAATGATCTATTCATCTTCCCTGAGGATGTTTTGTTTCTCACGGAACCAATCTCTTTTTTCTGTTTGCTCCTACTTTGAGGTCGTAATCCCCTGTTTGTGATACCAGCAGGATTCCCACAGCAACAGATTATGATGCCACAAGCAGAGATTTATGAAGGCATAGGACAGACAAACGGGAAGAAGGGCTCTGTTGTGATACTGCCCTGTCTGCAAACTCTTTTTGTAGTAAAGTGAGAGGAAACCCATGTCACAGAAGTTATATTTTAACCTTCTAAGTGGCTGCTTATCGAAGTGTGACTGAGCATAGATATTCAGCAGCAGGTTTTCTGCTTTAGAGCCCGTTCATAAATCCTGACTAAATACACTAAAATCCTGTGAGGCAATTTCACAAATATTACGAACAAAATGAGGAAAATACATTGGCATGGACAACAACAATATCAAATGTCTCCATAAAATGAAGAGACATTGGGAGCCAGAGAAGGCTGCTCAAGGGATATCTTGTGCTGTGACTGTGCCAGAGGTAAACCCATCCATTTCATACCCTCATGGCAAGCGGGGAAGTACAGTTTTTCCCCTTTTTCTGAAAAAACATTACTTCTCCATGGATATTTCCTATGACTGTTTCAGCTGGGCTGCCTCACTTTGGGCACTTCTCAGTGCCTATTGCATGAGACAAGGACTCTAACACAGAGCTCTGCAGGATTTCTTCCACCCGTGAATGAGCAACAGAACTTCAGCTCTTGTGAGTGGTCAGCCACATGCTGTGGTGTAGGGCTCAGCTATGAAATTCAGCCTTCCTTGTGACAGGTCCCACCTCTGTCCTGAACAGAGGTGATGGAAGGTTTGTCTGTCTGGCTGGGCCTGTCTAGCACCTGGCTCACAGAACAGAGAGTCTTTGGAGAGCTGTGTAGCTGAAAGGGGTCTGTTTGCCTGTGTACATTTTGGGAACTGAGTGTGTGGGGTTTGCTCTCAGTGTGTGACCCTTGCCTGCCCTCTACAATCTTCCCTAACTTGTCCTTGTTTGACCCTACGTCAAAGTAACCAGAATGCTGTTTGGAATCTAACTTGCACAGTAACTGGCAGGCGTTTGATCTGGCATTTTACTGAGATGTAACCAAATGTGACTTGTAGAAGAAATTCCTCAACAATGGCACTTGTGCCCTTTTAGTGGTATTTTATTCCAAGTTCTGGACCTCAGCTTTCCCTGTGGTTTAGCTTTGGGTTGAATTCAAACCAGAAGGAGCATGTTTTTTGGATCAAAAATCGGGTGCTGTAAAGAATTAGCTGAGTTTCCACAAGGACACCTGAAACGCATAATTGACTTTGTCTTGCATATGAGATTTCTACCAGGCCAATACAACTGAGACCTCCTTTGATTTAAAAAATGTGAAAGAAGTCTATTTCCCTTCCAATTCATTTCAAGAAAAAAGCAAAGCCTTTTTGAAAATCACATTAAAACTGTAAGTTGGTGTCAAGTCATTCTATTGATATGATCTCATTGCCGATTTTCTCCATAATTACAAACCATGCAATAAAAATAAAAATAAAAATAAAAATAAAAATAAAAATAAAAATAAAAATAAAAAGATGCATCTTGTAGTTATACAGTCACATATACTACACATTCATAAAAACAATGCTTTTCTTCTCCTGCAGACATAGGCTGCATTTTTGCAGTGACACAAGTGAGTGCTGTCACTTAGAAGTCCCAATATCCTTTTAAATCTGCTGCTCATCACTATCTCCCCCAGGTCTTTCTGTTAGTCTGGCAAAACCATTCTTCTGAACACTCTTATGAACTTGATCAGAGAAATCATAGAGTAGTAGAACCACTTAGGTTAAAAAATAACGCCTTTTTAATACCTCTAATGCTTTTGACTTGTTCCCACACTTATCCTTATCTCCAAATTGGAGAAACAAAGATATGAAGTGTGGATGTATTTAAGGGATAAGGAATTGTTGGATGGACACAGCCAGAGTGTTGTGGTCAATGTCCCTGTGTCCAGGTGAGGGCCAGGCATCTGTCTTGGTGACCTCAGCTGCTACTCATATGGCTTCCCCTGAAGGCCCTTCACCATCTCTGTAGCCCTGTTCTGGATGGTCTCTAATAGCTTTAAATCTTTGTTATGTTTTGGTGCTCAAAACTGCAAAGAGTGGTCAAGGTGAGGCCACACCAGTGCATACAGGGGGACATTCTCCTCTTATCACTGCTTGTACTGGTCATATATCTATGATACTAAAATTTACCTTGAGTTTTTTATAGGTCTGTCCCAAAATACTAGTCCTGGAACCAGCTACATCTTGATTTTAATCTCAGATCTTTACTCCATATCCACTCCAGGTTGGGCATGACCTGAACAACCACCATTTGACCTCAAGCCAGCCTTTGACCTTCATACATGTATAATAAACCCAGGTAGCAGAGAAAAGGGTTTGGTGAGTGCTGCTACACTTTTAAGATAATTCTGAATATGATACTTGATTCAGTGCTTCTTGTTGGAATTGGAGAGACATTCTGATTATGAACAAGCACTAAACAGCTGTGGCACTAAAAGAGATGGGCAGACACAGCAGGCAGAACCAACACATGGTGCTTGATGTAATTCTCTAAGATTGTTCTTGATACATGCTTTAGTGTCATTTACTTTAAGAAGGTCTTTCTAAAAAACAGCATTTTAAGAACTGTGCAGAATTAAGTAACAATCATACTGATATTTTTTTGGAGTTCCTCATTTCTTGGAAAACAAGTTGTCATGTTATTTTAATTTCATCACAAGTACAGCCAGTAAGTAAATATATAAAAAAAAAAAACCTTAAAGAACATATTAATTTGTGCTTAAATTTCCAAAGTTTGTGGATTTTTACTTTGCTTATTTAAAACTTGTCCAAGAACTACTTGTTTCATTAACTACTGCATCCTCAGGCACAGAAAAAAACACCACAAATGTTAAAAATTATTCATTTCTAAATATTTTGAATGCCAAGAGGGAAATGAATAATGAAACAAAGAAAGTGTGTTTCTTGAATATGACTTATATTAGGCTTACACCCACTCTTTCCTTAAATAACTCCTATAGTGCAACTCTAGCTATTTACTTTGCATAACTTTCAGCCCACACTAATGGTTCTTAGGACCCATAAAATCCTACTATTTGAGGATGTGAGGTGACTTTACAAATATGATCAGATCATAATGAGTAGATAGGTTTCGTGATCTCCATTTCAGACATGTGGGTTCTGAAGCACAGAAGTTTAAGTGACATTCCCAAGGACACAGAGGAAGACAGTGAGAGAGATGAGAAGCCCAGAGTTCCTGACCTCTCTGTCCTGCTCACTAATCACAAAACCGCGTGTCTTCTGCATACCTCAGAGATTTTTCCATTGCTGCTGAGGAACTGACTGTTCAGACACATCTGTGTACTTGATTCTTTCATCAAAATTCCCTATATAGAGAGTTTAATCTAACAAAGTTTTTAAGGGAAACAGTGAAAGGCCAGAATCAAATTTCTGCCACTTTAGCCTTAGGAAATTCAAGAGCATGTTTCTTCTGAGTGGGTCTCTGACAGGTACTTGTCACAGCAGCAGGTGTCCTTCTCTTTTGCACAGCTCAGGGCATGTACCTGGGAGAAGTAAAGATCTGTTATGGCCGAGAGTCCCAGGCTCTAACACTAATTTTCTTGCTAAGCCCAGATAGCAGCTAGACTGTGTGCACTTCAGTGGTTACAGAAGTGCCAGAGCTGATGTACCTTTTGACAAGTCACAAAGGATATGGCCCCCTGGGAATCAGTTTGTAAAATCTACAAAGCCCTCTCCATTCCCTGATGAACACAAGCAGTCAGATTGTGCAATCCTTTCCAAAATTTAAAATCTTTTAAACTCCTTATCGTTTTTTGGTCTGGCTAGAAAGATGATCCATAACTTTATAATTTTAATGGCTCCCTTTAATTTCTTCATGGTGATCACTCTTATTAACTTAGAATATTGTGAAAATGCTTGAACTAATTTTAAACAAGCAGTCTTTGAAGCAATCTTGCTGGGCAGTAAGGCTCAGCAAGGGTTCTCTTATTTCTAATATCTAAGGTAAACCTCCTGACACAACTTTATGCCATTCCCATGGGTCCTGTCACTGGTCATCAGAGAGAAGAAATCTGTGCCTGCCCCACCACTTTCCCTCATGAGGAATCTCCTATTGAGCTTCCATTAGTGGCAGGAGCTCACCAGATGAGCTTTTGTCACATATTCTAGACTGATTTAATCTGAAAGGAATCCATCTGATGCCTTCTATAACCATTTTGTGAGGTGAAGAGATCTTCTATAACCATTTTGTGATCAGAAGATCTGCTTCTAAATCAATCTGAATCCAAACACTGATGTTAACACACCTTGGCTTTCTTTGGCTAAATGGGCCACATGCATCTGTGTGTTAATGCAAATAAAACCACCTTTGCCATGCTCTGAATAGGACAGATCTGACCCAGCTCTGGTATGGAAGTGGAAGTGATCTGACTATTGTACCCTAAGGGGAGTTTGAGTCCATCTCTATCTTCTCACTTTGTCTTGTTCTCAGTCTCTTCTAAAATGAAACCCATTCTCCCTGCAAAACTGGGTGCAATTTTCCTGGCCTGCACCAAGTTTAATGGGTCTTTTTTGGAACAGGGATAAACAGAACTGGACATGCTACTCCAGATGTGGCTAGTGTTTGGAGCTTGTCACTTGGATTCTGCAAATGCTGGTAGACATCACTGCATCAATTACAGGCAGTTCCCATTTCAAGGCTATTTCAGCAATTGGAAAAGAGAGAAATTTAGCCATCAGCTACACATAAGGCAGGCAGACCCAAAATAAAAGCATTGCAGCATTCTGTACTGCAGGTCATCAGCCTGCTGTGACCAGCACCCAGGCAAAATTATGTGTATAGTTAGAATGATCCATAGTCAAGATCACATGAAATTGCCAGGACATATTTTCCATGAGCTATAACTATTAATCTTAAAGATATTACTGAGGAAAAAAAAAAAAAAAAACAAAACACAATGGGATAAGCACATGAATCTGATGTTATTTCCCCTAAAAGGTATTACTGGGGCAGATTTTCCTCTCCAACTGCTCAGATCTCAACCCTCCTGGAGTTCAAAATGGACAATTGACAAGCCACTTAGGACTACGATGTTGCAATTAGGTTGATGAAAATGAATATTATAGGATTGCATATTTTCATCAAATTTCTGTTGTCTAATGGTCAATGTAACCCTTCCTAGTATTTTGTAACCAGTATTTTGTATTTACACACCCCAGGCAGAAAACTTAACTATCAGTAGGAACAAATATGCCTAGTTGTGAGATAAAGGATAGAGAGGACAAAGAATAATGGAAAAACTTCTATTTTTGACAGCTATACATCTTATGTACATAAAAGACTTAAAAGTTGGAAGGCAGCAGACTCCCAAACACTTCACAGTTGCTGTCATTGGGTGCTTTTTTTCAGAAATATGATTCTGACTGACATTTGTGGGAGTAGCATTCACAGGAAGGATTGTACTGAACAGTAGCTTGAATTTGGCATATCTATATTGAACCATATAGAACACTATAGATATTCCTAAGCTGCTTTCTCATCTGTTTTCAGGGTAATGTTGTGTCTTTGATAATTAGCCATGCTAAGGGGCAGAGCTATTTTATTAGGATCCTGTGCTAAGTAAATGTAGTTCTTCTGCCTCTAGCACCTGAGCCAGGATGTCAGTATCAGGGTTCTTTTACTAACAGTGGATTTGGGCAACAGCCAAAGGTGTAGTATTGCACTGGCAGGTGTGGAGGTGACCTCAGCTGGTGATGCTGCAGAGAATGAAAGGTTTATCTGCACCACTTTCTCCGTGTCTTTTCTTCCTATTTCTTCTTTCTACACAAGGAGGACCTTTGGTGTACAGATGGTTTTACCTAATTTTAACCTACCTCAAACACTTCAGGTTCAAAAGTTTACTTTCTGTGTGACTGGTTTCATGTTCTAACAGGATGAAACTGGGGTAGAATACTCAGAAAGAATAATTTCATATTAAAAAAAAAAACAACAGGGATGAGCAAGGATTATACAGAATTATGAACAAACTTTTAGATGGTTCTACACCTACCTGAAGAGATTCTACCTGAGCTTCTACTACAACCTGAAAAGAGGAGATAGTTAAGTGGGACTTTTCTCCCAGGTAATAAGTGACAGGACAAGAGACAACAACCTTAAATTGTGCCAGGGAAGATTTAGGTTGGCTATTAGGGAATAAATATTGTTTGAAAGGTTGGTCAGGCACTGGAACAGACTGCCCATAGAAGTGGTGGGATGACCATCCTTGGAAGTGTTCAAAAGGCATGTGGGTGTGGCACCTGGGGTTATGGTTTATTGGTGAATACAATGGTGCTTGCTTAATATTTGGAATCAATGATCTTGGAGGTCTTTTCCAACCTTAGTCATTCTGTGATTCTATGAGTAGAATGAGAAAAGAAAAAAATTGGAAAAATAATACAATAGATATGGCTACAATCCCTATGACCACGATGAGGTGCAACCTGGCTTTAAAGACAGTCTCCTGCTGCTGACTTTTTTTAATCCTGTGTTGTGTGTCAGTGTGGGTTTTTCCTTTTTTAATTGAGCAATTGAATCATTATGGAAGCAAAATAGGGAGACTAGCAACCTGATAGCTCTCAGCAAATAGTTTTGGAGTGTCACAAAAATCTCTGTCATTCTTTCTTTGATTTCTAGCCGCCTCTAAGAAACTTTATTCCCACACTGTCGGATGGGGTGAGAGCCCAGGGCTTATACACTCTGAGTTGGACTGCAGCCAGTGGTATTTAAACTGCGCTTACTCTTTGCCAGATCTGCTGAGAACCTGTGACGACATTTTTGGAAGGGCAAGATGTCTCTCAGAGTTCAGGGAACGGGTAGATTATCTGTCACTGTAAGTGCATATGTGATCTAAATAATTGCTTGATTTCAGTTTGCAGTCTGGGCTAAGGTGCTGCTTCATTGCTCTGATCTGTGAACCAGGGAGTCTATCTCCAGAGCTTGGCACATGCCCTGCTTCTCTTCACCATAGTTTCACAATAATTTTCTGAATTGAAAGGAAGCTCTTAAAAATAAAAACATTTAGATGCTTTGTAGTTGTCTGCACCATAAAATGAATGAAACTTCCATGACCTTCTGGGTCTTCTACAAAGACCCTTGAAGTAGGGTTAGCCTGAGGCGTGGGTTAGCTGGTTGGCTGCCCAGCATGCTTAGGAGTAGAGTGCACGACTGAAATTCTAGGTTAATGTTTATCCCCAATCAATTAGCATCTTGGAAAGGCATGAAATTCTGGCTTGCCCTGGGCACTGTTTGACTAAAGGCCAGCCACGGCTGGGAGCCCCAGAAGGTTGCAGATCTTGGCTCTGTGGGAGGCCTGGCTATACAGCAGCAAACAAGCTTTCCTCCAAAGACCCTCAGTGCTCTGTTCAAAAGAATTTTTCATTTTCCACCTGTGGCCATGAAAGAGGGTTGACAGATGGGCTGTTGTAATGGGCTATTGTGTAAATAGCATGCATTTAGCAGAAATGCTGAGGGTGTGTATTTACAGGGGACTTACATGGATTTTCACTGTAGATGTGGAGGGCTCCAGAAGAGCCACTGCAGGCCTGCTGCATTAATTCCCTCCACAGAGTAAAGTATTTTCTTTTTACTTATTAGGTTCTGTCGGAAACAAAAAACAGTAACTCAGGGAGGAAAGAAAGGAGTTGCTTTGAAATAATCTTTGGTCTGTATATTCATGGTTGCTTTTTTAAAAGCTGGCCTCTCAAAGCTCAGACTTAAAATGGCATTTGTACCAATGTCCAAAGATTTTGGGTGATTCTACCTCGTCTCTGTCCTCCTCATTCCTGTGCAGAATATCCAGGAATGAAATAGAGTGGGAAATCTGGAGCAACAGAGTGCAAAACAGTGTAAAGCGTGTATTGATGGGATAGAAGAAAAGATAATGTGCACAGGTGAGCTATAAAACTGGCTGCAGAGGGTTAGGAACCTGAAGTTTGGAAGTGGAATCTGAGAAACAACAGAGAAAACTGGAATAAGGAGAAGATGAGAGGAAAGACAATATAATATTTTCCTCACAAAGCAGTGAGGAGCTGGCAGGAAAAAGATCCCAGTAAAATTGATCCCAAATAAAAATGGACAAAAATAGAGGTGACCTGAAGAAGCAGCAGTACTGGAAGGACCTGTCTGAAGGACACTAGTGAAAAAGCATGAGAGGTGATGAGTGCTGGTCCCTGGGTGACCCAAGAGGCAGGTGGGGATGGCTGGCCACCATCTCCACTGCTGGCCTCAGCAGTGTGTCAGCTGGCAGGGCTGGGAGCTGGCAATACAGCACTGACAGGGGGATGAGCAACACATGGTTTCACTGGCAAAGGATCGCTGTTCCCAAGGGACTTCAAAAGTTTTGATATATATAGAAGCAGGTCTGGCTCTCAGGCACAAGGCCAGCAAGTGAGAAGAGAGCCAGTACACATGTCCTTGTTAGTACTCCTTTCAAATGGGGACCCAGCCTCCGTCAAAACTCCCACTCTCAGGTCTGCCTAGAGCAGCTTCTGATTGCCATCAAGCAAGTTCAGTGTCAGGCCACCAGAGATAAAAGCGTCCCTCAACTTTTCTCCAAATCCTACAATAAGCCCACATTTCTGCTTCCAGCTCAAGATTATGTACTCTGTCTGGCAGTGCAGAACAATCACAGCCAACCAGGCGGCACCATGACAGTCCACAGGGATATTTTTGGAGGGTGGGAAAGTTTGCTGGAATCTGTGCCAAATACCAATGGGTTCAGCCAGCAGGGAAATTTAGTGCTGCTCATCTCAGGTACGTCAACTTTTCCAAGCTTCACTGCTGATGTTTAGCACAGCGAAGTCTTGTCTCGGTGGGAAATATTTAGAGTGTGTGTTAATGTCCTTCTCATGCTGTTCTCTGTGCTGACAGCAAAACAGCCCTGTATTCTGGGAAGGTGGTAAAAGCCATAAGTTATGGGGAAGATCATCCTTTCTGTCCCCAGACACAGAAGTCGTGTGAACTGATGGGGCTCTGAACTGGTTTTGACTGGGTGGGGGATGAGTCATGGCTTGGAACTCCCATCGAATTAGCAGAGAATCAGGATATCCAGGTCCTGTAGAGGAAGACTGGCCTAAGGAAAAGGTCAGCTTTGGCTGATGTCTCAAGACTAGGCCAAAGGTTGTCTTCTTGGACACTTGATTGCAGTTCCATTGCTGCTCCCAAATGAAGGAACAGTGTACCTATATTGGTACTTCCAGCCATTTAGTGAGCAATTTGTGCCTTCCAAACACACACAAAAAAGTACAGTCAGTTTTGTTGTGAATTTTTCTTTTCCGATTCCAGTCAATTGTTAATAATCATGTTGTCATTTTTTTAAAGAGTTGGCACCAAAACTTCATTCATTCCACATAGAAAGAACTACCACCAACTTATTACAAACCCCGTGATTATCTCACAAAGTCATATTCTTGACATCTGTTAAGTAAAGGTTTATTTTACACTTCAAAAGTCAATCTGCACAGCTGACTAAACTTCTTCAGTAAACTCTGCTCCTGTAAGATATTTGGGAAAATAGGAGTTAGTTTAAGAAAATATTTGTTTTAGTTCAAAAATGAGTTGCTTTCTTTTTTTCTGTATATGGGAAAACATGACTTTCCTTTAGAATTGAAGAAGGGAGTGGAAGAAATATGAAGCATTTCCTATGTGCTGTATCTGATTTTATCAGAACCAGACAATGACAGCTGAATTGGTTCATTATACATTTAATTTTAAGCTCTGCATTTTAATTTTTTTAGTTATAACATAATGGGGATCAAGCTAGGCTCCTGGATTATTTGCAGAGAAAGTTCTTGAAAGTGCTTGGTTCAGGAAATCTGTGATTTGCAGTCAAGTCTATGCTACATGGCAATTTGGGTTTATCTGTCAGACTTGTTAATGTCATTAATCCAGGTGCAACAATCTAATGTGTATCATTATAGGCCTTGGAAAGGATCCTTAGAAACACAAAAGTGAATTTAAATGTCATCTAGTTCCACCCCTCTGGCATAGGCAGAGACACCTTCCACTACATCAGATTACTCAGTCCCATCCAGCCTTGTCCTGAACACTTCCAGGGATGGGGAGCCCACGTACTCTCTGGTCAACATATTCAAGTTTCTAACCACCCTCATAGTAAAGAATTTCTTTCTGATATTTAATCTAAACCTACTCCCTTTCAGCCTAAAGCCATTTCTCCTTGTTTTATGTCTACATGGCCTTGTGCAAAGTCCTTCTCCAGCCTTCTTGTAAGCCCCTTTCCTGTACAGGAAGGTTGCCATAGGGTCTCAGAATCTTAAAGCTTTTCCAGCACCTGATCCCAACCTATTTATTTCTCTTTATCCCTAGCTCTGGCCATGCATGTATGGTACTTACTAGACAGTCTTGATACCATTGAGAGCAATGATAATTGCTGCTGTAGACAACTCAGATATTTTTTTACCATCTCAGAACACACCTCTACAACATAGTGAAATATGTGCATGAATCTTTTTTTGCTCCAGATTGTACCTTTTTGACAACCTTGGCTGCACTGTGTAATTTTTAGAGAAATGAAAAATAATTTCCTGAACTAAAGAAATAGACATTATTTGGGAATGCTTTGTCAGAATAATTTATTAAATAAAAATTAAATTTAAGCAAAATCAAAAATGTTCATTTCAGTTTTATTCCCCTCTCTACCAGAAAAAAAACCTAATCTTGGGTTCTCTCAGAATGTAGGAGATCTGGATAATTGACATTCCAGATATCTCTCATCTGTGCAGTCACTCTCTATGGTCACTTGTTGCAAGCCAGGAAAGGAATCAATTTACCAGTCTGTGGCCAGCAGCCAGAGCAGATACATTTCTGATGATCACTGAGATAACACAAGGATTCAGAAAATTCAGTTAATACATGGCTATCTTCAACACAAAGAAATTTTGATTGGTTCTAGCCAGGTAGTCTTGGACCTTATCTTATGCCTTCAGGTCACCTTTGGGTCAACAATATTGATAATAAATTGGAGCTTAGTAAAGTACATTACATCTGGCACAAATAAGCAGAGCTCATCAGTGGAGTTAGGCCCTGAAAAGAACATTTTCTGGGGATTATACTGGTAGGGTCAAAGGGAAAAGTACAGGGAAGGCATGTGTGACAGAAAAAAGGAGCTGCACTTTATTTATCTTGCTGGAATTGCAAGGTGAATTCTAAAAAGAAGATTTTGAATTTCTGTGGAAAAAAAAAAAAGAACAAGATTTTATTTTGCTTCAGTCCAGCTACAACATATTGGAGCATAACTAGGAGTGTTAGATGGGATTGGTCTTAGAAGGTACTTAAATCTACAAATTAGCCCCACAACTCTTTCAGTAGCTGGTCCTTAAACCTGAAGTGTATCTATGATTTCAAGAGTGGGATTCATTTTGCCTTTACAGGGCCATTAAAAATGAGGCATCTAATCTGAGTGGGTTGTTCATCCCCCTTCTATTGTCACTGGATCACACCAGGTGTGTTTGCAAGGTGTTGTTTATACGATAGCTGTAATGACTTGCTCTCTCACAGAATACATTTCTTCAGGACATTACAGAGCAATCCTAGACAATTTATAATAAACATGTTGCATGTTTGTAGTTTCAAAGTTGGTGAGATAAAACCTCCTTGGTTCTTTTGAATTCCCACTATAGACAGACTTGCAAAACAGTTCAAGACCTGTCCCTGACCTAAATCTTGCCCTAACTCTCATAGATTTTCCCATCAGTGTCTTCTAGAGTAAACTTAGCAGCTGATCTGCTGCTGGGAATGATAAAATCAGGAAACAGGCATAGAGCTAATTTTTTTCATCAGGCCACCAATCCAGGAGAGAAGTTCAGCTTCTCCCTAGGTCAACTGGATTTGAGCCTTTTTCTCCTGTCTCCTGGAATGTGTCTTCACCCCTAATGTGAGGGGAAGGAGTGGATACCCTCATTGTCCCATCCCAAAGCTCCTCTGCTTTATATGAGCAACTTAAACATTCACTGAGAAAGACAGAAAGCAAGTACCAAGTAAAAGAGGTTGATCTAGGGAACTCTTCTATTTATTGTAGTGTTTTACCATTACACATTCCTGTGAGCAATTTAAACCCTGGGATTTAGAGCCAGATTGTTCTTTTTCATTTCGTTGTTTAAGTGGGTCACATAAAATGGAAGAACTTCAGTATGAGGGAACAAAAACAACACTTCACAAACCTCTAAAGCCCTTCTTAACGAATATAGTGCCTTAGGTAGTTAGAATAACAGGGTTTAAATTAATTAGACAGAGAAGGGAGTTGAACTCAGAATGCTAGTCTCTAGATGACTGCTCCAGCCCCTGGAAGTTCTGTAAAACAGGGGTGAGGAATAATAGCATTTCCTTCTCCAGATGATTTTTAAAAGAACCCATTATAGAAACAGGTCTTTGCCTGGTTTTTGGAGAGAAATCAGCACAGCAATGGGAGGAATGTGTGCCCAGACCTGGGGATCAAGGAGAAAGGGTGTGGAACTCATGTTTTTATTGTCATTTCTTAAAAAACTCCAGTTTAGCAGACCATGTTGTTTTAGGTAGAACTTACAGGATTATCCATTACTTACAAAACCATTGCTTTGCTACATAGTAATAAAGTCCAGCACATAGTAATAGTACCTAGCAATATATATGTATAAATAATTTATACATAGCATAAATTAAAGACTAGGGGCTACAGTGATCTAAAGTGCGATGGTCTTATTGACCTAATCTTAGGACTGCAGAATGCCAGGAAAACCTATATAGTAATTTTGTATCAATTTATTTTGAATTTGATTTCAAGGTTGAAGTTTTACCCTAGAATCCACTACCCATTTCTGTCCAAACCCATTCGATCTGAACTTTGAGTATTTTGACTATATTTCATGTTATTACACTTCTGTCCATTGCAGTTCAGCTCCTTAATATTGATTATAATTTCTGCTGCCCTTATGAAGTTTTGGGAGTGAAGTGTTTTATAATAAATGATGGGAATTTTCCATATCTATTAGTAAAGTGCTAGCATTGGGACATAGGCTTTGTGTAAATCCAAATGTTTTGGGTTTAATGCATCCTTTTATATACAGACCTATGTTATCATAATTTATTTAATGTATTTTTAAAACAAATACTGTTGCATAGGCTGTGGATCAATGAGCTTTTCTTGCATGAGAAGATTGATTTTCTGGAAGCCTAAGGCTCAGATTTGACTACCTGATTAGTTTAATTTGTTGTGAAGTGTTGGCACTCTTATCCCATTCTTTCCACTTGTGTGAGGCAGCTCCTTTGGAGGGGTGGTTGCATGATAGTATATGACAAAATGCTGAGAGAGGTTTAATATAAGTTGGAATCAAGTTAATACAAAATGACCCACAGAATTTCCACAGGGATGGAACCTCATCCTTCAACAGCTGATAGAATAATTCCTCATGAAATGATAACATTTGGGATACTGCAACTTCCAATAGAGCATAATATATTAAATGTCAATCAACATGAGTTTATGAAAATAGTTCTTGTCAAACCAGCCAGATGTCTCTCTCTGGTGGGATTACAAGCTGGGTTAATAAAGGTAAATAACATTGATATAATATACATGGATTTATGTCAGGCATTTATCTGAGTACCCAGCAAGCATTTCTTTAAGAAACTCTAATGACTAAAAATCAACACAGAGCACATTGAGTTTATTAGAACTGACTAACTGTTAGGTCTCCAAATATAAACAGGGAATCTTAACTGAACAAATATGGTTTTGTGATGCTTGGACTAGTGAGGAGAAGTTGGGCCTTTATATCTTTATATTTTGTGTGGTTGTGACAACATTGATAGGCTCAGTTCTGGGGTTCACCATCTTATGTAGTTGCCTGCAAACTTGGGAGGGGAGGTGAACAATCTGGAGGAGAAGTACAGGAATGGTTAGAGGACAAGAAAACAAGGATTGCGAATTCAATGAGTTCAATCTGTTTAGTTTATCAAACGAAAGGTTAACAGATGACATAATCACAGTTTATAAGTATCTCCATGGAGAAAATACATTTGATAATTAGGGGTTCTTCAGTTCAACAGACAAAGACATAACAAAATGTGGTAGATGGATGCTGAAGCTGGAAAAATTCCAATTTAGAGGCATTAGTTTTATGAAGAGGATGATTAACCTCTGGAACAATTTAACAAGGATTACAGCAAAACTCTCTCTCTGGAAATCTGTAACTCGGAACAGGATGTCTTTTAGAAAGACTGAGTTAGATTAGCACAGTGGTTCCTCACAGTTTTATAATCTAAGAAATACTTGGGCGACTTAGCTATTCAGTCTGCTTATGTTTAAATGGATATTTCCCATTTATATCTTCACTATTTTGTACTGACTCAACAGTGGTAGCATGGACCAAGACTCCTCTTTCAGATGAGAACATGTTTATATGCTGGTGCACTTTGCGGGCTGCCATAAAACTTAAACTACTTTTTTAAAGTAGTTCCGAAAGAAATACAGTCTCTGGCAGCAGCAGGATGTACACAGCTGTAGCATGTGTGCCTGTCATGTCATACCCCTAGCAAACATTCAGATCCTGGCATGCATTTTCTTAACATAAATAGTTTAGAATACATGCTCACACTTGGAGAGAGGAAAAAAAATTGCTCAGTCTACTGCAGCAGCCCTGACCAACGGGTGTTTACTGCTCTCCTCAGAGGAGCTGTCTCAGTAACACAACTCTACTGCCTTGCTCTTTCATTTAACAGCTCTCAGAAGCAGCTCAATGGCCTGGTCACAATTTGGACTAAAGCTGCTCAAAGATAATACCAGACTGTGTGCCCTGTGATGAGAGTAGATAATCTCTGAGAAGAATGAGACCTAAGGGTGTATTTTAATCACAGAGTCGCAGAATCTGGTTTATGTTTAGTGGCGAAGGCAATGGGGTTGGAGGGCACCCTTGTTGGTGCTTCTCCTCTCTTGTGGCAGGGCTGTTGGCAGCTCTGACACAGGGAAGGGAAGGAAGAGGGCCTCATCCAGGGAACTGGCAGTGCTCATTCCCACAGCCTCACACCTGAATGCTCCAACCTGTGCTTTGTTAGCTATACATCTACCATTCTTATTGCTGTCAAGGGGTTAAAGAGAAAACATGTGCATTGTATTTTTTTGAGATTATTCCTGGCCTTTTGGCCATATTCTAATTTACATCATTGCATTTTCCCTCTACATTCTTCCTTGAGTTTCAGTTGGCTTCAGTATTTCTTCATATTTGTTTCCTAATAATACACAGCTACAACATGTAGTAAAAGCTAGTTGATATTAAAAAAAAAAAAAAAAAAGGATTAGCCATTTTATGAATTATTAGGGCAACTGTGGTTTCTCCAGGACATAAATCAATCCTCATTCTTCAGGATATAAATCATACACTAAATGGCTGAGACTTAAAGGAGAAACTTCCCTTCTGAACATGTTGTTGCATAATTGCCTATTATGGAAGTTTTATGTCTTCCTCTGAAGCATCTAGTACTGGTACCATTAGTTTGATCTGGAATGATAATTCCTGTGTGCCTCTGTGGAGCATTCCTGTGACACTTTAGCAGCTGCTTGATTCCATCTTGTACAGGGCAACCAGATGTCCCCCAGCTTTAAGGTTATCCCACTTTTCAGCATCCTAGTCTGCTTCCTTTGCTTGCCTTAAGGAAGGTCAGTTAACCTTGTATTTGGCCACACTATCTAATGCCTTTCACATTTGGAAATAAAGCTACCTACAGTGTGATTGCAGTGCAGGAGGAAACTCATCACAGCCAGGGAATTTTTAGAAATCTGGCACTCCAGAAAACACAGAGAAAAAGTTTTGCTCTCCGACTAATTCCATATTCTGTTTTATGTATTTCTTACTACAAGAGGAGGAATGTGCTGTAAATCACAATCATTGCAACAATGATAACTATAATTAATTTTGTATAATGTTTTCTATCCTGGATGTTTGTTTTCAGTAGTTCATAAATTTCTAATTCTTTTACTTATTGATTTTGATCAAGGGAAGGAAATGAAAAAAAACCAAAGAAACCAGCCTATATTTTTTTCTCTGTTACTAAACAATTTTGGTCACTGTTCTCAAATACTGCTCAAATAGTTGTGGGTAAACAGCTACCACTGAGATTGCTGTAGCCATTTGAAAGTAGATTTTTTTTTTAACTTGGAGCTCATGCTAGAAATTCTGAGCAGAGGACAAGTGTGATAAGTGAAGAAAAATTGCACATATTATTCATGATGTCTGTCTTGGTTGACCTAAGATGAGTGAGATGATCTGGGAAATCATCCTGAGAAATTGTCCAAAGGTTCAAACCAAGGTGTTTAAACTTTAGTTCCAGTGAATGGGCTATCATCTTATACATTATTTAACTATTGCTAGACATGAACAAGGTGAACAGACTGAAGGTGGGGTCCAAAACAGCAGAAGATGTTTACTTCTGAACTAATTTTCCAAAATTCTTTATAGTTAGTGGTGATATAAACAATACGGTCATTGAAATTCTTTCTAACGTAGGTATGTGAAAGATATTTTGTGAATTGTTTCCTGAAAATGTCCATCTTTGTTGGCTGAAGGGAGATTGGAATTAAGAACTTTGGTGTCTACATCAGGATGCCCAGTGTTTAGAGATATGCTCCAACCGTACTAATTTTAATCCACATTTCTTTTATCCTCTTCCCCATGAGATTTCTTGGTTAACATTTCTACAGAGTTTGGTTAGTAGCCTACTATTTTTCTTCTTCTTTTTTTTTTAAACTGGAGTCTCTGCTGACAGTGATTAATCCAAGTAGTATACATTTACTTGTTCTTCTTTTTCCTATGCTTTGTCTTATTCATCATCTGGAACACTATGTACAGTGACCATGAAAATTTATGGGTTGAGTGTTGCATTTAAAGTTGATATTTGAAACAGGGAAAGGCTTTAAATAGGCTTAAGATGGTTCA